>NC_051863.1:45945225-46545225 GCF_015732765.1 Culex quinquefasciatus
GATTTTTTTTGGAAAATATTCAAAACAAACCAAGTTAACAGCCAAATCAACGCAGAATTTCAGTTCAACTTGCTGATTTTTACACTGCGGTAGTTAGGCGGCAATAATCTCCTGTCCCTCACAGCGATGGAGAAACGTGATTTTATCTCGCAATAAGCAATATGAAATTGCTTCCAACTGCCGGCAACATGCACTTTGGCACATTAGTTAGTCACTCAGTTGAAAAATAAGCCCAAAACATGACGTTAATTTGCAAGCGCAATCAAAAAAACAAACGCGTCGAGTCACTTGACGTTTACACCTATTCAAATCGAAGGCTCAAGAAAACAGAGCGAGAAGCAAAGGCTTGGAGTGGGCCAGTGATGCCAGGAAACGTTCTCTATAAATGCCACTTTTCGTGAGAGTTCGCTTAAAATTTCGTCAAAAATGGCAGCACTAGGCAGACTCATAAGAGCGCTGGGAGAAAAAAAAGAACTAAGCTGAAAATAGAAAAATGGGTGGGACTCAGTGCATTCTCGTCAGATAAGCATACACTTGGGAAATATTTTTATTAAAGGGCTTGTAAAAGAAATAGAATAACTTTTAGTAAAAATCAAATTAAACAGAAATGTTCACAAAAGTTGCACTTCTGGTTGGTCTGCTTGGTTTTAGTAAATTTAATGGAACACTATAAGACTTAAAATGGGTATATTTCTTCTATGAATTCAATAATACACGACTGATTAGTCATCGTACTTAGGACAGGTCAGTTCTAAGCCATGTAAAATAAAGTGGGATCTACATAAAGAACCTTCTTTTTATTAACTTCGTATTACATCATTTTAAGATGACTCAAGAACAATAAAAGAACAACGTTTCAAATATAATTTATTCAAAACAAGCATTACCATTAGTGTACGCAGTATCGTTACTGTTCACTCCAACCAGCGTTGTCACATCCCGCCGCTCCAGGTACACCTCGGGATCTTTGGAAGTCTTCAGCAGTGCTTCAAACCGGAAGCGCAGATCCTCCAAGCTCCAGTGCGTCTTCAACTTGAAGTTTCGCAGCAAATGCACCAGAATGATCTTCATACTGATCATTGCGTAGCGGGATCCTTATCAAAAAGAATCTTTAAGTACGTAACTACCCATATATTTCAAAGTATTCTCACCGATACAATTCCTCGTGCCTCCACTGAACGGAATAAAAGCGAATGGATGCCTGCCGGCACTCCGTTCCGGCGAAAAGTTCTCCGGATCAAACCGGTCCGGATCCGAGCCCCAGATGTCCTTCCGGCGGTGGATATTGTAGATGCTGACAATCAGAATGTTTCCCTGCGGGACGCGAACTCCTTCCAGCTCGATGTCCTGCTTGGTCTGCCGCACAATGTGTGGCCCAATCGGGAACAGCCGCAGACACTCCTTGAGGAACATTTCCGTGTACTGGAGCTGTCTGAGCGATTCCGGGCTGAATTTTGTTTCGCTATCGGGGGGAAAGACGGTCACGATCTCCTGGTACACTTTCTCCTGCAAATCTTGGTAGAGTGCCAGCGAGAGTGCCACGTAGCCCATTTCCGTGCCGGAAGTGTCACTGCCCTGAAATTGAAAAGAAGTCATCGTGATCTTACGTTGACCTCGAGTTACAAAACACATACCGCTACAATCATCGTGTAAACGTTGTGGATGGTTTCGATGTCTTCGAATTTGCGACCTTCCAGGTCTTCCAGCAGCTGGTCTACGAAAATCTGCGGCTTGCGGTAGCCATCACACTCCGGGTCGCTTACTTCCGGTGCGGCGGCTTCCCGAGCTTTACGATCGATAGCATCTTGTAGGATCTGAAATGTTGAAACAATTGCCTAAATTAGTTATCATATCGACCAACATCCCAACCGCTCACCTCATTCCCGTACGTGTACGCCTCCGCTCGCAGCTTCACATCCTCCCGGTAATCACTAGTAAACCGGTACATCCAATCCTTGTACCAGTGGATCCGCACCAACCGTTTAGACGCCAGATGGAAGCCCTTCTGGATCAACGCCATCAGCCGATCGGCACCGCGGTTCTTGTTGATGTCCACCCCGATGGTCGTGGCCACCACCATCTCCAGCGTACAGCGCAGCATGCAGTCCGTAATGTTGAGGCTCACCCCGGCCGGAAAGGTGTCCAGCTTGCGCACCAGAGCCTGGGCGCACTTGTCAAACAGGGGGATGAAACCGTGCAGGATCTTCAGATTGAACGTTGGATTTAGCGATTTGCGCTGGCCCTTCCAGATGTCGTCTGTGAAATGTGAAGAAATCGATGTTGTAAGTCTGGTAAAATTATTTACCCCTTTCCGCCCAGAGCATAATCAAGTCTTTTTAACGGGCAAAAAAGAGCAAACCGCTCACAGAGCCAGTTCACTGAAAAGAGCGAACGACCCGTGGCTCTCAAAAACAGAAACGCGGTTCTATTTTAAACTCCGGTCTTTTGGAAGAACCGTTTCAAGATGGCATGATTTTTGTTATAAATATAATTTATAAAAATTCCAAAAAAAATGTAGTACTAAACTTTTGTTTGAGAATTGAAAATTCCAAGGGGTTTCCAGCATCAAGGATTACTGACCAGTCTAAATGGAATTACCAGGATTACTGGCAATATGTCATGAATTACTTTGATTCCCCAGAATTACTTGGGATTTCCAGAAACCACGCATAATTGCTCAAATTTATAAAAATAACTTGGAATTACTGCCTAGCTTCCAGCGTATTGAGAAAAGTCTTTGGAATTGGATCGAATGACAGCTGTCAAACGCACAAAACCACGTGCTTAGCAATAGTGCGTCCATCCCGGGAATTACCGGCACAAAATTCCCGGGATTTTTAATTGTTATACGTGAAAGTCCCGGAATTAAACAAATATCTTAATTAGCCTGGAAATTACATTAGTAATACAATTAATAAGTTTAAACTTTTCTAAAATTTTACATAAATTGGTACCGTCTAATTTGTTGTCATTTTTGTTATTTAGACATCTTAAAACAATTTTCAAGCTGTTTCAGTCATGTCATACAGAAATAAATAAAAGATAAATATTTATAAGATACTTATTTAATTTGAATTATAAATGTGGTGCATATAAAATTCAAGGCAAAACAGAGAACAGCAAAAACAGAGAACAGCAAAAATTTGTTTAAGCTATCTAAAAACTGCTATCCTTGTATAGATTAATATTAATAGTATTGAGATAATTCTATAAATTTAAAGCTTGAAAAACATAACAAATATAAAGAAAACATAGATTTTAAGACTTTTTCAACAACTTCCCGGGAATAAATGAATATTTTTCCCGTTTTCCTGTAAACTCAAAACCTGGGAAAATTGGACATCCTGCTTGTAAATCATTGAACAATTGGGTAAACATCAACATCAGTTTGACAACTAATTTTGGCGTTTGAGTGCATTTAAATTTAAAAGCACAACAAAGAACAAAAAAATCTTTAAACATATCTTAAAGTGCTATCCTTCTTTAGAATGATATTAATAGTATTGAGCTAATAGTATGATTTTAAAAACATAACAAATAAAAGGAAAACATAGATTTTATGACGTTTCCAGGGAATAAAAAATATATGTTTTCCCTTTTCCGAGAAACTCAAAACCCGGGAAAATTGAACGCCCTACTTGGAAATCATCGAATAATGGGATAAATATCAACATCAGTTTGACAACTGATTTTGACGATTGAGTGTTTTTCATCCGAATAGCAATAGCAGAGAGCATCCAAATTTGCGGACATTCCGAATCCGCTCTGTAATTCTTACAACCATAAAAGGCATCAAGCAAAATGCATTCTGCCGATTTACCTTTAAAGAATTACTAGTAGTTACTTGAATTGATGGGAAATACACGAATTACTGAGTAACTATGGAATTACTCGAATTACTACGGAATTGCGGAGTTATTCTGGAATTACTGAATTACTTACTCAAAATCCGAATGATCCCATACTAGCTATAACTTTGGGTTTTTTACAAGAAAATTAATAGGCAATAAATAGAATCATGAAAGGTTACCGAAATTATCTTTTTAAAAGTTATTTTTTATTATTTTATTATTTTCTGAAGTACGTTTTCACAAACAACAATGATGGAATTACCAGGATTACTGAGATTATTAGGAATTACCAGGATTACTCTGGAATTACTCAGTAAATCTGGAATTACAGAATTACTTGCTCAAATTCCAAGTAATTCTGGATTAGTGACCAGTCTGACACGATGCTGGAAACCCCAAAAATTAGCGCGTGTTAGGCAATTTTATTGCAAATTTACTAAACTTTTCGAAAAAAAACATATTTTCAGTAATGGATAATCATAAACACTATTTTAAATAATCGAAAAACTTGAATTTTCAAAAAGATGCGTAAAAAATCAAAAATCAAAAAAAAAAAACAATTTTGGGAAATTGAGTTTTTATGTGAAAAAAAAGTAAATTTCAAAATCAGAACAAAACCGTGTACCTATTAATTCTGAATAGTGTTCATCGATACCTACAACTCTGACACCAATTTGATCAAAAAATGTCATCAAAAGTTATAGATTTTCAAATATTTACGTACAGCCATCAAATTCTGCATTTTTGTATGACCTAATCTCACCCCGAACCCAATGTCACCCCTGATAACGGTACCATTTTTGCATGGACAGCTGTCAAAATTATATGGAGCCTTGTATGGGTGAGCCAATGACACAAAATAGCTTCTTTGGTCATAGGGAAGGACCCCACAAAGTTTGAACCAAATCAACAAATATAAATAAAACCCATTTCTGGTTTTGGTGAAGATTTGCTCAGTACTAAAAATCCATATTTTTGCAGTTTCGTCGTGAAACTACTTACTTTTCCTGTCATTCTTGAACTACGAAAAAGCCTACTTTTCTGTACCAAAAATAACATAATCGAATAGTAACACTTTTCAACATAAATGCTGAAAAGTTCTACTTTTCAGCACTGAAATGGGTGCTGAAAAGTAGAACTTTTCAGCACTCGGTGAACCTCGTTGGATAAATGTACGACTCGTGGTGAAAAAATCCTATTTTTGCAACTTGTTGCATAAACTACTATGTATTTTCAGGAACTTTTCTCAGTAATTTTGAAACATTTTGTGGTTACTCAATTAGCCATTACAAATTTTATTTCAAGCCTTTGTCCCGCCCTATTAAAAACTTTCCTGAAAATCAAAAGCTTGCCTGAATTTTTTATTTTCATAGGAAAAAAATTCTTGAAAATTATTCAGAATACATTGCAGAATGGTTACTCATGCATTTCTGATCAAATACAGATTTTGTAATCTTTTAACATATTTTGAATGTTGAGATCACAGACGAATACTTCTAGAAAAAAAATGTCATGAATTCATTGATATTTTTTATAATTTACTATGCTTAATTGAAATGTTGTATAAAGCATATTATGATACTAGTCGCCAAAATTTTTTTGAAACTCAAACTTAAAGTTAAAAAAATATTTATTTAATACAAAAACATTGCATTAAACCTAATCATTTTGATTGAAAATATCGTATACAAAAAAATCTAAGTAAAATGGACATTTTCTTTTATTTTCGTTTTTTTTTATTTTGAATATAAAGTTGGCCATACTATGTGTATTATAAAAAAAATGGAAATTTATGCCACAGATAAGGATAAAAAACAAGTCTAAAAAATTGTATAAAAACACATACGAAATCCAGCTCAAAACACGATTTTTCAAGTTCATTTTAATCGATCTTCTCTAATCTAAATGAAACTCTGTAGGCATGTTATCATAGGCTCATATAAAATTTTTTTAGAGAATGTCAAAGACAAACTTTTGAAAAAATTTCGAGGATTCTGGTAAAAATATTTACGAGAATTAAAAACCTCAATGGCCAAAAATCACCAATAAATGGTCCAAACTGCTGTAACAAAGATTGGATTTACGACCATGGTCAATATGGAGACATTTATTTAAAATTGTCTGACGAATCAATTCCCGCAAAGACAACTTTTTTAAAAAAATCGGTTTTAACAAACGATAAATGATTTTATTATTGTCCATCCTGCATTCTAAGGCTAATTCCACAAACAAAATTTTGTGCTCACTTTCAAATTTTACTATAAAGCCTTAGAATCAAGTGATTTTTTTTTCAGAATGGTCGTGAAATTTCCTACAAGTTTGTCTTCAACCACTTTTTGAGACGATGTAACGGGTTTGAGATACAGCGACATTAAAATTTCTCAAACATCATTCTCCAGTGCAACTGGCTCAACATACGCAAAATGGCTTAGATGGACCTTGAACATTGAAATCGGAAAGAATTAGGTAAACCCAGTTCCCTATTTGGCATGGAATTGCTGTAGAACGTTTGCAAAAGATATGACAATTTTTCATAAATTCTGATACACAGATTTCTAATTTAGCTCCTTCGATTATGTTGATTCACTGCACTGTTTTGTATTTCACATTTTAACCACCCATGTCACATTTGAGAAAAAAAAATCAGTCTCTTAACCACTATTTAACAGTCCAAATGTTTTCCTCAAAAATCACTCACAATGCGCCGCAAACAGTCCATAGTCCAGCTTGAAGAAATCGTACAGGAACGGCTTCTCGAGACACTCGGTGCTGGTGAGAATTTTCTGCGCCACTTCCGGCTCGTTGGTGACCAGCATCGGATACCCGAGCACCACAAATTTAAACAACCGAGCCGGATGTGCAAAGGCTCGAGCAATATTCACGAACCGCTGCTCGTCGGACTTCCCCACGAAGAGTAGTGCATTTCCGATCACCGGATGGTACGGCTGAACTGGTGGCAACCGGCTGGCGAAAGATTTACTCCGCAGATACAACAGCAGCCCCAACCCGGCGGCTACCATCAGGAGCAGGATAAGCTCCACGAGGACCATGTTCAGGCACGTAACCGGACACACTTGCAACGTAACACTCGACCTGGAACGGACTGGTTCGGACAGTGGCGTGGCGAGAGATTTTATTGTTTCTTCTCGTATAGAACAAACCCGATCTCCCCGATCAGTGTGCTCCGGTATCAGCAGCTTTCAAAGACTTTAATTGACGGATAGAGCCGACAATTACCCTGATCTTGTTCTTGACGCGATAGACACTCGGGTACGGGACTGAGTGAGGAGCGCCAACCGGCACGTGCCCCTCCCCGGGTCGCAACCCCCGGTTGAATGTCAAGAACGCGATATGGTAGATGTTGGCGGTGTGTCTGTGGAGTAAGTCACACCATAAGCATATTTTTTGCCTCTTCAATTTTGGCTGCACCTCCCAGACAACACAAAACCTCCGCGACGAGAAGAGAAGGTGTTATGGGCTTTCTCTAGCATACTGTTGGGTTGTTCGAAATGATTCAAGAGTTGTAAGAGCTAGATAACCTTAGTGAAGCAACATGTCTGATGCACTTATTAATGGGCTGGGTATAGAGGGTGACGAGCGGGAATTCCCGGGAAATCGACAATTTTTGGGCCTCTCGATTCCCGGGAAATTTGGTCGAGAATCCCGGGAAATTTTCTACTTATAAATATGGAAGCAAAATGTTATAAACTAATCAGAAAAACATTTAAAAATTCGAAATGGTTTAGAACATTGGATGTTCAATGTTCAAGTTCGAATAAACCTATGCTTCTCTAATCTTGTTTTTCAGAAAGTGTAAATTTTAACTTGTCGAAAATTCCAAGAACCATAATTGAGAGAAGCCCAAAAAAATGTGGAGCCATAAATTTACCTTAAACTGCCCACCATTGAAAAAACGGCTAATATCCACTTTTGCCAAAAACGAAATGTTAGCACTAGGTGATAGAGGATGTTCCAACGCATCTTCTGGAACTAGAATTTCACTGAAATAGTGTTTAGACTTGGCTGCCGATGCGAAAAACCAAACGGCTAATATGCCACTCTTATGGGAAATTGCCTTGTCGGAGATTTTGTGACAAACACTAAAACGCGTTTTTCTCGGAATACTTGATTTGGCATAATAGCCGAATTTTCAATTATGGGCAGTAAAGTAGCAGTTACATCTCAGAAATGAAATACAGTCCAGACTCGATTATCCGAAGTTTCGATTATCCAAAGTTCGATTATCCGAAGGTTTGTATGGGACTTCGGATAATCAGATCACGAACAAAAAAAATGTTTTTTCGTGTTCGTGTTCGAGTTCTGCAACAACACTTAAGTCAAATTTGAATCTTGAGTTTAAAAATTTCCTAATAATCTTAGAGTAGTTTGGAGTAGTTTAAAGCTCAAAAATCAAAAATAAGAGATTCGAGATTCGATTATCTGAAGTTTCATTTATTCGAAGTGAAATTTTGTTGTTTAAAGTTTTTTTTGTTAAATTATTTTTATTTCGACGTCGTCGTGCTATCTTGTCGCACCCGCCATTTTGACGTTCCGAGAAAAACGCGTTTTAATGTTTGACCATGAATATTCAAAAACGAGACCACGCCATGTAAACAAAAACAAACACGTTTTGTTTGGCTCACCATTCTGTGCATTGTCCCAAAGTTTGGTTGAAGTTGGTTGCTGGAGTCCCGAGTTATAATTAAAAATGTTTACGGTAGTCTAGCTTGTACGTGCGACAAACGCATCCTGACTTTCCTGGCCTGAAATCACTTTGGCCTTTTGTCGCACTTACATCAATTTTCATGGAGTGACAAGATAGCACGACAAGATTGAAACTGCTTTCATATGTAAAGTGACAAAAATGCACGGAGTTTTTTCGGTTTTTGTTGAATATCTCAGGATTGAAATCGAATTTTGAGGATCTGTGAAGGTCAAAAGGTGAGGCATTGTGAGCTGCACAAAATGGCGTTCTTATCTCAATTTGGCCCAAAATGCACGTACGACAAGTTAGCACGATGACGACGATTTGTTTTTTTCTAAGAGGGAACACCCTTTTCAATAATTTCAATTTCCATATCCTCATTAAGTCATTTTGTGTTTCTGTTTAACCTCAATATTAGATTATATATTAGAAGAAAAAACTATAGCATTCTGTAAAGATTGTCTTAATCTTTGTTAAGGTCCGATATCAAATTTTGTGAACATTCGCATTTCCTGATAAATGTAAATATTTCTTCAATGAATATTTCCAGTTTACCTTAAAAAGAAAAAAAAACAAGTTCAAATAGTTGTTTTGAGTCGTTATGTATCATATTGCAAAAATCTCGATACTGGGAAATTATATATTTGCTTTTTTTAACTTCACGAGAATCTAATAACAAGTTCATGCATCAAGCTTGTGCAACTTTTGAAAAATCACTCTGTGCGAAATAAGATTCGTAAAATTTTAAACTGCAATTTTGAGTCCCCAAAAGCTCAAAAAACGATCTTGTATTTACAGATTCTAAGAAAAATTCTAAAGGTTGAACTAGTTCCTTAAAATAATGAGGCTTCTTAAATTAACATTTCTTTGAATAAGTGTGAATTAATTGTATCTGAATTTATTGAAAAGAAACAAATTTATGACCTTTTCTTTTAAAATCATTGGCACTATTGGCATAGTAAAAAAAATCCCGGGTTCCGGGAATTCCCGGGAAATGGCCAAATTCAACTCTCGATTCCCGGGAAATTGGAAATCTCGAGAATCGTCACTCTCTAGCTGGGTATGCTCTTTTGGTCAAGTAGACTCAAAGTTTAACCAGAAGCTGTTCGTCAAAGCGGTTATTATTTTTTGAATATTGGCTAGAATATGGATCTTCGAAAAATAGAATGATTTTCGGGGCTACAGATCGCATTACGTTTTCAATTTTTGGAAAAAAAAATGTCAGATTTGTCAGTTCAGATAGTCTAAATAATATTATGTCTTGAAAAAATAGACAATTTGTTACACAAAATCCCAATGATTTGAATATTTCCTAAGTAAATTTTTAGTTCGATACCTTCTTTACTCGTCTCTCTCAGACACATACTACCATTTGTTTTGTTTTGATTGTGTACTTTGTAAAATCAACGAGGTGCACACTAAAAATTTGGGGTTATTTTTTTAAATTTTGTTGTTGTTATTTTTTTGCTATTTTGTAGTCATTTTATAGTAATTTTGTAGTTATTTAGTAGTAATTTTGTGGTTTTGTAGTAATTTGGTAGTTATTTTGTTGTAATTTTGTTGTAATTTTTATGTAATTTTGTAGAAACTTTGTAGTAATTTTATAGTACCGTAAACCGCGGTGACGTTGATAAGATTTCAATTTGTTTTTGGAATATTTTCCAACAGGTAAGGTTATTATTTTTAAAACATGTACTGGGGTAGACAACACAAAGTCCATGCGCTGTTTTGGACAAAAAAATTTCTAAAGTGTTTAGAAAAATAATAACGTTAAAAAATCTTAGTTTAAATTCCGGGGTGATTTTGATAGTTATAGTTTTTCTTGATAAAATAATATTTAAGATGTAAAAACTTTATTTTCACGTCAAATATACCATCACTAAAAAAGCTTATATAGTTTTGAAGAAAAAAAATCAATGTTTATATTTAGTTAACTATGATTATAAGCTTTTCAACAATATATACAGCCATTTAACGTCAAACAGGAAGTCTCCAAATCAAAAGTGCTCCGTTTTGGCTCAAATTTGGAGTGGGGGTTCTTTGGCCCAAATAATTAGACCCGTATTTTTTTGTTCGGCGATTAGGGTGGTCCTATCCGAAATAGGGTGATCCAAAAAATTGCGTTTTTCGACGATTTTCGCAAAAACCACATTTTTCAAAAAATCATATCTCCGGAACGGCTGAACCAATTTTGGAACGCCACAATTCGAAAGAAAGGTTATTAGTTGGGCTTTTTAGGAAAGATGTGTTGAGGTCCAAAAAAACTAGCTGAATATTTGAAAAGGTCATATGAAAATTTCATTTGCCGATTTCAAGGTCTCGGGACCAAAGAGCCTATGTCTGAAAATATTTTTCCCTGATTCCTTGTAATATTTTACATAACATATCAAAAAATTGCGAATATCCATTAACACGTTTCGGAGATATGATTTTTTGAACATAAAAACTGTTGTAACTGCGTTGTAATTTGTTGTAATTTGTTGTTATTTGTTGAAATTTGTTGTAATTATGTTGCAATTTTTGTTGTAATTTTTTGTTATTTTATTGTTATTTTGATGTAATTTTATTATATTTTTTGTATGTTTTGTGTTATTTTGTTCTCATTTTGTTTTAATTTTGTTATAATGCTGTTGTAATTTTGAATTTTATTGTATTTTTTGTTATAATTTTGTTTTAATTTTTTTATAATGTTGTTGTAATTTTGTAGTCAGTTTATAGTTTTTTGTTGTAATTCTTTTGTATTTTGGTAGCAATTTTGTAGTTATTTTAAAGTAGTTTTGCTGTAACTTTTTTGTAATCTTGTTTTATTTATTTTTTTGTAATTTTGTTGTAGTTTTGTTGTAATTTTGTTGTCATTTTGTTGTAATTTTGCTGTGATTTAATGGTAGTTTTGAAGTAATTTTAATGTTATTTTGCTGTATTTTTTGTGTAATTTTGTAGTCAGTTTAAAATAATTTTGTTGCTATTTTATTGTTATTTGAGGTAATGTTGAGGTCATTTGATGTTTTTTTTTGTTGTTATTTTGTATTTTTGTTTTTTTACTTGTCTAAAATAGTATGATTCACAAATTACCAAAGCCTGAAGTTGCTCTGTTAATAAGTTAATTTACGTTCATTTGATTATTTGTAGGGTTAGTGAAATTTCACGATTTCGCGGACAGCGTGAAATCCGCGAAATTTGTATTTTTCCGCTAAATCCCGTGAAATGTTATGTTTGTGTGGAACTGTAACGATTTTTTTTTTCAAAATATTCTATCAAACTCAAATAAGAATAAAAATAATCTTAAGAACTACTGTAGAATTAAACGAATGAGTACCCTTATTCAATTACTAATATGGGTTAATGAATTTTGAAGATTTCGTGGATGGTTTGAAATTCTTGAAATTTATCAATTTTGTCAAATCATTTTTTAAAATATCATCATAATAAATATTTCAATCATTAAGACTATTTGGGTAATTTTTATTGGTTTGAAGAATTGTTCGGATTTTTCAGTTTTTTGAGAAACTAACTTTATTTAGTTATATTTTAATTCACTGTAGTAAAAAAATACTACTATTTTATTTGAAAGGTATAATTTCAAAAGAAACTAAAAGAATTAAGCATTGTTTTATTCAAAATAAAATAAAGAGTTTTTTTTTAACTTTGAAATCGCCTTTTAAAAATATTTCATATTTTTTTGTGAGTCCTGTTAATTTCAACGATTTAAGTCTGTTCTTTTTTGTATAAAAAATTTAGATTTCGAGGCCAGTTTTATTATTTTTGCCTATTAAATTAAGTTTATGAAATGAGAGATGTAAGCCTTGAAAAAAAATTTGAATGAAAACCTTTAAAAATATTTTGAATGGGCTAATTGTCGCAGAAAACTCAAACTATTTTACTAATTTTGGCTAAACAAGATTGTTGAATCTTACTTTGATATGAAATTTAATAAAATGTAAACTTTTTGCTTCATTAGTCGAATATAAAACAGCAGTTCAATAAATGAAAATACGCATGACCTACATTTTGATTCAAAATATAAATAGAGCCCATCCATAAACCAGTTGGAAACTTTTTTGATAATTAGAAGATTAGTTTGTGGGTCACGTTCAAATTTAGTGAGGATTGTTTTTTTTTGTTTATTGAAGAATAATTTATAATAAAGCACAAAAAGTGGTTTTTGTGATTTAAACATAAGATTTTGAGAGTAATTTTATCATTTTTCACGTTCCGCGAAATTTGCGTGAAATTTGGTGATTTGAAATTGAGGTCCCCGTGAAATTTGCTATTTTCGAGCGTGAAAAATCACTAAGCCTAATTATTTGTATGGTAGAAAGTTTTATCTTGTAAATGGCCTTGATTTTTAAAAACAAACATTGGAATTAAACAAGTCATTCGAAAAAAACCTCGTTTTGAGACATCGTCCCAATCTCACTTTCCCGCGAATCCCGTGATAATCGGTTATGAATTAACTGGAAACCACGCGCATTCCATGAATGGATCCTACTGGATAACTATACCTGCTGTACGGCCAGGGTCATGATTTGAATTCTAAACGGCTACGCTAGTGGAGACTGCATGGACATACACGAGGTAGACCCTAATTATAGGGGACAGCAGCCAGCAGCGGCAGCTGATCCTCTATTAGTGCACGCAGTTTTAACCGGAATATCCGATGTGGTGGCGTGCATTTTAAGTATAGATTCTGGATCAACTGGTCGAGCTACTTTCCAGTCAAATGGAGCAACCTTGATTGATAGCTGACGGGGCCACGTCTCGTGAGTCGTGGTTTATGAGTGGAATGTGTTGCGTAATGTGTCGATTAAAAGTGAGAAGCAAGATTTTTTGCTCCAGAAAGGGGTTTCTTTGTACCTTTTCATGAATACTCAAAATTGCAAAAGGCTAACATAGAAAATATTGCATCCATTACTATTTCAATATTCACCGTCTTCATCGAATCCAGAACAGAGATGTAACTTTGTATTTACAATAACCTTATTATTTGACGATGCCGTGAAGGTACTATTGAGTAAACTCTGAAAAAAAGCAAATCATTGACATTTCGAATCGTCCAAAGAAAGGATGGTTAGTATCACTTAGCGTCGATTAGCTAATTTTTGGTAAGCAACGACTCCGAACTGATCGAAGATCAGTTCCAGTCCATCACTCGACGTGATCACTTCCAGTGCCAAAAATAATGTGGCCCATTTTGTTGCTGATCATTCTAGCACTACTTGGTGTCCTTTCGATCGCCCGTAGGAGTAGCATCTGGACCGTGTTCAGGAAGGATGACATTCAGCGCTTTGGATCCGTCGTCGGAATGTTCCGCAACAACGATCGGCTGTTCCGGATCAGCTACGGTCCGGTGAAGCTTCTCGGGACGTGCCATCCGGACGTGATTCAGCAGATTTTGACCAATCCAGGCTGCGTGGAAAGGCCTTTCTTTTACCGCTTTACGGGGCTCGAGCAGGGACTGTTGAGTGCTAGACGTGAGCGATGATGAGGGCTTCTTAGAGTTCAAAGTGATATTTGAAACGTCTGTTTGTCCGCAGATCAACAGTGGAAGATCCAACGGAGGGCGTTGAATCCGACGTTCAACCTGAAGATCCTCAACAGCTTCATACCGATCTTTGAAACGTGTAGTCGTAAGATGGTGGAAGAGTTGAAGGGGATGGAGAGTGGATCCACGGTGAATATCCTGCACCACGTTTCAAAGTGTACGCTGGAAATGGTTTTTGGAACTACGATTGGGATGGATGTACTGCAGAGGGATGATACCGATGAAGTGTTGGGATACATTGAGAGGTCAGCGCTAGTGCTTTAGTGTTATTCTGGTGGTATCATTAACAAACGTTATTTCAGATTGTTCAACTTGGTATCTAGAAGAATGCTTAGTGCACATCTCTACTTTGATTGGATTTATCGATTTACTAAGGATTACAGGGAAGACCAAAGACTAAGAAAGATTTGCATGGAAAAAGCGAATGAGGTATAAAACTGTGTGGTCAGAGTTAATCATTCTCTTAGTTCTTGTTTTAATAACTGCTCCTCTTCTTTTACTGTAACTACCAACAATCCTCGTAGATTATTAATCAACAAAAGAAAAACATAATGAATCAGATAGATATTAACGGAAACCTTGAAACCAATGCTGAAGATCACTACAACAAACCAGAGATTTTCATTGTGAAGTTACTATCGGAAACTTTTGATGGGAAGACCTTTAGTGACGAAGAAATCTTTCACAACGCGTACACCATTATTGTAGCGGTAATTCTTCTAACTTTCTCAAAATCTCAATAATTTTTAAAACTAATCCATCCAACCTTAAAAAGGGCAACGACACTTCCGCACTCACCGTCGCGTCCTGCTGCCTATTCCTGGCTATGTACCCCACAATCCAGGACAAAGTTCACTCGGAAATCGCCCAGATCTTCCCATCGAAACACTCCCCAATCAACCCTGACGACCTGAAGCAGCTGGTGTACCTCGAGATGGTAATCAAGGAAACGCTCCGACTTTGCCCGGTAGCACCAAACATTGCCCGGGAAGCGCTTCAGGACGTTCTGGTTGATGGAACAGTCGTTCCCAAAGGTACCATCATGCTGATGTCCTTCTACGCGCTTCACCGTCGAATCGATATTTGGGGAGACACGGCAGAAGAGTTCGACCCGGAGAACTTCGATCAGGATCGGGCCAAGTCACGGCATCCCTTTGGATATCTGCCGTTTAGTGGTGGTTCTCGGAACTGCATCGGTATGAAACTCGACAAAAAATGCAACCACCATCTGACGAACCCACTCTCCGCAGGCTGGCGGTACGCGATGATGAGCGTCAAGATCATGCTGGTACATCTGGTGCGCGAGTTCAAGCTTAGCACGAAGCTAACGCGTCAGGACCTGCGATACCGTTTCGATATGACGCTGAAGCTGGCCATCGAACATCTGGTGCAACTCGAGAGGCGATAATTACTCAGTCAGCTTTTTGTGTGTGATGTATCTCATAACTTGTGATTAAAACGGTGTTTTCAACAATTTATTCTGTTATTATTTACAAGATGTTTTAATTTTGCTAGAAAAACTCTCCTTCAAATGAATTGTTCAAATTGCAGATCATCAACGAACGTAGGCAACTTCTTTTGGAAGATGAATACAACTCACAAGACGATTCAGACTCGGAGGATATCTGCGAACAATTGCCGACTATCATCGATCAACTTCTGCGCGAATCTGTTGATGGAAAACCGTTTACCAACGCTGAAATTGCCGACAATGCCTACACCATCATTCTTGGCGTAAGTTGACGATGCATTAGGATTAAAATTTAAATCTCTAAATCTTTAAATCTTTAAATCTTTAAATCTTTAAATCTTTAAATCTTTAAATCTTTAAATCTTTAAATCTTTAAATCTTTAAATCTTTAAATCTTTAAATCTTTAAATCTTTAAATCTTTAAATCTTTAAATCTTTAAATCTTTAAATCTTTAAATCTTTAAATCTTTAAATCTTTAAATCTTTAAATCTTTAAATCTTTAAATCTTTAAATCTTTAAATCTTTAAATCTTTAAATCTTTAAATCTTTAAATCTTTAAATCTTTAAATCTTTAAATCTTTAAATCTTTAAATCTTTAAATCTTTAAATCTTTAAATCTTTAAATCTTTAAATCTTTAAATCTTTAAATCTTTAAATCTTTAAATCTTTAAATCTTTAAATCTTTAAATCTTTAAATCTTTAAATCTTTAAATCTTTAAATCTTTAAATCTTTAAATCTTTAAATCTTTAAATCTTTAAATCTTTAAATCTTTAAATCTTTAAATCTTTAAATCTTTAAATCTTTAAATCTTTAAATCTTTAAATCTTTAAATCTTTAAATCTTTAAATCTTTAAATCTTTAAATCTTTAAATCTTTAAATCTTTAAATCTTTAAATCTTTAAATCTTTAAATCTTTAAATCTTTAAATCTTTAAATCTTTAAATCTTTAAATCTTTAAATCTTTAAATCTTTAAATCTTTAAATCTTTAAATCTTTAAATCTTTAAATCTTTAAATCTTTAAATCTTTAAATCTTTAAATCTTTAAATCTTTAAATCTTTAAATCTTTAAATCTTTAAATCTTTAAATCTTTAAATCTTTAAATCTTTAAATCTTTAAATCTTTAAATCTTTAAATCTTTAAATCTTTAAATCTTTAAATCTTTAAATCTTTAAATCTTGAAATCTTGAAATCTTGAAATCTTTAAATCTTTAAATCTTTAAATCTTTAAATCTTTAAATCTTGAAATCTTGAAATCTTTAAATCTTTAAATCTTTAAATCTTTAAATCTTTAAATCTTTAAATCTTTAAATCTTTAAATCTTTAAATCTTTAAATCTTTAAATCTTTAAATCTTTAAATCTTTAAATCTTTAAATCTTTAAATCTTTAAATCTTTAAATCTTTAAATCTTTAAATCTTTAAATCTTTAAATCTTTAAATCTTTAAATCTTTAAATCTTTAAATCTTTAAATCTTTAAATCTTTAAATCTTTAAATCTTTAAATCTTTAAATCTTTAAATCTTTAAATCTTTAAATCTTTAAATCTTTAAATCTTTAAATCTTTAAATCTTTAAATCTTTAAATCTTTAAATCTTTAAATCTTTAAATCTTTAAATCTTTAAATCTTTAAATCTTTAAATCTTTAAATCTTTAAATCTTTAAATCTTTAAATCTTTAAATCTTTAAATCTTTAAATCTTTAAATCTTTAAATCTTTAAATCTTTAAATCTTTAAATCTTTAAATCTTTAAATCTTTAAATCTTTAAATCTTTAAATCTTTAAATCTTTAAATCTTTAAATCTTTAAATAAATCCATAATTGAAAATTGAACAGAATATAAATTTTGAAATTGAATTTGCTGCAAAATGTACTCTTGTTATTTTTGACTTCAATTTGAACTTTGAAAACGATTTTTTTTTAATTTTACTCCTTAAATTCGAAAACTAACTAATTTATTCAAAAAGATAAATGCTTAAAATAATGAAGATTTATTCAAACAAAGATAGATACACTAACTTAAACACAAATAGACAAGAAGAACAAGGTTAATTATTCATGTATACTTTTTTTTAAATAAAAAAAAATAGCAAATCATTTTAAAAGCAAAAGTTAATTAAGAATCAAGGTCAAAGTATTTAATACTTTTAAAAGTTTCATATTTAACCATCAAAGTATAAAATGTAATTGCTGAATCATAAATTTTTAATAAAATGGCTTTATCCAGTTTTAAAAGAATCTAATCTTTTAACTTTTTATCAAATACTTTCAAAACAATTCTCATCATACCGATTTTTTTTAAGTTGTTTAAGTATGGTCACGTTATGATATTTTAAAAAATATATTTTTAATCAAAGAAGTTTTTTTAAGGTTACTTGGATGATGACTGAATTAACAAAAGTACATTTCGAATGAAATTTTTATTTCACATCTAAAAAATAAAATTAAATAAATATTCAAAATTGAATTTGAAAACAAATTTTACCAAGTTTTTTTTCACATTTTATTCTTATTTTTGGTTATCTTTTAATTAACAAAAATATTTTTTGCTGAAAAGAACTCCAACTCTGTTATGTACTTCAAAAGAACTTATTGTTACTTGATCATTCAGCAACGAAATCAAATAGAATTTAATTGAAATTGGAAAAAACAAATGGTTTTGGAACTTGAAATGGCATATTTTTTCTTCAAAATCGATTCAAACAATAGAAGTCATTGTTACCAATCTCACTTGTGATGCCAATAAAAAAAAACTAAAAAAATCCACAAAATCTTGTTGCTTGTTGGAGCAACTTGTTGGAAAAAAAAAACTACGAATTCTAGAAGAAAAAGCACGTTTGATTGCCGAGTAGAGGATTTGATTCTACACAAATAATTTTGCTAAATAATTGGCGCAAGAAGCTGAAATTGAGAGTTAAAGTACCATTGAACCAATATTAATTGACAGAATGGAATGCATATCTTTCACCTTCAAAGTTGGAAAAATCAATCAAAATTTATGAGATAAATATCGCAAAGAATCTTCAAAAATCTTTTCTTTCTTTTCAGGGAAACGAACCTACAGCCTTTTCAGTAGCAAACGCCTGCCTATTTCTAGCCCTCTACCCCCGGGTCCAACAGAAACTTTACTCCGAAATTGCTCAAATCATCCCGGACAAATCGTGCAACATCACCCAGCAAACCCTGCAAGACCTCCCCTACCTCGACATGGTGCTGAAGGAAACACTCCGACTCTGTCCGACAATCCCGAACATTGCACGAGAAACCATCCGAACCGTGTCCATCGACGGACGGCGGATCCCAGCGGGCACCATGTTCCTGATCTCGTTCTACGCCCTGCATCGCCGAGCGGATTTGTGGGGTGACACCGTAACCGACTTCGATCCGCAACGATTCCATCCAGATTGCGGTTACCAACGACATCCCTTTGGATATCTACCGTTCAGTGGGGGAGCGAGGAATTGTATTGGTAATGCTTTGAAATCTTCGATTCGATGATCACCTTCTGAGATAAAACTTCAAACTTCTAGGTTGGCAGTACGCCCAAATCAGCGTGAAGATCGCGTTGATCCGCTTGGTGCGAGAGTTCAAACTTTCAACCGGGCTAAAACGGCGCGACCTGCGGTTCAAGTTTGATCTAACCTTGAAGTTGGCGTTTGAACATCTGATTCAGCTCGATCGACGCGACTAGATGAAAGTGACAGACCCGTGAATGACACCTACTTCCTTGCGATTAGTATGCTTATTGTCTAAGGCGCTGATTGTAGGCTAAGGTGCCGATTAGCATCTCATGACTGCTTAATTAGTACTTGCAATCGCTCTGTAGTTGAGGGCTGAGATGGTGTCATTCAGAGAAATGCTTATCAATGTTTCCAAGGTTCACTTTTTATTTTATTATACTAGAATTTAAAGCAAAATGTGGAATCAGTCCGAAACACCAGCTGAATTGAAGAACCAAATGTCAAATTAATTTATTTTGCTTCTAAACATTTCTTATACAGATAAAATAACAATAATGAAATTACAGAATGCAAAGTGCCTCTTGACGATCTCTCCGTTCCAGTTGAATGAGAGAATCAAAGGCTAGTTTCAGTGTCATGTCAAATTTGTAGCGCAAATCCTCGTGACGAAGTGTTGTACTGAGGTGGTACTTTCTGAGTATGTAAATCAGCATGACCTTGATGCTTAACGTTGCATATCGAGCTCCTGTTTAAAGAAAGAAACATTTTTTAAATTAACAGATAAAAATAAAAACAACAAAAGCTACCTAAACAATTCCGAGTTCCATGGCTAAATGGCAAAAACGCATGAGGATGACGTCCCATCACACGTTCCTGCTTAAAATTCTCCGGATCGAACTTGTCCACGTCCGGACCCCAAACGTCTTTCCGGTGATGTAGACCATAGAAGCTCAATATTATGTCCGTTCCGGCAGGAACTGTCATCCCGTCCAACTCAATGTCCGTTATCGTAGTTCGAGCAATGTTTGCCGCCGTTGGACAGTGTCGAAGGCATTCCTTGAGAAACATATCCAAATACTCCAGCTGGTTTAAGCTTTCAGCCGTGATCTCGGAATCTTCCGACGGAAAAACTTGAATGAACTCGTCGTAAACCTTCCGCTGTATCTCCGGATACATGGCCAGAAACAGCGAAGCATGCATCACTTCCAGCGCTGAGGTGTCGTTTCCCTAAAAAGAAAGCTTTCAGCCAAAATTGCTCCAAAAATATCAATTTCAAACAGTCATACCAAAGTGATAATGTGATAAGTGTTGTCGAAAATTTCCTGATCGCTGAACGGGACTCCCCCGCGGGTTTCCGCCAGCAGTCGGTCGATGAATATCTTGGGCTTTCGATCTTCGGTGTCGTTCTTGTTATCCGCCAGTGCCTGAACATTGTGATTGTGGTCTTCAACGCGAATGAGTTGCTTTTTTTCTTCGATGATCTGGAAAAGAACGTTGAAAATAATATCCCTTTTTAAATCATTTAAGAATACTTCACACTTCTCTTTTTTGAGTGTGGAAAGTACTAATAACAAAGGAGCAGTTTTCCGCCAAAACTGGAAATGGATGTTATTAATATTTTTTGAATTTGGGGGGTCTTTTCTATGACCAAAGAAGCCATTTTGTGTCATTGGTTCACCCATACAAGGCTTCATACAAAAATGGTACGTAAATATTCCAAAATCTGTATCTTTTGAAGACATTTTCTGATCAGTTTAGTGTCTTCGGCAAAGTTTTAAATATTGATGAGGAATAGGTAGAAAAGATTGGTACACGGAAAAAATTGCCTGATTTTTTAATAGGGTAATTCTCCACAAACTCACACGAAATCGGAAAAGTTGCCCCAACCCCTCTTCGATTTTCGTGAAACTTTGCTCTAAGGGGTAATTTTGGTCCCTGATCACGAATCCGTTTTTTGATATATCGTGACGGCGGGGCGGTACGACCCCTTTCATTTTTCTGGTTCTTTACTAAGACACGTTTTTCAGTGATTTGAAGCTCGCAACCGTGAAGAGATAGAAATTTGGTGTCAAAGGGAATTTTGTGTAAAATTAGACGCCCGTTTTGATGGCGTGCTTCATCAAAAAAAAGTTAAATAATGGTTTTAAAATCAATGCCATTTCCCGTTACTCAACTGTCAAAAATCGTAAGACATGTCATTTTATGGTAAATTTAATATACTTTTCGAGTCTAAAATAACTCAGAAGGGTCATTTTTTCATTTAGAGCAATTTTTTTTTCATTTTAAAATTACGTGTTTAGTCTAACTTTGCAGGGTTACATTTTAGAGTGTAACAAGGTTCCACAAAGTTGTAGAGCAGACATAAACAAAAAAATTGACTTATAGACATAAGGAGTTTGCATGTATTCTTCACGAGTTATCAGAATTTTACACACAAATTTTTTGAAAAAGTTATGATTTCGACCATTTTTGACCAGTTTTTCGAATTTTTAACCCCAAAAACTCAATCGTGTGCTTATGAAAGTATTTTTTTTCGGAATGTTCAGCTTATTTTGCATAAGAATGATCCCTTGGACGATTATTGTGGCTTGTGCACTGCATGTATGTGGGGATTTTTCGAAATTTAAAAAAAAACAAAACGGGTACGCTCATTCATCACAAAAATATTTTTTTTCAAAAAAAATCTGATTCTCGCAATGCAAGGAATTTCGTCGCAATATTTACACCGATGCCGAATTTATTTCAAAAAAGGAAAAATCATGTCTTTGATTGTGGGTGTCACGTTAAGTTGGAGGTACAGAACCAACATTCGATTTTAGTTAATTTGGAAACTAATGTGACGGTTTTATTGAGGTCATTTTTGAAAAAGTTTTTAAAACGGGTTAAACTGAGGAAAATTTTAAAGAAAATAAGAGCAATTCTCTGAGATTTCAGTAATTCGATTTTTTTTGTATTTTTTAACCCGGCTTAAACTTTTTTGGTGCCTTTGGTATGTCCAAATAAGCCATTTTGCATCATTAGTTTGTTCATATAATTTCCCATGCAAATTTGGCAGCTGTCCATACAAAAATGATATGTAAAAATTCAAAAATCTGTATCTTTTGAAAGAATTTTTAGATCGATTTTCTGTCTTTGGCAAAGTTGTAGGTATGAATATGGACTACACTGAAAAAAAATGATACACGGAAAAAATGGTGATTTTTAATTTCACTTTTTGTCATTAAAACTTTATTTGCAAAAAAAAATCTTGTTGAAAAATTGCACGTGTTTCTGGGGACCTCTTCGTGCTTCCCCTCGAGAAGAGCCTGCACATTTAGGGTGCCCAGAAAAAAAATGACACCCTACTCCACAAGCGGTAAACGGTTTTTTGGGTTATTTTAAGCATCTGTGCAAATTTTGAGCGGAATTGGTTCAGATTAACCCATTGATACCCGAGTCTAAAGCTGGTGAAATAAATGACTTGTTTAAATCGCTAATAACTTTTCAGGATCGAGTTTTACAGCTTTGGTATGTTCTACAAAGTTGTAGAGCATCAAATTTCCGATGAGAATCTCACTTTTGGGAATATTTGGATGGAAGTTGCGCACCCTGCAGACCAAAGCGTAAGAAAATTGGGTTTCCCATAAATTTTTTTTCGATTTTTCCCTTACAAACTTCACCTCCGAGTATCAATGGGTAAATGTTGACTGATTCTGCTCATATTTGGCCCAGAGTCCTAAACTAGCTCAAGGAACAATATTCAGCTTGTGAAGCGAGGTTTTGAGATAATAGTCTTTTCTAGATCCGATAAGGAGTTGCAAACTCCATTACACAAATAGTTCGAATCAGGGCCGTGCACAGAATTTTCGAAAGGGGAGGGTTTTCTCGAAAGGGGCGCATGGGGTGCTTGTTTAGATTGCGAAAGGGCGCTAACAGTCAATCTTTAAACTCAATAAATAATACTTTGGTATATTTTACATATATTTTGCTGGTTCGAATCCCGCGGCGGACGCTCTAAAATTCTAAGTGTAAATATGGGTATCCGGCGCCGTCACTCTGTGCCTTACTCAAACAGGGCGGCGAAGTCCTTGTAGTTAAAAGGAAGACAGTGGTTGGTCTAGTACCGGCCGACAGATATAAAGTCAACTTCGTTTTTTTATATATTTTACATTGGTGCAACAGGAGACTACACTTTTGAATTGGTGCTGCAAATCGTGTTGAATAGCACCATGAAGGGGGCGTTAATTCGGAGTTTGAGCGAATTTGAGATTTTTGCGCAAATGAGAGTTTTGGCGTAAATCGGAAGAGGCATGGGCCGTTCACTTGTGGAGCGTAAAACGGGGTTTTAGTGAAGAAGTGTAGCAGTAATTGCTCAAAACAAGTTTTCATAAGTTTTTTTTTTAAATATTAAGAGTAGTTCTCTACGATTTCGCAAATTTTATTCACGATTTTTAGCTTTTCATTTTTTTGATTTGGATGAAACTTTGCCATGCACCATGCATTCCATATGTCAAAAGAAGCACAATTGTATAATTCGTTTTTCTATACAAATGTCCATACAATTCTGGGGCCGGTCATATTATTCATCTGGTTTAAGAGATATAATTTTTTGGAAAAAAAAACGTAAAAGTGGACAAAAATTGTTGAAGCAATTTTGTTAACAAAATGTACCGTTTTCAGGTTAAAGCTAATTTTAGGACTGCATTTTCAATTTATTTTGGTTTCTTTTCAAGAAAATTTTGTACAATTTTCTCTCTGAAACTTTCAAATCGAGCAATTTGTTTCTGAGATACACAATCTCAAAGAAATCAAATCGATGAACTTGATTTTTTCTAAGTGTTAACCCTTTGCTGCCCAATTTTTTTTTCGATTTTTTTTAAATTTTTCCCTTGTCATTTTGAGCAACTTTTGTTCTACGAAAAAGTTTACGTCTCTTGTTTTTTGTTGCTTTTGTTTCAATTATAGTTTTTATATTTGCATTTATCTTGTTTAGTTGATATTTGTTTTTGGTAGTATTTGGCCTATTCCAGCACCTAATTTGTCATGTTTTTACAGCCAATTTTTCATTATTTTTTTGTATGTTTTTAATTTTTTTTACTCTAGAACAAACCATTATCATTTAAATTGTTAAAAAATGCTTAGAGGTATAGTCTGAAACAATAGAAAAAAAGTACAGAAAATATTAGTGAAAAACACAGCCAAGAAAATTTTTCATTTTTTAAACATTGGTAAAGTCAAATAAAACAAGTCACACGTTCAACCCTAAAAAATCAAATTTTAAGAGTTTACCTTTCCAATGCTTTTATGTCGAAAATTGGTAAAAAAAAGATTTTTGGCGAATTATTAGATCGAACCCCGCCTAGAGGTGGGGTTGGGTTGTAGCTGGATAAACTGAAAGTGTTCAACTGATCATAACTCGGAAACTACTGGTTTTCAATCGACTTTTCTTTGCATTCCCTGTGTCAAAAGAAGCAATTTTGCATCATTTGTTTTTTCATGCAAGTCTCCATACAATTTTGAGGGCTGGAATGGGTATGTAAACGTATGAAATTTTGTATCTTTGGACGGAATTTTTTGAAAATCTGAAAAATTAGATAAGAAACTTCATTTTTGGGTCAAACATTTGTAACAGATTTTTTGAGTATAAAAAATTTAAAAAAATAATTTTGAATATATTTCTATCGATTCCTTGACTTTTCTGAAGAAACGTCCTGGAAAATCGATAAAAAGTAACAAAGTTGCTACAGGAAACAAAGATATATTTCGATTTACCCCAGAAAATGTTCCGAAAAGGCACCTCTCTCATAAACACGCCTCCAGTCAAATTTTTCATATCGAGAATTTGCATGATTTTTTAAGTCATAAGGGCGCCTCCAGTCAAATTTTCATAATAAAATTTGTATGATTTTTTTAAAGTCGTAGTGGAGCCTCCATTCAATTTTTCATATCGAGAATTTGCATGATTTTGTTAGGTCGTAGGGGCGCCTTCAATTCAATTTTCATATCGAGAATTTTCATAAAAATTTTTAAGTCATAGGGCGCCTCCAGTCATTTTTTCATAATAAGAAATTGTATGATTTTTTCAAAGTCGTAGGGACGCATTCATTAAATTTTTTATAGCGAAAATTTTCATGATTTTTTAAGTCGCCTCCTGTCAAATTTTTAATGTTGAGAATTTGTTTATAAAAATTATAAGTCGTAGGGGCGGCACAAGTTAAATTTTCATAATAAGAATTTGTATGATTTTTTTAAGTCATAAGGGCGCCTCAATCTAAGTTGCCATATCGAGCATATGCCTTTAGAGTCGTAGGGGCGTCTTCAGTCATATTTTTACATTGGGAATTTGTATTTAAAAAAATAATTCATAGGGGCGCTTTCAGTCAATTTTTCATATCAAGAATTCGCATGATTTTTTTTAATTCTAAGGGGCGCCTCCAGTCAAATCTTTAATGTTGAGAATATGTTTAAAAAATTAGATCGTAGGAGCGCCTCCAGTTAAATTTTCATATTGAGAATTTTCATAAAAATGTTTCATTCATAGTCATAGGTCAAATTTTCAATATAAGAATTGGTATGATTTTTTTAAGTCATAAGAGCGCCTCTAGTCAAATTTTCATTATAAAATTTGTATGTTTTTTTAAGTCGTAGGGGCGCCTCCAGTCAAATTTTTATATGGCATATTCGTACACCCAACCGGCGGTTGCATTATTGTGATGTATGGTGGCATGAAAGTATATAAGATTCTGCATGAAATCTGTCCTCATGCATTTTTTACGATATAGGGGTATGACATTTTTGCCCGTTACCGACAATTATCGACATTACCGACGGCTTTTTGGTTGTATTTAAAAAAAAAACCCCTAAACAGAACGAGGATTGAACCACTAACTTCTTGGTTATTGATCCGACACGCTACCACCGCGCCATGGACGCTTGATGAAAAGTGAGTGAAAGAGCACCAACATATGCTTCTCTTTGGAGTGTTGCTCGGGGACGGGCCAGCATTATATGTGTTGGTGAGAACGGCAGATCGCTGTAATGTGTACACGCGGGCAAAAATGATCTACGGGCTTGCTGCAAAAAATGTTATAAAATGTGACATTTTCTGCAGCAAATCCGCTGTTGCAGATTTTGAGCTATATTTTTCCTTTGGGTGTACTGAAAAAAATAAGTCTTAGGGGCGCCTCCAATTAAATTTTCTTAATTTTCATGAAAATGTTTTAGTCATAGGGGCGCCTGCAGTCAAATTTTTCATATCGATAATTTGCAAGATTTTTTTAAGTCATAAGGGTGCCTCCAGTCAAATTTTCATAACAAAATTTGTATGATTTTTTAAAGTCGTAGGGGCGCCTATATTTAATTTTTCATATCGAGAATTTGCATGATTTTTTTAAGTCGTAAGGGCGCTTCCAGTCAATTTTTTATATTGCATATTCGTATTGAAAAAAATTAAGTCTTAGGGGCGCCTCCAGTTAAATTTTCATAATTTTCATAAAAATGTTTTAGTCATAGGGGTGCCTTCAGTAAAATTTTTTACATATCGAGAATTTGCATGATTTTTTTAAGTAATAAAGGCGCCTCCAGTCAAATTTTCATAACAAAATTAGTATGATTTTTTTTAAAGTCGTAGGGGCGCCTCCAGTCAAATTTTTATATTACATATTCGTATTGAAAAAAAATAAGTCTAAGGGGCGCGTTCAGTTAAACTTTCATAAAAATGTGGTAGTCATAGGGGCGCCTCCAGTCAATTTTTTTATATCGATAATTTTCATGTTTTTTTCAAGTCATAAGGGCGCCTCCAGTAGGGTGGCTTGAAGCTGTATAGGAAAATTTCAAAATGGAGTAATTCAATCAGAACAGGCATTCTCCAGTCCCATTTGGGCCCCCAAACAACCTTCCAAAATTTGGGAGCGATTGGATTTGTCTCAGCTTTCCGCAAAGCGATTCAAATTTGTATGGACATTTGTATGGGAAAACCATCTTTTTTACATTTTGATTTTTATAATTTTAATTTTTCACTCAATTTAAAAACTAACACCGTAGAAGTATGATCCTGAATGTCCTCTAAAACTTTCCCGAAGAAAGTATGATCCTATCTTGCTTCTGGAAAAAGATACAGAGTTTTTAAAAGAGGCATTTCAAAATAAGTGCTGAAAATTATATTTCTTGCCAACACTGCCAGTATTTCAGTAGATATTTCGAAATCTTATTTTTTAACGTAATAAAGAAGCAACCTAGCAAAATGGTGTCTTAGGAAAAGTTGTTGTATATGAATGTGGCTTTTATTTAAAATTATTGACATGCAGAGTGACACACCTACAGGGTGTCAACCAAGCCCTAACTTCTACTGGTGACCTTTTAAAGCGTTGGTGTCTTAGGAAAAGTTGTTAAGCTACTTATTCCAAAAAAAATGACATGGTTGGAAGACAGGGTGACACATCTCCAGGGTGTCAACCCATTTCTAGCTTCTATTTAAGACCTTTTCGATCACTGTAAAGTGGGCGAAAAAGGGTACAAATCGCAAATTAGGCCTGCCATGCAAAAGAAGGCTGAACATAAATTCGTAAAAAGTCAGTTTTTCACATAAAAGTGTGCAATCGATTCCCCAGGAAATTTTATGCCTCCTTTTGCATGGCAGGTCTAATTTGCGCCTCCAGTCAAATTTTTATATTGCATATTCGTATTGAAAATAATTAAGTCTAAGGGGCGCGTCCAGTTAAATTTTCATAAAAATGTGGTAGTCATAGGGGCGCCTCCAGTCAATTTTTTTATATCAAGTATTTTCATGTTTTTTCAAGTCATAAGGGAGCCTCCAGTCAATTTTTATAAAAAAAATATTATGTTTTTTTTTTAAGTCGTAGGGGCGCCTCCATTTAATATTTCATTTCGAGAAATTGCATGATTTTTTTAAGACGTAGAGGCGCCTCCAGTAGAATTTTTATATTGCATATTCGTATTGAAAATAATTAAGTCTAAGGGACGCGTCCAGTTAAACTTTCATAAAAATGTGGTAGTCATAGGGACGCCTCCAGTCAAATTTTTTATATCGAGAATTTTCATGTTTTTTTTTCAAGTCATAAGGGCGCCTCCAGTCAATTTTTATAATAAAATTAATATGATTTTTTTAAAGTCGTAGGGGCGCCTCCATTCAATAATTAGCATGATTTTTTAAGACGTAGGGGCGCCTCCAGTCAAATTTTTATATTGCATATTCGTATTGAAAATAATTAGGTCTAAGGGGCGCGTCCAGTTAAATTTTCATAAAAATGTGGTAGTCATAGGGGCGCCTCCAGTATTTTTTTTTTATATCAAGAATTTTCATGTTTTTTCAAGTCATAAGGGAGCCTCCAGTCAATTTTTATAAAAAAAAATTAATATGATTTTTTTTTAAGTCGTAGGGGCGCCTCCATTTAAAATTTCATTTTGAGAATTTGCATAATTTTTTTAAGACGTAGAGGCGCCTCCAGTAAAATTTTTATATTGCATATTCGTATTGAAAAAAATTAAGTCTTAGGGGCGCCTCCAGTTAAATTTTCATAATTTTCATAAAAATGTTTTAGTCATAGGGGCGCCTCCAGTCAAATTTTTCATATCGGTAATTTACATGATTTTTTTAAGTCATAAGGATGCTTTCAGTCAAATTTTCATAACAAAATTTGTATGATTTTTTAAAGTCGTAGGGGCGCCTCTATTTAATTTTTCGTATTGAGAATTTGCATGATTTTTTTTAAGTCGTAGGGGCGCTTCCAGTCAATTTTTAATATTGCATATTCGTATTGAAAAAAAAAATAAGTCTTAGGGGCACCTCCAGTTAAATTTTCATAATTTTCATAAAAATGTTTTAGTCATAGGGGCGCCTCCAGTCAATTTTTTCATATCGAGAATTTGCATGATTGTTTAAGTCATAAGGGCGCCTTCAGTCAAATTTTCATAACAAAATTTGTATGATGTTTTTAAAGTCGTAGGGCGCCTCTATTTAATTTTCCATATCGAGAATTTGCATGATTTTTTAAGTCGTAGGGCGCTTCCAGTCAATTTTTATATTGCATATTCGTATTGAAAAAATTAGGTCTTAGGGGCGCCTCCAGTTAAATTTTCATGAAAATGTTTCAATCATAGGGGCGCTCCAGTCAAATTTTTCGTATCGAGAATTTGCTGGATTTTTTAAGTCATAAGGGCGCCTCCAGTCAAATTTTCATAACAAAATTTGTATGATTTTTTAAGTCGTAAGGGTGCCTGCTTTCAATTTTTCATATCGAGAATTTGCATGATATTTTTAAGTCGTAGGGGCGTCTCCAGTCAAATTTTTATATTGCATATTCGTATTGAAAAAAATTAAGTTTTAGGGGCGCCTCCAGTTAAATTTTCATAATTTTCATAAAAATGTTTTAATCGTTAGGGCGCCTCCAGTCAAATTTTTCATATCGAGAATTTGCATGATTTTTTAAAGTCGTAGGGGCGCCTTCAGTCAAATTTTTATATTGCATATTCGTATTGAAAAAAATAAGTGTTAAATTTTCATAATTTTCATAAAAATGTTTTAGTCATTAGGGTCATTAGTCATATCGAGAATTTGCATGATTTTTTGAAGTCGTAGGGGCGCCTTCAGTCAAATTTTTATATTGCATATTCGTATTGAAAAAAATAAGTTTTAGGGGCGCCTCCAGTTGAATTTTCATAATTTTCATAAAAATGTTTTAGTCATTAGGGCACCTCCAATCAAATTTTTCATATCGAGAATTTGCATGATTTTTTAAAGTCGTAGGGGCGCCTTCAGTCAAATTTTTATATTGCATATTCGTATTGAAAAAAATTAAGTTTTAGGGGCGCCTCCAGTTAAATTTTCATAATTTTCATAAAAATGTTTTAATCGTTAGGGCGCCTCCAGTCAAATTTTTCATATCGAGAATTTGCATGATTTTTTAAAGTCGTAGGGGCGCCTTCAGTCAAATTTTTATATTGCATATTCGTATTGAAAAAAATAAGTGTTAAATTTTCATAATTTTCATAAAAATGTTTTAGTCATTAGGGTCATTAGTCATATCGAGAATTTGCATGATTTTTTGAAGTCGTAGGGGCGCCTTCAGTCAAATTTTTATATTGCATATTCGTATTGAAAAAAATAAGTTTTAGGGGCGCATCCAGTTAAATTTTCATAATTTTCATAGAAATGTTTTAGTCATTAGGGCGCCTCCAGTCAAACTTTTCATATCGATTTGAAAAAAAAATCTCTTTGGCATTTTAGCAACATAGCTAAAAAAAAATCGGCCCTTCGGGCCGAGGGGCGCATGGGGTGTAACTAACTTAATTTGCCAGGGGGGGGTTAAACCCCTAAAACCCCCCCCTTGTACACGGCCCTGGTTCGAATACTTACTTTAGAGAAAAAGTCGCAAATAACTCCCCAAGCTTTCTGTTGATCATTATAATCTTTCGTCACTCGATAGGTAATATCAGTATACAGCCATGGTTTGAACATCCTTCTCGAAGCACAGTTGAAAGCTCTGCAATAAAAGGAACGTTCACTTAGATTCTATTTTTTCGCGTTGCAAAGTGTTTTACGTTTCAATGCTATGCACAAATTCTTCCTTTCCCGGCCGTTGCATCACATCACTGCCCAGCGAAGTTGCGCAAATCATTTCCAGCGTACAAATCGAGGTGAACTTGAGGATATTCACTCCCGTTGACCCATCGGCATGACTCAGCATGTTTTGAACCATCCTTCGACTGCACTCTTCAAATATCGGCACAAAGTTGTTCAGCACAAGCGCGTTGAACGCTGGGTTCAGAGCTTTCCTTTGCAGCTTCCACAATTTCCCTAAAATAGTGCACTTTGTTAACGATTTAACGGAAACTTCAACAAACTAAATATCTCACAATCCGTCGAGAAGATTCCCTTGGTGAATCCGGAGAATCCATACAAAAACGGTCGCTCCAAACACTGCGGGTGGTTCACGACCTGGTAGATCAAATCCGGATGGCTGGTGGCCAGCATCAGCTTCGGACCAACCCAAACTTTGAACAATCGATCATACTTTAACACCTGATGTGCAACGATCGAGAACAGCTGCTCTTCACTTTTCCCAACCACAATCGGAACATTTCCCACCAGTGGATAGCACGGTTCCACGGTAGGAATTCCCCTTAGCGATTTGAACTTGATGCGATGCTGCAACCAGAGCGCGATTGCACCAAGAACTGCCACGAAGCAAATCAACAGCACGGCGATCATTTTGGCGCTGCACTACGTTGGGGTTTGGTTCCACCACGCTTAAATAAAACGATGAGCTGTTGGAGGCACAAAGAAGTCAGGATATCTAGGATCTTTTTGGAGCTGCTCAAAGATGTGCTCCCGGTCGCGTGCAAAGTTAGTTTTAGACTAACGAGGTTTGGATCAAAGAACTAACCAAATTAAACCATACTAAACAGCTGCAGTGACCCGTTTACAGCCTGTGGTTCTCAAACTTTAATTATTACGTTTGTAACATTAAACTTAGAGACATCTTTATACAACAAGTAAATTGAAATTTTCACATTAATCGTTAATCGGGTCATATTCCAAATTTGAACAGGCATGCTTAAAAAAGAACCCCAGCAACCTTTATGTAACATAGTTTGGCAAAGACTCATACGTACTGCACAGCTCAGGAGACATTTTACTTTCATAATAAAGCCCAGAGCCAATAAAAAACAAACACTCGTTTATGTACTGCTAGCGCATACGACCACCTGAAACCGAGATGAATCTACGGAATGTGAACCGTGTATCAAAACCTAAGCTCATTCATAAATGTTATCCACATTATGCAAATTGATGTTTACTTTATGTGTTAACGCTGATTGTCCTGGTAACTCTTTTAAACACAGATCCTCAACTTTCCTCCTCCCAATACCGACTGCAATCTAATTTTGAGTTTTCTGAAATGTACTCGTTCTTAAAAACGTTACTGAAAAACATTACTCTATATCGTTTCCGTACATCACAAAAACAATAAAATAAAATTCTACAAAACAAAACCAATTTCCCCATTACTGGACATAACGTGTTATACGAGTGTAATAAATATTTCTTGGAAAAGTTTTTGTCCTTCGTAGACACTTGGTGATTAAGAGCAAATTAAATGAAACTAGTTACGCCTGAATGCACACTAGTGAAAAGCCAGCAAAGCTCTCTTCGATGTTCGAAAAAGCTCTCTTGCTGGCTTCTGCACGAACAAACTACTCCATCTTACTCGTGAAGCAGTGAACACTAGGGTGTAATAACAAAATCGTTTTTTCAGCACAGTTTTTTCTGTCCTGAACAACTCCTCACTGTTTGGGTAACGATATACAGAAGAAAAAAGTTGAATTTTGGTCGATTAAAAATTTGGATGGTTGAACAATGGGTCATTCTCTGCCAACTCACACGCAATTGGAAAAAATGCGTGAAACTTTGTTTTCAGCGTTAATTTTGGTTCTTGATCACTAGGCCGTCCCAAAAAAATGAAAAGATGTCAAATCTTTGGTGCTCACCCCTAGAATGATAGATTAGGATGTCAGGAACAATGTTTTCATACAACAAAAAAATCCCAAAAATGGTTTACAACTCGCGCGTGGAGCTTGAATGAAAAAAGTTCATTTTTCGACTATTTTATTAGAAATGCGTGTAACAATCATACTAAAGTCATTCAAATTTGGTCGCCTTGGGCTTCAAGTTATGGTTTAATGTCCCCTGAAATAATTTCTGTGCAGACATGGTCCATAAAAGCCTGTGTTTGAGCATGGCAGGGCGTTTTTGGAAGAAAAAATTGTATTTTTTAGCTAAAAAATTTCAAAAATCACTCCCCAAAACGATCCAAAAAATTTGAAGTCAAAACCAATGCATTTAGCTTATAGGAAATTTTACGGAGATCACTTTGCTTTTTTTAACATTTATGTCCACTAGGGTGGTCCAAATCCGGACTTTTTTGGGGCTACCTCCTGAAATCAAAGATTGACCCATCACTAGGCTAAATTCCAAATTTGAGCTCATTCTGACCACGGGAACCCCTCCCTCCAATCGCTTAAAGTTTGTATGGGAAAAATCGTCAAAATGTATGGAGAAAAGCAACTGTTTTACTTTTTTACCTGTGGAAGGCACCATAATTATCCGATTCTTGCCATTTCTCAAATGTAGAATCTTCATTAAATTTTGAACAACTTTCCCGAAGACACAATATTTTTAGGATTTTTTCCCGCGAAGTTATTAGCGCCCAAAACTGACCATTTTTGCGCGGCCAGCTGTAAGGGGCTACCTAACATCGATGTTTATTTCCAATTCGTACACGCATGTGCTCTCTCTCAGGTTCAAACTCTCTCACGAGCTTGCTCGCCTGCCTGCCTGCCTGTTTACCTACAAGCGCGCGCTGTTTCTCGGCTTGGACTTTTGTCGTCGTCGTCGTTTTCGTTTGATATCCGCTACGCTGCGTTCCTGGCATGTTAATTATAATTTTCAACAAAAATAGCAGGATTGTTTTGAGATATATTTACCAGGAGGGGTTCCCGTGGTCAGAATGAGCTCAAATTTGGAATTTAGCCTAGTGATGGGTCAATCTTTGATTTCAGGGGGCAGCCCCAAAAAAATCCGGATTTGGACCACCCTAATGTCCACGCAAAGCCGAAATGTTTGCATTTATGTGAACAAAAAGTAACAAATTTAGAAAATTCTTAGTATATAAGTGTTTTTAGCATAAAACATTGGTTACTATGATTACAAACGGGAAGGCATATATTTTGGATATTTTTATTTTGCTCGCTCAAAAACGATATTTGTTAATAACACTTCATGAAAAATTGGAGACATTAGAGCTTTATTTGTTCATATCGTGAAGATTACATAGTGAGAAAATATCATGTTTTTTCATGAAATGTTATTAACAAATATCGTTTTTGAACGAGCATCTTTTTTAAGAGAAAATGGTAAGAAAAAACATGTTTTTTGACAAAAAAAGATTATTTTTCATAGTTGTACTGTGTAGCTGTTTATGTATTTTTTCCTGCATCATTATATATATTCAGAAAGGTAATTGATTCAACTTTTCAATAATATTTTACAAAACACACTTTTACAGGCTGAAAAATAATAAAAATCAAAAAAGATGGATTTTTATTCAAAATATAGTTTTTTTCAACTTTGTTAATGGAGTACTTTTTTGTGTGCATTTGTGCGATCTGAAAATTTTGCAACTTTTTGAGTTATGCCATTTTGAACATTTTGATTCATGCAAGGAAATTAATGATTTCGCGTATACGCTTGGTTAAAATCACAATACTTACCTGCGGAGGCCGAAATGACGTACCTGCTATGTATGTTTTGAAATTGATTTGATATTCATGTTTTTGTTGATACTTAGGTACGTTTAATAAAATTAGAAATTCCTATTCTAAGTATTTTACAGAAACGATTCGTCGAATATTCATATCAGTTCGTTGTTGCGTTCTTTTGAAAGTATGGATAATAATACCGTAGTGTACCTGTACGATATAACGAAGCACTATTCTGAAAACGTGAGAACTGCTTTCAAGTATATTTGTAAGAATTACAACATTGCAGAACCATCACATGATCAACTCAGGGAAGAACCACAGAGGAAAAACTACGCACGTTGTTCTGTAGCTTCAAAACGAGGTATACAAAAGCCCATAGAAGAAGTTCATATTTTAAGTAATCTAACGACAATCGGTTACATAGTGATTTTGATTTAGAAGAATTTATCGTGGAAAACGTGAATTTTGCAAGTGGATCAACCAAAAACGTGGACGAGAATCCATACAATGTTCCATAAAATAAACCGTCTAAAATTCTAAAACACCGCAAAAATCAAATTTTAATTGGAGGGGGAGGGGGGGGGGGTGTCTTCAAAGAGAGGTGGATTTTAACTCAAGAAAAAGGGGAGGGAGATTGAACGTAAATCGGAAACTTTAACATAGCATAAACCACCATTCCGTGCATCAAATAGACAGAGCAAGAATATTAAAATTCACCACTTTAATGCATGTGGGCTCAAATATATGAAAAAATCGAAAATTAAACTTTTTTTTGGAAAAATATCAAATTTTATTTGTTTTCATTATACTAAGTACAAACAACACAAAAAAGTCACAAAAATGCAAAAAAATATTTTTGGCCGCTCGCTTATATGGAAATACCCCATAGTGCGACCCCTTCCATTTTGGAACAAGCGAAATAATACGTGTTTTTTAAATAATTTGCTGCCGTAAATGGTGATGATTTGGAAATTCGGTGTCAAAGAGATTTCGACGCCCGATTTGATGGCGTACTCAGAACTCCAAAAAATATCATCAATAAACAAACAAACAATGAATGTTTTAAAACCTCCGCCATTTTTCTCTACTAGACTGTAAAAAATTAGGAAATGTCATTTTATGGGAAATTTAATGTAGTCTGCAATAACTCACATGGGTAATTTTTTATTTAGAACCATTTTTCTTTTTCATTTTACAATTTCGTAATTTTATTACGGGACCACAAACCACGTGGACACTTTTTCGGATATGTCAAACCCCCCCCCCCCTCCCCCTCCCCTCTGAAACAAATCAAATTTTCATTGTTTTTCAGTAAAGAGCATTTAAAGGACGTGCAGATGAACAATTTAAAGCATTTTTGAGTTTGGGAATTTGTAAATTGATCGAGAATCGTTCGAAATACGGCTTTCTTCATTACTGGCGCTAAGGATCTTTTGAAAACTAACCCAAGAATTGGTTTATGGATAGACCATTATAAGTAACTTTTAAACAAATCATCTTATACAGCAAATTTAAAAAAAAATATCCAGGGATAAATCCTTCAACCTTCAAATTAACTATAGGATGATTCCAAATCTTTTGAATTCCTAAATAAAAAAAAACTTGAATTAGATTTGGAACTCTTTTTGAGCGGTGTGTATCTAAAATTCAGTCTCTAAAAAATTAAACTGGTTTCATTTAAACACTAAGGGTAAATGAAATTTTAATAGTTTTGCATTGGTTTGCAAATTTCATCACAATTTTTTTTTTCAAAAAATATATTTTATGCTCCTTAATTTTGATTCGAATAAACTTTTTTGAAGTATAATTGAACGAGTTTTCTATTTTACCTGATGAATTGGCTTATAATTTGCAATGTTATTTTCATTGCTATAATTCATTAACTATGAAATGTAAAAAAGTAGCACTCATAAAAAAAATGTTACTACCCTTCTATTTCAATAAATCAAATATTCAGTTTCTTTCGTATTTAATCAATAAACTTAACTTTAAAGTAAACTCAGGAAAAAATCATACAAATTTAGATTTGCAAATTTGAAAAATTTAATTCTGAAAAATATTCAGTATAAAGCATATCTTTCTTAAGGGTTCTTCTAAGGGGAACGCCCTTGAAGTTATCAGGACCGGCATTTACAAAGCGGATTCAGTGGTAATTTTTACTCAACTTATATTCATATTCCATTCACCTTTCCTTAAGTGTCGTGATGATACACTACTACCCTTTACTAACGAGTTTACTAAGCAATTTCCTGCAATAATTAGCCTTCTAAAAAAAATCAAAAATATTTGTTTTCTGTAAACATTTTTAATCTTTGAGGTCATTTAAGTTAAACCAATGCTACTATTTGTTTAATTTTTTTAGATAAAAAAAACAGAGGATAAAAAAATAATGTTTACTTAAAATTGAAACTTTTAAGGAAAAAACTAGTGTTTTATTGCTGTTACCATTTGTTGGATTTTTGGACCAAATATAGGGAAGACTAAAAAAAGATAATAAAAAAATATTATTCCATGAATTCTTCGCAACGCTTCAATTTAGAAACTTAAACAACAAGACTGTGAAACCATATCAGGCATTTTGTGAACTACTTGTTTGACTTCATTGAAAAAAAAAATCAAACTTTTTTTATTCCCTTCCCTAACATAAAATGAAATTTCCGATAAGTTTCAATTGATTTTCTTCAACTTTTCAAGGAACCTCCCTCAATCGCGGAAAACTACTCAATTAATCCACCACAACGTTGTAGGCGCTCCCAAGCCCGCCAACAATTTCAGTACATTGACTGGCGCTAAACACATTTTTTGTAGCTTGGAAAATGGAAAACTGCGATGTTCACGATTTTCGTAACGTAATTTTTCTTCCTTCTGGTCGATCATAACATCAACTGGTACTACCTTTTGGCGCCGTACACTCGTCCGAAAAAAAGGTAGGTGGTAATTGACGGCTGATTAAGTGAGGAAAAACAGCCACAGGGCGCGCGCGCGCAGCTTGATCGCCACGTGTTGATCGCGGGAAATGAAAACTTTGCACAAATTCAATCCAATGAAAATGATGGTGAAATATTGCTGCTTCCTTCATGGTGTGATTAAAAGGCGGGTGCTTAAAAATCATGTAACACATTTCATCGGACATAAATCACGTGTGTGTGTTTGTTTGTGTGGCTGGCAGCTAATTTTACACTTTTACTTTCGATTAATCCATGGAATCATTACCGAGGCGGAAAGTGATGGACTTGTGGGCAATGATTGTTTGGTGGAACACTTTTTTCCGCAAGGTTCACGATTGCATCAGGGCCCCTTAAACGGCAGGTGAACCAGTAATAACACTCGGGCAATATCACACCGAATTGATCTCGTCAGGTGTGAAATTGTACTTGCAATTACTTGCAGCTTCACAGCAGTGACCACCGGACTTGAGTTCAGGGATCACAATTACGACCCCTCAAAGTTGATCTGATGAAGACGTCTTCAAATGCCCCGCGCAGCAGGTACGATTGACAATACGGGTAGGCAGTGCGATTGAAGCTGCAGATTTTGCGATTCACGAGCGTCAATGTTGGGTTGAGTTTTAACTCGTCGCTTTGCTTAGGTCTCATCAATGCCACTTAAGAGACCAGTCAGGGGTTCTTAAAGGTTCTTAAATAGCTATGTAAAGTGATCGAACCAATCGCTGACAGCTTTTGAATCTTGGTAGTTCATGAGAAGCTTCGCGCTCTAATCGGCACTGAGTGAGTTATTTCTGATCGTTGAACCGTAACCCTTGGCTACAACATACAATTTTTGAACCCCTGAAGAGCCACCGATCAATGGATGAGCCGCGGCCCTATTCGTCACACTGAGCTGCTACCGAAGTGTGTGGCCCCTAGCATCTTTTGTGTGTACAACTATGTTTAGCTACCCCTATTAACCGCCACTATTAGATTGAGCAATGACAGAATCAGCAGAAACCACAGTCGCAACTAATTGACGAATTAGGCGTCCCTCACAGCATGACACCAAATTCGTCCTCCATTGAGTGTTCTTGGTGGTGTTCCATGAATGAAAAACCAGCTTTCATAATTTGTTGCAAATGCCACCCATCGGATGGTTTCCACTTCAGAACCATAACAACACATAACCTACTAACTGTAACGCCAAATGGGAAGAGCAAAAACAACCTGGCTCCTCCCTCTGCTACCCAGTGATAAATGTGCTCTCATTAATAATTGATTTTGCCCGACTTCAAACCCCAGAAAAACCGACGCATAGCCTGGAATTTCCCACCTCGCAACGAATCGGCAACTTTGCATCATCACCACCACCGCAACCGCAAACATAAAACCAACCCAGGAAAAATGCATCAACAACAGCAACAAAATAAAATAACATGAGGAATCTAATGCTCTCGCGTATGATTCATTCTGGGCTGAGCGAGCACCGACTGCTTATGCAATTGAAAAAGAGCTTCCCCTAATTTAATCAAGATCTCATTTGTTTTCCCTCCCTGCCTTTCACCGCCATCCACAGGGACCCACTTACCAGACTAGTGGGCGCTCCGAAACATTACCGTTTGCTGGGTAGACTTGAAATAAACATGATGTATGAAACATTTAGAAAGAATGCTTTGCGATTATAATTATCAAAACACAGTGCAACATTTTTTGGTCTCGTCTACTGCCGTTCTACGCATAATTGTCCCATGTCATTTTTGGTCGATTCTGACTCTTTGTCATTTTTAGGTTTAGTTTGACGTTTACTTTTCGATAAACACATAAAATCTAGTACTTTGTAAGGAAACTCATCAAAAACAACACAAAGTCTGTTTGTCCCATCGTTGTACTTCTACGCATAATTGTCCCACCAAGTATTTTCCTTCGCGGAATCATTACAAAGCATTGTGTCTTGTTTACCTTTTGTAAAGCAAGAGAATAACAAATAGGAGTGATAATATGCTAACAGGGGCGATCAGATACATATGGGGTGAATAGGGACCCCCGGGACAATTATGCGTAGAAACACAAAAAAACGGTCGAAAAATTTCAATCGCGTTTTTCTCAGTTGCACTTTTTTGAACATGGGACAATTATGCATAGAACGGCAGTCTAGGTATGATAGTTTTGAGCTCCCTGGACACGCTGCATTCGACAGAATTGAATTTTAGTGAAGTTCCTGCCAACAAATAAAATTCTTAATTTCGAGTATAAAAGGTACGGAATCGTCATAAACAACCATGCGCACCCCTTTATTTGTACAACACCCAGAGAAAAAAAAACCAAAATATAAATTTAGAAAAAAAAGTGTTGCAGCCAACCATTGGCCACTCCACCCTAACTCCTCCTTAGTGTTGACAGGTAGAGCAGTGGGCAAGAGTAAGGCATTTTCTGTGACGGGTACTTTTTTCCGAAATAAAACTTATTTTTCCGTCCTATCTACAAAAATCCTGGTTTTTCACTGTTCCGGCTGTGGTGGCCAAGACTTAGTACTTTGTAAACAAGTACCCCTCGCCAAAGCAGTGTGGTGAATTACTAATGTCACAGCACGGATACACAAACACAACGTAAGGTAGAATCTGGAGCAACATTTGAAAAGAGCGCATAAGCATTTTGACAGCTGGAACTATTTTGCAAATTCCAATACAACAGGTAACTATTTGACAAAATCCGCAGTGTTAAAAGTAGCTGCAAATTTTGTGAAAAAGTAAACGTCATGATTCGAAATCCGGACACTTAGTAGCATATAATTTTTGTTATAGCTGACAAAAAAACATGTAATAAGTTGGAAATGAAGAAATATTATCAGGATGTATTATTAACAGTCAGTTTTAAGAGAATGCATGCAAAATATGTTTTTTTCTGACAATTTTTTATCAGAATTTTAAAATTAGAATAACTTGTTGAGCTTCGAATCCTTGACACTGATAAAAGCTGATTCGAATTCCGGACACTCGTTTTTGCTAATGACTCGCACAAATTTGGACTGAAATGTTAGGGAATTGCATTTTTTAGGTCTCAAATAAGCTGTTAACATCAAAACAAACGATATTTTATATAAAAATTTGCTTGAATTTAAGGAAATCAAAAACATAAATTTATGCTTTGCCTTCTCGGTGCTTCGGACGCCTATGAAATATTTCACATCAATGTTTTGCCTTTTTTTTGGTAATTTATAATTTTATTTTATTTTATTGTTTTGACATTTACTACAGCGTTCTTTAAATGAACTTTTAAAGAAAGTTGATATTAGAATTCATCAAATAACCCATTTTTGACATTTATAATGCGAACTTATATCAAAATAATTGATAAAACGAGATGATGTGTCCGGGTTTCGGAACGTCCGGGAATTCGAATCATGACGTTACTTGAAGCTCAAGAACTAGCAAAATAGTTCTAACTGTCGAAATGCTTATCCGCCCTTTTCTCGTGTTGCTCTAGGAATTAGGTTATACGGGTTTTACACCGTGACGTCATTTGATAGCTCGTGTGCACTGTTTACATGGTCCATGTAAACAGTGCACTCCTTTCTAACCTCCAAATAGAGTTGGCGTAAAACCTAATTGACATTTGTTTATTTACAATTTGAACGATCTGTGATTGAAGAAATGAATAGATTTAAGAACAAATGTTACATTTTAAGTTAAGTGCAATAAAGCGTCCTCTTTCTACTTAAGCCTCCGAGTAGGCAAGTCGCCTCTCGGAGCACTCGAATCCGGTGGTCGTGGTCGTCCGCTTCGTCTGCTGCTGGAAGGAATCGGTGAGTTGGTGGTTCTGGCAAGGGAATGATGGAACAAGAGGAATCACAAATCCGCATAAATAATTTCAAGATTGTTCAGGTGTGAACCGAAAACGCGATCAAAAATTAATTTGGAAGTATAAGGCTTTTAACTGCTTATTTAATTGTCGGTGTGTACAGTACACCGCACTGTTTAATCATTTTCTGGCTTACATTCAATTTTGCAGCCCAAAACCAGTTATTGAATTGGAACAATAAAATTCTTTTTCAAATTTTCTTTTCTTGATTTGTGTGCACTACGTCGAAGACCAAGATTGTTTACTTTTTGCTCTTCGGTCTGACAGTCTTGGTCTGACAGATTTGGTCTGACAGCTTTATCATGGATTTTGGTCTGGTCTAGGCAAGGGATAGGACACAGCACCTTCCTGGGTTCTGCCCCCCGCGGAGTCGGCTCCCAGCCGAACAAAAAGTTTATAATTTGAACATTTTAGGGCTTTACATTTGAATTGAAAGTCCTTTAAACGACGTCCATATCACAATAATGGATTCCATTTGAATGGAATTTTAAATAAAAATAATATAAATTCCAGCATCCAAAGTCACCCCAACAGCACGGTTCCCACATCCCGCGGGTTAGGAAATGTTGTTGTAGGTCAGTGTTTCCTCCCCCCCGATCACCCATCGCTCGGACGCTAACCAAAGACGTTCCCGGGGTGGTGTCCAGACAATGTCCAGATGGGGAAGAAATTGTTGCAAGTTTGCACCTCGGAGGGCCACGCTACGATCGCTGGTACGCAGATTGGGCCCAGAGTGAGAACAGTTTAACGGACTCGCGGATGTTCGCGGCGGCGGCGGCAAGTTTGCCAGAGTAGAAATGTGAATTATGTTTCTAACTGTATTACTGGGTGGAATTAGTCTAGGTCAACGCGAGGGCACTTTATGCGAGCGCAGATGGAGGTTGAAAATGAAAATAATTGCTGATTGAATTGCGAAGATTCTTGGGCTCTCAGGGTGGGGGATCGGATTTACAAAGAAAAATGTTTGAGTAATATAAGTTTGCGGGCTAATTTTATGAACTTTATCGTTTTAAGCTGATGCTTGTTATATTTACGAAAGATTTGTTGATAAGAAAAAAAACATGTTTATCAAAATTTTACATTATAAACTGAATTTCCAGGCCAGCGAAAAAGTCTGAAATTCCATGCAAAATTTCTCCTTTTTTGTGTCTGAGAATTTACGCCATTTGGCAACTCATTGGGATGAACTATTTCATTGAACAAATGAACACAATTTCGTGGGGGTTCACCCGCGAGTGGCTTAATTTTCCATTTGTTTTGGTAGAGCTATTCTCTCAGCTTTCTACTGTGGGTGTTGCGCAATTTTCTGTTTTATTTAAATACTCTATATCTGGATATAATTATACATTTTGAAAAACAAGAACATTAGTAATACACTTCAAACCATTCTTGTAAATGGGCATTGAAATACTAATAGGTTGAAGTTTCCGTACTTAAACGAATAACTAATTCTTGTAACCATTCTTGTAAATGAGAAAACAAAAGAGAATCTGATACATACTCATATCTAGGCCTCAGCAACAATCAGATCTAAAAAATGTGCAATCTGAGATTTTAAAATGTATAGAATTTTTACTAAATGATTCACTTTCTCGTTATCTTTAAATGTCGTTTTTTAAAACTATTTTTGTATTTTATTCAAAGAAAAATTTGATTTATCGGTTTTTTTGAGTAGAGGAAGGTGGGGCAATAGGAACAATCGCTCCTACGGTCGTAATTTTTACAATTTTGATTATTTCCAGTATGAGAAATTGTTGCTAGCAATGCAATTAGCTGATTCAACTTCCAAATAATCGCCAAAACGACGTTAACGCCACGGGGCAAAAGATTTAATAAGTTTTTTTCAAAACCTTTGTTTTCTTATAATATTTGGAAAGTACAAAATTAGGCATAGGGTTCGTTTTAAGGCTCACTTTATCAAAATGCTATTTTTCCTAGAACAGTAGTGTCCCTACCAATGACTTGCACCTATTTTAAAGTATGATTTAACTTTTGGTTATTTTTGTAAAGAGCTTTTAAAAAATCTTGTCCAGATGGGGCAAGTGTACCATGTGGATTTTTAGTATGGAAAAATTGCGAATTCCTGCAACAACATATTTTATTAAGAAATAAATACATAAAAGTACCTAAAAACTGATGTCCACACAAAATATAGTGATATCATGAAATTTTACTATTTATCATCTATGTAATATTTTTTTTTTCGTATAAACGATCAAATTATTAGTAAAATATTATAATTTAATCTTAAACTGAAAGAAACGTTTCAAATACACTCTAATCTGACATATCTAAGTGATAACAGTTCAACTGTTAGCAAATTAACATGTTGTTTCATGCATTGTTCGTCTTGCCCCACTAGTTGAGTATATCTATAGAACGTACGTTTAATCCAAAATTTTTAAATCAATTTTTTACATTGAAAAACAGGATATTTTAAAAACTTGTTCTATCAAAGTCTTAGTCAAGACCTGGAATAAGATGATTATAAAAAAAAATCCGACAGATTTTTTAACGTTTTCAATGGGTTAAATGAGCATTTCCTTAGCTTGTTACACTTGCCTCACTTTCCCCTACGTTATCATGTTCAAATTTATATGAAAGTCACTCCTAAAAAAGTCCAAATAATCGCAATTTCAGGCTCTAAATTATTAAAAATACGTCTTTTTCGAATGTTCAAAGATGTACTTCGAATTCCAGATCAGTGACCTACATAATCCTGAGGACTAGGGCGTCCAATTTTCCCGGGTTTAGAATTTCTCGGGAAACGGGAAAAATATTTTCAGAATCCCGGGAATTCCCGGGATCCCGAGAAATTTTTAAAACAGTAATAAAATCAATGTTTTTTATTATATATGTTATGTTTTTCAAGCTTAAAATCATAGAATTTGTTCAATACTATTAAATAGTGATAATCTAAACTTCAATCTAAACAAGGACAGCTGTTTGAAAATAGTTTAAAAGAAATTTAAAATGTTTTTTGTTCTTTGCTGTGCTTTTGATTTCAAATGAATCACCATTTTTAATGCAATGTGATTCAAAATCATTAAAATATAATGTTTCTTTGAAAATGTAAAAAAAAAAAACAAGAAAATAATGCCAGTCAATGTGAAATTTCAGCAATGTTTGGAATTTCATGTTTTATATGAAACATAATTTACGAATTATCTAAAAGTCACCGCCCACTGGGGAAAATCGGGACTACAGTGTTAACTGGTACAGGAAATTTTGTAGCAATAAATTTGGAATTCGGTGTACTATTTTTTTGTTCTGGTCCTTTTTTAACCGACATAAAAAAACAAAAATACAAAACAAAACATTAGGCAAAAAAATTGCTTAAACACCTGTCTTATTTTGTTACATTTGTCCTGAATTGCCTCAGATGCCGGTGATTGATGAAAAATAATTAAATATGATACTTTTCAAATTTAAAATTATAAACATACGAAAATATAGAAACCTGCCTTTCAGAAATATACAAAATTCAATAACAAAATATTTTAAGCGCTAGGCATTTTGCAGATGTGTAAACAAAAAATTTAGTAATTTTCCCCAATAATCCAAATCAATGGTGATATATGCCGAATACAAATTTTAATGCTTATAAATTTTAATCGATTACCAAGTATTCAACTGTTTACTTATTTCCACAACCAAATCTGAATTACCAGACCAAAGCTGGATTTTTTTTTTCAATTTCGGGAGTTCCCAGGACAAAATATGAAAATTCCCGGGATTCGGGAATTCCTGGTTTTGGAAAATTCCCGGTATTTTTGTCCCGGGAATTCCCGGGATGGACGCACTACTGAGGACAAAAGTAAAGTAAGTATTGTTTTTCCCCTGACCCTTGAAAAGAGTATTCTGAGGCAATTTATTCTTAACCTTTATGTTATCAATATCAAACTTTAGCAGCGATCTGCAATTGTTTTAAAAAATTCCTGCAACGCAAACGACGAAGTAGCACTGTTTTGACTGATGTCACAACTGTCATTACTGTCACGCAGTCTCGTTGTGATTGTTGATGTGTTTGGCTTTTTAGACCCACGCACGTAAACACACACACACATCAATCATGCGAATCCAGCTGGTGAAACGAGCTGCAAGCAAAGGTAAACACACCGAGCATTGAGCGCACACAATAATGAAGAAAGCACGAACCGCCTTTCACCTCTAAAGCTGGTTAGCAAGTCTGCACTGCAGTAGCACTATAGCAGTGCCTAGATTTTTCTTTCCCTGAATTTATTCAGACCTCTGGCGGGGTGTTTGCGGATTGCAGGGTTGGATTAGGGGCCTAATTTTTTATTAGTTAAGGATCTCATTAGCTTTTAGTAAATCTTTCGGTCTTTAATGCTTATCAAAAGCCAGTATAGTGCTCAAATATTTCAATGGGCTATATGTAGCAAAATCCCCTGAAATCCAACCCTGCCACTTCAGATCAACCTGTAAAAAAAACTAGCTCATCAGAAGTAAACTTTCCTCGCAGCTTCGCGGCTCACCTGGGAGCTTGAATTAGTGCATAATGGTTTGCTGGTTTACGTAATGGGCGTTGAGGTGGCGTCGGCGGCAGTGTGCGTAGTAGCTAAAGCTAGTTCACAACTTTTTTTCTCTCTCTACTATTCATCATGAAAAAAAGCTTCGCTCCTCTTTCACGCCACACACAGCCAGAGTTGCGCTTTTGTTTCTAGCCTTAATTTTTCCTGCGGGCAGTGTTTTGTGTTGTGAGTTATTTTTGCAGGGGTTTTTTTTTTTTGTTGCAAGCCTTTTTTGTTAGTATGCTTCAATGAAGTTAAGTTTCTCACTTTTGTCGGGGCTTCGATTGGCGCAATTGTACACACCGTGTGCATGCGTTGCTTTCTTCCATTCAAACGTGAAACAAATAGAAACAGATGAAGAAAAAAAGTCTAATTGCATATTAATGTTATGTTACGTTTTATATGAGCTTACTAACTACTGGGGGGTTTGGTTTTTTTCGCAGTCTGGCCTGAAACTGTTTGAACTGTTAGTGAGCAAAAAAGAGGCTAAAACATGCTTAATTTGATGAACGAGGGTACTATACGCGCAAAATTGTTGAACGAGTAGTTTGTGGTTTTTCAGTACTTGGAACCGTATTGGTACTAAAAAAACTATACAGCCAACAGCAACTGTCGGATTGCTGACGTGAGGGTACGAACAAACGGGAGTGCTCGTTTGTGAACGCGAATTAATGTGTTTGCAAATTCCATTTGAACGCAACCAGGAATCATGTAACGTTAAATTCAATGAATTTACGAAATGTGACGTTCAGTAAAATCGATGAAAGCTGAATTGACGAGAAAAATAAAAATTTCTAGCATATTGAGACCATCCCTAAAACTATAAGCTGTATGCAATATTCATCGTTTGAATGAGAATTAAATCAAGAAATTTTGGAGAAAATAACTTTTTTTCTTTTTAAGAAATTTGGCAAATCACAGTTATATTGAACCTAAATTGGTTAGGGAAATATTTTTAGAAACTTTGAAATGTCATGTAGGCTTAGTTATTTATCACGCTCAAAAAATAGATTTTTTTTGTTCACAAAGACCATCTTTTCAAAACACAAAATTTCACGAATCGTTGGAAATGTTAAATAACCTGGAAAATCATCAAGGTGTTTTTGGCATGTCTGATATTTGGTACCCTGAAGAAGGGCTCTTTCCCGACATTTTGCGGAGCGTACCGAAATATTTCGTCGAGAGGTCCAGAGCAACTTTTTTTTGATTTTTTTTTCGATTTTAGGGATATTGCTTCAGAAAAGACGCTGGAAGTCGGTGAATTCATGTTGATATTCGTAAAATTTCCAGTGAACATTCCTTGGGATACTCTAACTAACTATATTTGACCAATATTTGACATCCAATAAAAAGTATTCGAACCAAATTTACCAGATTTCCAGCTTTCTTTGAAATTAACTGAAAATCCAAGCTGGAAACCCTTATACGACCGAATATAAATCTTTTCTTTGTACATTTTGTCATGAAAATATAGCAACATTGCCCGGGTACAAATTTGAAAAATGCAACATAGAGAATATGATTAAAATGTTATTTATCCCCCAATAGGCTCCCAACATTACTTTTTCAATCCTCTGCCTTTCACATGATGAATACTGCCTACTCCAATAATTTTTATGCTGATAAGGCTGGTACAAATATTTTTAAAAGTTTTTGTCAACCCCCAAAATCAGGGGGCAAAAAAATATTTTTACCATAAATTTCACAATTTCAATGAAAATTCAAGTGCAACCAGCTGAAATCAAATTAAATTTCATTCTCCTGCGTTTAAAATCATTTTTAGCATATTTGGGTTTATTAAAAAATCTTAAGATTTTTTGAAAATTTTCGATGCAAAATCTTTTTTTTTCGATACAATTTTTGTTTTTGTCAGATCTTAGATTTTTTGAAAACTAATGATTGCAAAACAACTGAACTAGTGTAAAATGCATTTTAAAACACTTTTTTCATTTAAATGTGAAGACTACGGCTTGTTATTTAAATTTTTATATTTTTTATTTTTTTGCCCCCTCCTTAACCTCGGCCAGGGCCGAGGGACAAAAACTTTTTTTTAATATTTGCATCGGCCTAATAGTTTATTGAAGTTTCGACGAAATTCATGGAAATTTTTCTATCTAACATTCATTAAATTATAAAAAAAAAATCAGTAGGCAGTGTCCATCATATGAGAAGTTATTAAATCCAGTCAGTAAGTTATTGAATCCAAATAGTAAGAAATCTGGAAAATTTGGTTCGAAAACTTTTTATTGGATGTCAAATATTGGTCGAATATAGTTAGTTAGAGTCTCCTAAGGCATATTCATAAAACAACTGATGGATATCTACATGAATGCATCGACTTTCACCCTGAGAAATATTCCAAAAATCTTCAAAAGAAAATCTTCAAAAAAAAGTTGCTTTAGACCTCCCGACAAAATATTTCGGTATACCTCGCAAAATGTCGGGAAAGAACCCTTCTTTCACGGAGCCAAAAATCAGTCATTCCGATTTTTTTCTCGAAAAAATACACCTTGTGTAGTGTTAAAATTACAGATAATTTATATTATTTATAACTCTTCAGTCAACTACAGCTTTTTTTTAATCTTTCCTCAATAACAAAATTCTATGAAAAACAAATGATTGTTCTTAACATGACATTATCCACCAAATTAAGCTTAAAAGATTTCTCTGATACACTTTTATTGCTTCTATTATAAAGATTATTGAACTTAAAATCAAAAAACAATTATTCAGATTCATCCTGACAAAATTTAAAAATTATATAATGATCTTCGTCATTTTGCAGAACTTTTCAAGCAAAATAAAAATAATTAATAAAAAAAATCATATGGATAACAATATGAGCAAAGAACAAACTTGAAATTAAAAATGTAAAATTAACATGGAGGATAAGAAGATGCATAAAACTTATTGTTGAAACCATTATAACTCACCAGTAGCGTGGTTCACGGACAAATGAAAAAGACAGAAGTGTTCAATTTCGTTTGCATCAACCGGAATTTAAATATTTTGTGACCCCAGGAACTAGCCTTAGTTAGTTGCTCCAGTTTTGATCTGATGTTAGAATGGAATATCAATAAATTTAATTGATTAATTTTTCACTATTTAACGCTTCTTCTAGAAAGTTTACTTCAACCCGATAAATTTGTATCATCTTAGAGATTTCTTATAAGTTTTGATCCGGGAAACAACTTTGTAGAACATCGCAATCCGCTTGGAATTTATCCCGAAAATATACTGGTTAATTTTAAGAGCATGTTTGAAAAAGCAATCTCAAACAAAACATCCTGTTTCCTTACGTGTTCAATTCCTAGCATTTTACAATGTTCTACAAAGTTGTTTTTCAAATCAAAACCTTAAACAAGAGGGTGACGAGCGGGAATTCCCGGGAAAAAATCCCGGGAAATCACCCTTTTGTGGACCTCTCGATTCCCAGAAAAAAATTTCGAGACTCCCGGGAAATTTTTAAATTTGAATTTTCAAACAAATCAACAAATTTTCAATTTATAAACTAAACATGTTCGAATGATCCAATGCTTTTCTTATCTTCTTATTCAGAAAGTGAAAATTTTAATTTAACAAAAATTCCAGTAACCATAATTGTGAGAACTTAAAAAAATGTGGACCCCAAAAATTGCCTTAAGACATACTTAGCAGTTAGACCTCAGGAAGGAATTCTAATGTTTTATTTAAATATTTTTTCTGTTTATTTTTACTAAGAAAGAAAAGCCTTTTTAAGATACAGTTAAACCTCGTATAAGAGCGCCTCGCATATGCAACTTTGCATATACGAGTCATTCCACCTGATTCGGTTTTGTCGCAAGAGTTGCATATGCGAGGTACAGGGCTTATGGGATTTTGGCTATATGGGAGACATGGGCTATATTTTTATAAAAAATCAACTAAACTATACAAATTTATAGTGTTTTGGAATCGTTATGAAGTCAGCTATACAGCTACACCAAATTTACATGGTTTACGATGTTCTAGATCATCCGAAACTTCGTCAAGTTAAGGCCTATGTGTTCAACGCCGTACAAGTATGAGGTAGGCGATTTGACTGTGGTTTTTGACCACAGATCATATCCGGATAGCCTCAGGGAGGTTCAGGGAGGTTCTACCGATATGTGGTGATGTTCTGGGTCTTCTGTAGAGTCCCGGGAGGTACGTCCGATGGGTCTACCGCCGTAACACGGCAGAGGTCGGTAGTTTTAGACCTCAGATCATATCCGGATAGCCTCAGGGAGGTTCAGGGACTAGTCTACCGGTATGTGGTGATGTTCTGGGTCTTTGTAGAGTCCCGGGAGGTACGACCGATGGGTCTACCGCCGTAACACGGCAGAGGTCGGTGTTTTTTGACCTCAGATCATATCCAGATAGCCTCAGGGAGGTTCAGGGACTAGTCTACCGATATGTGGAAATGTTCTGGGTCTTCTGTGGAGTCCCGAGAGCTACGCCTGAAGGGTCTACCGCCGTAACAAGGCAGAGGTCGATGGTTTTTGGCCTTAGATTATATCCAGATAGACTCAGGGAGGTTCAGGGACTAGTCTACCGATATGTGGTGATGTTCTGGGTCTTCTGTAGAGTCCCGGGAGCTACGTCCGATGGGTCTACCGACGTAACACGGCAGAGGTCTGTGGTTTTTGACCTCAGATCATATTCGGATAGCCTCAGGGAGGTTCAGGGACTAGTCTACCGGTATGTGGTGATGTTAGGGGTCTCCTGTAGAGTCCCGGGAGCTATGGCCGATGGGTCTACCACCGTAACAAGATAGAGGTCAGAGGTTTTCGACCTCAGATCATATTCAGATAGCCTCAGGGTGGTTCAGGGACTAGTCTACCGACGTGTGGTAAAATTCTGGGTCTTCTGTAGAGTCCCGGGAGTAACGGTCAATGGGTCTACAGCCGTAACTAGTCTACCGATATGTGGTGATGTTCTGGGATTGACCGTAATCCCGGGACTCTACAGAAGACCCAGAACATCACCACACATCGGTAGACTAGTCCCTGAACCTTCCTGAGGCTATCCGGATAAGATCTGAGGTCAAAATCCACCGACCTCTGCCTTGTTACGGCGGTAGACCCATTAACCGTAGCTCCCGGGACTTTACAGAAGACCCAGCACATTACCAGAAATCGGTAGACTAGTCCCTTAACCTCCCTGAGGCTATCCGGATATGAACTGAGGTCGAAAACCTCCGACCTCTATCTTGTTGCGGTGGTAGAGCCATCGGCCGTTACTCCTGGGACTCTACAGAAGACCCAAAAAAATGACCACACATCGGTAGACTAGTCCCTGAACCTCCCTGAGGCTATCTGGATATTATCTAAGGTCAAAAACCATCGACCTCTCCTTTGTTACGGCGGTAGACCCATCGGCCGTAACTCCCGGGACTCTACAGGAGACCCAGAACATCACCACATATCGGTAGACTAGTCCCTGAACCTCCCTGAGGCTATCCGGATATGATCTGAGGTCAAAAACCACCGACCACTGCCGTGTTACGTCAGTTGACCCATCGGACGTAGCTCCCGGGACTCTACAGAAGACCCAGAACATCACCACATATCGGTAGACTAGTCCTTGAACCTCCCTGAGGCTATCTGGATATTATCTAAGGTCAAAAACCATCGACCTCTCCTTTGTTACGGCGGTAGACCCTTCAGGCGTAGCTCTCGGGACTCCACAGAAGACCCAGAACATCTCCACATATCGGTAGACTAGTCCCTGAACCTCCCTGAGTCTATCTGGATATGATCTAAGGTCAAAAACCATCGACCTCTGCCTTGTTACGGCGGTAGACCCTTCAGGCGTAGCTCCCGGGACTCCACAGAAGACCCAAAACATTTCCAAATATCGGTAGACTAGTCTCTGAACCTCCCTGAGGCTATCTGGATATGACCTGTGGTCAAAAACCACAGTCAAAACGCCTACCTTATACTTGTACGGCGTTGAACACATAGGCCTTAACTTGACGAAGTTTCGGATGACCTAGAACATCGTAAACCATGTAAATTTGGTGTAGCTGTATAGCTGACTTCATAACGATTCCAAAACACTATAAATTTGTATAGTTTAGTTGATTTTTTATAAAAATATAGCCCATGTCTCCCATATAGCCAAAATCCCATAAGCCCTGTACCTCGCATATGCGTGCTTCGCATAAGAAACCCCCATATGAGGTGCATATGCGAGGTTTAACTGTAAATATAATTTCCATATCCTCCTTCAAGCAAAGCAATCCTTTTAATAGTGTTTTTTTAATTCTTATTAATTTAATTTCGCTATATCAAAGTAATTTCCTTTTTTGATGTCATTAAGTAGTTTTTTGATTCGCTACAACCTCAATATTAAATTATATTTTGAAAAAAAATAAGCTATGGAAATCTTTGAAAAAAAAAGCTACTTATTAATGTTTCATTGAATTAGTAAGAATAAATCGTAACTGAATTCATTGAAAATAAACATATTTATAACACTAAAACGCGTTTTTCTCGGAATACTTGATTTGGCATAAAAGCCGAATTTTCAATTATGGGCAGTATTGGCATATTTCAAAACACTTCCGGGTCCCGGGAATTCCCGGGAAATTTCCAAATGCAACTCTCGATTCCCGGGAAATTGATAATTTCGAGAATCGTCAGAATCGAAAAGGAAATGCTTACAATGTTTTGGGAAATTTTCTTTAAGAAGATGTAATAAGTTACAATTCTCCATAGTAAATTTATTAATGTTCTATACAACCTTCAGATCAAAACTGGAGCAACTAAACAATAGCCAAATAAGCTCAAATTTACAGGCTAGCTTCAGGTGCCATAGTACTTTAAAACTCCGGTTGATGCAAATGAAATTGAACACTTTTGTCTTTTTCATATATCCGTGAGCCACGCTACTCCCCAGGCCTTCGCATTTTGAATTCTTTTAACTTTACTTAGGTATTTGTAGCATTTAATAAAAATTTCCGGGCCCAGTGAAAAAAAATACATAATTTAACTCAAAAATAACTCACTCCTCGTCACACTATCCTGATGTCAACAATGATCGAGCTCATCTAGCTGTCACAGTCCCTGCGAAATATATTGGCTAAAATATCGGGCGGTCAGGCAAAAACCAGGTGGAAGTCGCATGAAAAGAAAACTTTTGCTGGAAAGAGATAGCAACTAATTTGATTTACACGAATTGATGAAATTTGCAAAAAAATGTCCGTGAATTCGTGAAAATTCACTAACCCTGGTCATGTTGTTATATGGAAGAGGATTGAAAAAAATAGGAATCTATTAGGTAATAAATAGCGTTTTAATAAAATACTCCAAGATTACCAGTGTTTCAAAGAAAGCTTCCAAACCAATAATTTCCAAAGAAACTGAAAAACGTCGATCTTGCACGTAGAGAGTGTTCAGAGAGAAAACAAAATGATAACGAGAGTGAGTGAGGCAGCATTATCGGAGATTCATGCGTATAATTAACCTGATCTGAATCTGAGCATTGTGTTCCATAAAGAAAAGAAGAAGAAAAAACAACAATGCACCGAGATGTAACCACAACAAACTGCTCAAGTGCAGCGAAAATATCAAGGTGTGTCTGTGTGCGAGCTTGCAACGATAAAGAAGTGATAAAGAGAAATGCGTCGCGCACACATACAAACACACACTCTTTCACACACGGAGATTCGCGAGAGTGATTTGGAAACAGCGAATGGGATCTTTTTTCACTCTCGCGGTTTTGTGTGTGTGCGTCTGTCAGTTCACAAGACAATGCAGTTTCTGATTAAAGGTCATGGGAACTGCTAGCGGGCAAGTGTCTGAGTGTGTGTGTTTGTGTGGATGACAGTGCACCTGTGTCAACTTTGAGTAAACTCATCGTAATTGGCTGTTTCTTATGTGACAAAGTGTACTTTTTTTTCTTAATGTATGTTAGTGGACCATGTCTGGAGAGATGTAATTTGGTAGACAATTTGGAAGTAGTTTGGGAACTGAGCTGGGAGGGCAGACAATGCACTTTGCATGTAATGCTATGTTTATTGTCGGATTAAACAAGCACTTTAGGTTGTTTTGAATGTATCAACAAGATCAGAAATACAAAATTAAATATTTGAAAACGAACATAAAAATTCGGTCCATGTGGTGCAGCTATTAATGGCTCATTTTTTGATCTTCACAGATGATCAAAAATCGATGTAAATCCTGAGATGTTTATACAAAACAAGTTTCAATTTTGACGTGCTATCTTGACACACCCTGAAAATTGCTGCAAGTGCGACAACTGGCCAAAATGATTTCAGAACGCGTTTGACACACGTACATGCCCGACTTCCGTAAACATTTTTAATTGGGACTCAGCAAATAAAATTCATTTTTACTTTATGTTCCAAATTAAAGTAAAAAAAATTGTTATCACATATTTCGACGAATAAGACATTCTATTTTGTATTGTTAGTTAAACTTTTCACTTTCGCCTCGAAATCGTTAAATCGCGTGGCTAAACTGCTTCAACTTAAAACCTCTCCCTGCCACTAGAAAACGGAAGTCATTACCCATCGAGGTACGTTCGACAGTTCATTAATCGCAAACGAGAGTGATTCATTCGGCGAGAAAACCAGCTGTGACACGCCATGCGCTGAAACTGTGCCAACCGGAGCCCTCGGGGGAAAGAATCGAACCGTGTCTTCATCAATCTTCCGTTTTTCGTTGATGGCCCGTCGATCCGTGGACAATTTCGGACCCCGTTCAAGATTGCTGCCTGTCCGAGGGCAAAAATATGATGATTTTAAATATCACCAATTCCTTAGAAACAACCATCAAAGCTGTTTTTTTGCATTGATGCACATGCAAAAAGCAAAAAAAACTCGTCTAAATTAATTCAAAGGTTACCCCTCGTCGAAGACCTAGACCACTAGGGGACCGCTTGGACCTATCAAAGGTGTCCAACTTGCGCCATCCTGAATTAGACGCGCTTAGCCGTTGGCCATCGGGCACCTGTTTGACCAGATTTTACTATAGAGCCACGGGCAAAATGAGAAGAAGAAGCAAAAAACTAATTCCAATCAGCCGATTTCGCGAACTCACCTACACGGCGACGGTCATCGGCTGCGAGGAGGTTCGTGGCGTATGACACAGCAGTCTCGCGGGGGTTGGACTCGGGCGCGGTAGGTTTGCCTCGCGGATACGGAAATTTTTGAGCATACCTACTTGAGGAAATCGGTGCGTGATACAAGTGGTAGCAGGTTTTTTTTTGAACATTTTTTGAAACTGTTGTCTTCACGACATGATACACTCAATTACTTTGATTTATTGGGCATGATAAGCTAAAATTGCAGGCAAAATTTATATTTGAGAAGGCAGGTGAATTCTAAATGCTTTCAATACCAATGGTTTAGATAAAAGTTGGTAATATAACGATAATTCATACTATTTTGCTTTCAAATTTTTTAACAAAGAGGAATTTTATATTTTTTATGGCAAAAAAATACTTAGATGGTAAAAAGTTACTTAAAAACATTATTCATGATAATTTGAATAACTAAGTGAAAACAAAGGCTTGTTTTCACTTACCTAATTTAAATACTTTACTTAGCTAAAGTTTTGAAATGGTAGAAAATGTTAAGTGACACTTATCGTGACTTCACTGCTAATAAATCCATTATGATATTGGAAACAGAATCTCTACTTCTCGATTAAAGTGCGCACCGACCCGTAAGGCCCTGACCATTGGATTACATTAGAAAAGTGACCATAAAACCAAAAGTCGTGCAAGTTCTTTCGTCCTCTGAACCACAACCACGATCACGTCCCCCACCTGGTCAACAACGGCCGTGGCGGCAGCGATTTACTGACATAATTTTTATCTCCTCCATTCCATCAATTCCCGGCGCGAGAGCTAATCACTTTTACTTTTCAAGCCCCCCGACCGGACTTCCCAGGCAACCTGTGTTGATGGCTGGAGCCGGTTCCACCGTGTGCCGCTAAAGGAGACTCGTTCTCTGCAAATCCCAAAAAATATCTTATTTTTTATATTTATGTAATATTTTGTGAACTGATTTTTTCAAATCGTTTTATATTTCTTTTAAAAATATTCAAAAACTCAATCAAGATCCTAAAATGGCGACTTCCCAAAGAACCTTCAAACTCCTCTCCACGGGGCCAGGCGAGAAGCCGAAAATTTCCTGTCGCACAACAAACAACCTTCCGTAACGTCATGATTCGAATTCCCGGACGCTTCGAAACCCGGACACTTCAACTTGTTTCATCAATTATTTGGATATAAGTTTGCATTATGAATGTCAAAACTGTGTTATTTGTTGAATTCTAACAGCAACTTTCATTTAAAGTTTGTTTAAACGCTGTAGTTAATGCCAAAACAATTAAATTGAATTAAATTATATGTTCACCAAAAATGCGAAACATTTCAACGGAAATATTTCATAGGCGTCCGAAGCACCGGGAAGGCAAAGCAAAAATTTATGTTTTTGATTTTCTTAAATTCTAGTCATTTTTTATATAAACTATCAATTGTTTTGATGTTAACAGCTTATTTGAGACCTAAAGAATGCCATTCACTAACATTTCAGTCCAAATTTGTGCGATTCATAAGCAAAATCGAGTGTCCGGAATTCGAAGCAAAAGTGTCCGGATTTCGAATCAGCTTTTAACAGTGTCCGGGATTCGAAGCACAACAAGTCATTTTAATTTTCAAATTCTGATCAAAAATGGCTAGAAAAGACATATTTTGCAAGCATTCTCTTAAAACTGACTGATTATACTAAATCCTGATGATATTTCTACATTTCCAACTTATTACATGATTTTTTCCCAGCTATAACAAAAATAATATGGTGCTAAGTGTCCGGATTTCGAATCATGACGTTACATGGCTTGAGCCTCCAGCAGCAACCACCGCCAGGGGTCCTCGCTGGAAGAGTTTTTTTTGCACGCGTTGTCGTGGACGTTTCGCTTTCATTGGGTCGTGCGGGATGTCCCCTCCGCCTATGGTTTGGCAGTTCAGCAGTGGCTGCTTATCAAACTGACTGTTTTACCTTGTTGGTTAAGTCACAAAACTAAAGTGGTTAGAGGAAACAATGAATGGTTTTAATTTTGAGAAAATGTTTTTTAAGGGATTATAAATATAAATGTTCTTTAAACTAGTTTTATCATCAAATGTGAACTCTTTTAAAAAGAAATCTTTTAGTAGTTAAAAGAATTTCTGTGTAGTATCGCATGCATAATAATACACATAACCTTTGTGAGTAAAAGCCCTTTTCTCTTCCGTAGGGGAGCTGTGGGGGTAAGACGGCCAGGCGGGGTAAGACGGCCACCCCACTGTTTTACTAAGTATACTAATGAATATTACTAAAATGTTAAGCAATACTGTTCCTCATGCTAAATAAAGCATATGGAGTCACCTATGCCAAACCTATTGTTTGGAATAGTAGAAAAATAGCTCAAAATAAACAAATATTTTTTCTACTTGAAACTGGATGTAATTTTTATGATTTACAACTTAAGCATTTTGATCAGGTAACTTTATGTGATACTTTCTTTAAATATTTTTTCATGTTAAATAAAAGTTTTCCCAAGATTATGTCCCTCGAAAAAGTTTAAAAAATGCGTTGAGGTATTTGCAGTAATTTGGGGGCAAGACGGCCACCTCCACGGGGGGTAAGACGGCCACCCGTTATTTGTAAATTTGGTTTGATAAAGGTTGCATTTTTGAAGGATTTTAGACTGTTAAGGCATATTTAAGACATATTTGACATACTTTTGATAAAACTATCATTTTTTTATCAAAATGCTGTTAACTGCCGGTTCGTCAATATCCCTTACTGTGATATAGCAAAATTCATTGAATAGTATGAAATCCATTCAAACTTTTAATAAAAGTCGCTAATTCAATATTGTTTACATAATTTTGATTTACTAATTCTAATTGAAATACACAAACCAGTTAATTTGCATTATATTGGGTATATTTTCGTGTAAAATTTCATAGTTTTTCATGAAATGTGATCGCAATAATATGAAATTCACAGAGCCAAAATATAAAATTTGTTGAATAACATTTTTCTTCACATTTGAAACTTGTTTTTTTTTTCAGCCAAAATAGTCATGATTTTAAGAGAAGTCTGTTCAACCAATCATGTAGGTATTTGGGTGGATTTAGCAAAGTTATCAAATTAATTTATAGCACTGACCGTCTTACCCCACATGGGTGGCCGTCTTAACCCGCGTGTTTCATATATATACGATTTCAATTACTTTTTTAAAATTGTTGAACTGCCCATGTTCGCATAAATGTCCCATATGCAAAAACAGCAAGCTGAGAAAAACGCATTTGAAGTTTGTCCCACACATAAGGTTACGTGTTACGTTGTTTCCTCCTGATTTCTAGAACAAAGTATTGGATGTTATAGGCTTTTCTGAAAGATCTCGCGATTCTGAACAAAACTGCATCACTAACTCAAAACCGATGAAAATGCATATGGGACATTTATGCGATCAGGGACAGTGAAAAGTATTGAAAATTGGTTTTTAGACCAACTAATTTATGTCATTTCTGTAATGGACTATTAGTAGAACAATATGTACCTGATTTGAGATCAAAATAATCTGTGGTGTTAATTTTATGAGACTTCTCCCTTAGGGTGGCCGTCTTACCCCCATCTCCCCTACATGCTTTTATTTTACACATTTTCTCATACAACACTACAAGCTTTTGCTCACAAAGGTGAGGTGCGTACTTTTGCACTGATTGTAAATTGTAAATTGTAAATTGTAAATTGTAAATTGTAAATTGTAAATTGTAAATTGTAAATTGTAAATTGTAAATTGTAAATTGTAAATTGTAAATTGTAAATTGTAAATTGTAAATTGTAAATTGTAAATTGTAAATTGTAAATTGTAAATTGTAAATTGTAAATTGTAAATTGTAAATTGTAAATTGTAAATTGTAAATTGTAAATTGTAAATTGTAAATTGTAAATTGTAAATTGTAAATTGTAAATTGTAAATTGTAAATTGTAAATTGTAAATTGTAAATTGTAAATTGTAAATTGTAAATTGTAAATTGTAAATTGTAAATTGTAAATTGTAAATTGTAAATTGTAAATTGTAAATTGTAAATTGTAAATTGTAAATTGTAAATTGTAAATTGTAAATTGTAAATTGTAAATTGTAAATTGTAAATTGTAAATTGTAAATTGTAAATTGTAAATTGTAAATTGTAAATTGTAAATTGTAAATTGTAAATTGTAAATTGTAAATTGTAAATTGTAAATTGTAAATTGTAAATTGTAAATTGTAAATTGTAAATTGTAAATTGTAAATTGTAAATTGTAAATTGTAAATTGTAAATTGTAAATTGTAAATTGTAAATTGTAAATTGTAAATTGTAAATTGTAAATTGTAAATTGTAAATTGTAAATTGTAAATTGTAAATTGTAAATTGTAAATTGTAAATTGTAAATTGTAAATTGTAAATTGTAAATTGTAAATTGTAAATTGTAAATTGTAAATTGTAAATTGTAAATTGTAAATTGTAAATTGTAAATTGTAAATTGTAAATTGTAAATTGTAAATTGTAAATTGTAAATTGTAAATTGTAAATTGTAAATTGTAAATTGTAAATTGTAAATTGTAAATTGTAAATTGTAAATTGTAAATTGTAAATTGTAAATTGTAAATTGTAAATTGTAAATTGTAAATTATAAATTGTAAATTGTAAATTGTAAATTGTAAATTGTAAATTGTAAATTGTAAATTGTAAATTGTAAATTGTAAATTGTAAATTGTAAATTGTAAATTGTAAATTGTAAATTGTAAATTGTAAATTGTAAATTGTAAATTGTAAATTGTAAATTGTAAATTGTAAATTGTAAATTGTAAATTGTAAATTGTAAATTGTAAATTGTAAATTGTAAATTGTAAATTGTAAATTGTAAATTGTAAATTGTAAATTGTAAATTGTAAATTGTAAATTGTAAATTGTAAATTGTAAATTGTAAATTGTAAATTGTAAATTGTAAATTGTAAATTGTAAATTGTAAATTGTAAATTGTAAATTGTAAATTGTAAATTGTAAATTGTAAATTGTAAATTGTAAATTGTAAATTGTAAATTGTAAATTGTAAATTGTAAATTGTAAATTGTAAATTGTAAATTGTAAATTGTAAATTGTAAATTGTAAATTGTAAATTGTAAATTGTAAATTGTAAATTGTAAATTGTAAATTGTAAATTGTAAATTGTAAATTGTAAATTGTAAATTGTAAATTGTAAATTGTAAATTGTAAATTGTAAACTGTTAATTGTAAATTGTAAATTGTAAATTGTAAATTGTAAATTGTAAATTGTAAATTGTAAATGGCAAATTACAAATTGCAAATTGCAAATTGCAAATTGCAAATTGCAAATTGCAAATTGCAAATTATAAATTGTTAAATGTTGATTAACAACAATGCTTCCAATCAGCTCAGCTTTGGAACCAACCCTGGAGGATAGTCTCCCCTTTTCTGCGCGATCGAATAGTATGTGGCCGATAAAAAACAAACCCACCGATAATGGGCCCGCTTGGCAGGAAGCTTTGCACGCGCGTGGAGAAAATCAGCGAAAATAGCCTGACCAAAAGGCCCGCACTCACACTCGCGCGAATGATAATATTTACATTTTGGGCTCTCGGCGGGACTTTGCGGCTTGAAACGCCGAAGAAGAATCCACTGCTGGAAGCTCGAAACAACCGCGCGAATTATCACGATCTTCGACTGGATCGCGTCATCGCGTTGTCGTCGTCGGAGATTTTCACTTTTTTTTCGCGATCTCACACGAACTGTCAAGCTGGAGTGATTTTGGGGCTGTTGTGTCGCAAACGATGTGTTTGTGTGATTGGAAATTTGCCTCTTTTGAGGAATGCAGACAAACAAACGCGCGAGCAAACAGTATCAGTGACATCGAATTAAGATCTTAATTGAGTTGCTGAATTGAAGCAATTGTTTGCGTAGATTTTGTTGCTAGTGCGGTTACACAAAAGTGTTAGCTAAGTTATCTACGGCAATCTTCTGTGCATAATTGATTAATATATAACACAACTCGACATTTTTTGAGTTGATGTAAGTAAACTCATTAGATTCGTCAAGGTATGATAGATTTGGGCTCCCTGAATGCGCTACGATTAACAACACAATTGAATATCAGTGACTTCACTGTCAACAAATAAGATTGTAAATTTCGGGTATAAATGCTATGAAACTGTGTAAGGAGCGGCCGTGGCTGACTGGTTACGGTGTTCGCTTTGTAAGCGAATGGTCCTGGGTTCGATTCCCATCTGCTCCCAACGAGAAATCATAGAACATATAAATCTTGAAACTCTGAACATTAACGAAAAATCAAAGTCGCTCGAGTCGGGGTTCGATCCCCCGTCCTTTGGATTGGTAAGCAAAAATGCTAACCACTAGGCCATCGCGACTTGGTAGGCTATAATTGGAATAAGGAATACTGTTACTGTTACTATATACGTGCTGGGCCCTTGTCCATTTGACAAGGGTTCGGAAGTTCTAAATAACGTTTGAATCCGATTGATGCAAACGTTCTTCAGGGTGGGGCTTGTCGACTCAAGCTGAGGGACCTCGCGCTCGGCTAGCCAGCGTAGAAATGGGTCACCGAAGCTCGGCAGAGCTAACACCATCCAAATGCCTATGCGAGTTATTTGCATGTATAGAATGTAGATCTAAAAAAAAAAAATGCATGGAAACAACTCAATTTGTAAGAAGCGACCGCGTGGTCCCGTTTGGTTGGTTGCACACATACATACATACATACACATACATAAATGCTATGAAACTGTGCATACACGATTATCTAAGGAGGTTGCAAAAATAAGGGGGTGCGCATTCCCATTTTCTACCATTTGTACGCGTAATTTACAATTTCATTTGTTGGCAGTGAGTAAATCTTTCCCTGTTCCTGAGGGGAACACCCGTGAAGGGTATCGGGGCCGGCATTTACAAAGCGGATTCAGTGACAGTTTATTAAACAACTTAATGTTAACATGGTAAGGTTAATGTTAACATTCCATAGGTTGTCTTCCTAAGGTGTCGTGATAAGGTCCAGTTTGTGACGACCTTCCCTTTACTAAGCAATCGAATCCAGAAGGGAAAAAATCGCCGGTTGTGTTGGTCCGAGCCGGGATTTGAACCCTGATCTACCGCTTACGAGGCGGAAGCGTTACCACTGGGCTACGTGGCTCGGTCTATTTGTTAGCAGGAAATTCACTAAAATTCAATTCTGTTTATTGGAATGTGTTCAGAAAGGTCAAATATATCATACCTTGACGAAACTGAAGAGTTTACTAAGACATCAACTTGAAAGATAAATAGTGACAGGATCACCTGAAATGATGTTCTAAACATAATTACAGTCCAGACTCGATTATACTAAAACCTCAGGAAAATTTACTTTGGATAATCGAATCACGAAAAAACAATTAGGAATCTCATTTTAAATTGTTTAGCTTGAACTAAATCCCTAAACCTTCAATTAATATCATCTAAAATGAATATTGACATGAAATTTTCAGACGTACTGATAAATTCGATAAAAACAATAAGTTGAATTGAATAAAATAAAATGGAGTTCATTAGTTGTTTTTTTCTTTTTTGTAAATTAGAAAAATGGTCCTAAAAGTTAAAAAAATATTTACTTCCGCTTGAATTTTAAACATTTCCTGGGAAACGGAAAATATGGGGGGGCACATTGGATGGCAGAGCTTCGTTTTCTGGAACCTTTTTGCTGAGCCTCTGACAAATTTGTTGGAGGGTTAGGATGGAAAGTTTTATTATATTTTAAACACAACAAATATGTTCATTTGAACGTGATCGTGCTATCTTGTCGCAGGTTGTAAACAATAACAAACGCGATTTGTTTGACAGACCACTATCTGCATTGTTACGAAATTTGGTTGCCGGAGTCCGGAGTTATGATAAAAAATGTTTACAGTAGTCGGGAATGTACGTGTGTCAAACGCGTTCTGACTAAATTTCCTATGGCCAGTTGTCATACTTACATTAACCGAGCGGGAACAAGATCCGCCGCCGCCGCCGTATGTTTCGGTAAAAGTGGCTAAACCCGATACCATTAACTAATCTTTCCAGTTATTACATTACCACCCAAGCTTTTCACGCCACCTCTCAGCCAACTCTCCCCCTCATTGGGACAATTCGCCGTCGTCACCGTCGTTTCGTTTGCATCTCTCTTTCACCACTCTCACATTTCTTTTTCACTGTTTGAACTGAGAGTTGCGAGAGATTGAACGATTCTCTGGCTTGAGAGAGTCAATTCGCGCGCACATGATTCGCTGAAAAAAAACAGGTTTCATTCACACTTTTTCGCCGGTCTCAGCAACATTGTACTCGTCGCTCCGGAAGCTTCACTCTCTCTCGTAAAAGCTCCGAAAGCTCGCTCTCCCTCTCCGCAAATCAACGCGCGATCAAGTCAAGTGGATCGCCACCTGGCTCACCTGCACGTGTGCGGGTTAGTCTACCTTCGACGGCCGCCCAAATCGCATCGTTGAGGCGCTGAACTCACGAGTCTACTCGCGAACGTAAGATTTACTCCCGCGATCGCAGATCATTCGCGCGCGCGCGCGAGAGAGAGTGTGTGATAACAACAAGTGAAAGGAGGGCGCGATCGCGCGGTGAAGAGATATTCCCGAAGTGTGGTTGCGAAACTTGACGTGCTGTGGTGTGAGGAATTCGGGAATTCGTCAACGGCGAGGACGACGAAGAGGAGTCGGGTGGTGGAACAGGCTCGCGGGAAGGTTGTGTTATTGTTTTGAGCGTTGCGAGGATCGGCGTTTGGCCAGGTGATTCCGTACAATAGCTAAGGGGTTTTGAAGAAGAAAAATCAGCGAGCGGTGAAAAGTTTCGCTTTTCGCGATTTGGTTCGGTGGAGACGAAGACGAGGTTCTGAGATTTGACGGTGCAGGGAAGATCGGGCCTGAAATCGAAAGGGCCCCCGGTGAGGAGTTACTCTAGTGTGACGGGACGGGGTTTGTGCGTTTTGTTTGGGGCTTTTTTTTCTCGTGTGTACGTAAGTGTGAAGAAGGCCGATGATGATGGCCGGTAGTGCTTTGTGGTCGCCGACTGGAAAATAATACAGCGACAGGAAGTGAGAGATTTGAGTGTTGTTATTTTTTTTGAGGGGTAGATAGTCAGACGATAGAGACGAGGACGCGATGGAGAGCAAAGCGGAGATTCGCTCAAAGCCGATCCTGAGTCCGACCCGCTCGTTGGACGAGGGTTTCGAGAGTGACCCGGACCGTATCTCGACGGATTCGGAGCACGGAACGGCGCAGACTGCACCGGCGTTCGACGTTCTGCAGCGAACCGATCGCGATGGAGTTCAGCACACACAGATCGCACGGCGAACCCAGGACGGTGGTCCGCTGGCCAAGGACAGTGGCCCCGAGAGCATCCTCTGCCTTGACGGAGAGATCGAGAACGAACTTCGCAGCAAGCTCGAGAAGACTACCCTGGGACGACCTCCAACGGGACTCCAACCGCAGAAGCAAAACCCCAACAACCAGCAAGCTTCCCAGCAGATCCGTTACCGTCGAATTAAGACACGTGCACCGCCACCTCCCCTGGGAAGCTATTACTACCAGAAGCGATCCCAGTCGGTGGATTCCATGAACCGCGCTAATCTACACCACACAAACCCCTACGAACCACCCGGTGGCGGAATGTCCCCCCACCTGGTCGACATGGTCAACAGCCACGGCGACGTCCTGGCCGGCCGGTTCGTACGTGTCTCGGTTGATCCGCGCCACCAGGCGCCGCCACAGCATCAATCGCTCCAGCATCAACCGCTCCAGAACCACCCGTACCGCCACTCGTCCCTCTCGACCAACAACATCTACAAGTACTGTCACGCATCGACGCCAATGACCCACCACCACCAAATGCACTCGATGCATCACAACCATCACGGTCACCAACATCACCACCACCATCACCACTCCAACCCGCAACGCAACGGCAATCTGTACTCACTGCCGCCGCAGTACGGCGGATTATCCGCCGATCCGGACCCAACAATGATCCAGTCACAACCTCCGATAAGCGGAGGAGCAGGAGCAGGAGGAGGTCGCAGCTACAAACATTTCAACCACGTTCCAGTGTGCTGGACGCAGTCGATACCAAGGCAAACTAGACGGTAAGTTCCGCCGCGCAAAGACTTCCGAGGGCCGGTAACGGATTGATTGTGCGGGTATTCGAGGCACGTAGGAGCCGGCGCTCGGCCGGTGCGTGGCTTAAAACTATTGGCAAACATGGCACGATTAGCGCAGGACATTCTGCGTTGGTCAGTGCCCTTGACGCGGTGCGTGCGCGCCGGTGCGGCCGGTGTTGTAGTTAACGGTGCGGCAGGGGTGAAGAAGGATAAAGATTTAGAACTATTATAGGTTTATGAGCCAGCATGAGCCGTTTTCATGGACCATCATAGATCGGTGTTAACATGGACTTCAAAATCATTATAGAGTTGTAAATGACGTCAGCTTGTAAAACCTAGCGCGATATCATTTGAGTATTGCAGAAATTTGAACGCGGTATTTGAATACGTTTCGAGATTATGAAATAAAAATTGTCGAAATTGTTGGTTTGACTAAAAATTGGTTCGTCCGTACAAGTCTCCAAACAATGTTGGTAGCTGTCCTTAAAACTGGTTTGTTAATATAAACTCTATATTAACTATATTAACAGATAGGGGAGTTTGGGGTAATATGGACAGTGGGGGTAATTTGGACACCCCTTTAAAAATCACGTTTTCTTCGGATATAAAATGAAAACGGCAATTTAAGTGATAAGGCTAGTACTAGTAATGGCCTAGGAGTATGCACAAACCAAAAAAGTTGGAATAGGTAAAGTAGTTTTGATATAATGTGTAAAAGTTTCCAAAGGCCGGTTGACACTGCCTTAAATTCTAATATCCTAACCTTCAAGGAAATAAGGTTTTGCAGGAGTTATATGGCAAAAAAGTGGACATTTTTTGTTTAAGGGGGTTGCTTAGACGATGCCTGAGATATGTACGTATACAAATTGTGCATTTTATCCTTTTAGTATAGTGTGCCTGATCCAAAATCAATGTTTAAATCATTTCAGTATTAATGATTAAATTATGTATACTACACCGAACTATTTGTTATCTTCCTATTGAATTATAGTTCTATCACAAAATCATTATTTAAACCTTAGATGAAATATTGTAAGCAACACTTCAAAATATGAAGCAATTACAAAACCAGGTTGAAGGATAAAAAACATGCTCAAAAAATCAAATGTTAAACTTATTCTTCAACGTGTGTCCAAATTACCCCACAAAAGGTGTTCATATTACCCCACAAGGCATGTCCAAATTATCCCACAAAAATGTGGGGGTAATTTGGACACCTTTTAATTTTTGCGATAAAAATGGGTTTTTCATCAAAATTTATCTAAATGAATGACATTTTTCCATCAAATATGGTCTCTATTATCCTCTGGTGTCATCCACATTCCTTTAACATATCCATACAGCCCGTAACAGAGAAATTTCCTTAGGGTATCCAAATTACCCCACACTCCCCTACACCCTTATAATTTGACTTAGTTTTTCATCAAAGGTGAAGTTAGACAACTTTTGTTCACGAAAACATTGTTTTAGTTGTTTTTAGTTTTAGTTGATTTGAATATATTTTCATGAATATGTGCTTTATTAGCTTAGAAATAAAATAAAATAATATTTAAAAAAAAACTAGCCGTAATTATAAATAGTTTAATAGTTTAGAGTTTCTAGTATTGAATATCTAATTTTGAACAAAATATTGCTCTTTTAAAAATAATAGAATTTACCTCATTTGCAATATAGGTTTGAAACAAAGCATCGTTTAAACAGATATGCACTGTATAATAATTTTTGTTCAAAATATTAAAATTTCCATAAAATTCTGTATTTGAAAAAAGGTTTATTAAATGTTGTACACTGTTTTTTTTACAAATTATCGTTAAATCTAATCAAATGAAAATCTATACAAAATTTTCGCTTAGGCAGATATCCATTATCCAATGTACATTATCCTTTCTACAAATATTGTAAATATCAAGCGGTATTTGAAATATATCTAATTGAAAATTTAAAACTAACGAACTTTTGCATCGTTAAATACTCAAAAATGAAAGTAATATTCATCAGGGAATGGTGAAAGGTTTTGTGTCAAAAAATGTGTAATGTTGTATCAGGAATTGTTGCATTTTAATCAGTTTCTGGAGAATTTTCATCAGGTTAAAAATTTTAAACACTTTTTAGGTGAAATCACTCAAAAAAGAGAGTGTAAATTTTTTTATGTGTTTGTGCCTTACCCAATAAATCTACCCCTAGATTCCTTGAAAAAGGCTCAAAACGGGTCGAAACGTCGGATGAAGAGTACATACAAGTGTTTTGATTCCCCAAACAAACCAAAAGCCAAACCTAACCTAAAAAAAATACTGATACGGTCGAATAAACAGCAGGATCAAAAAAGAGATTTTTTATGTTCCAATATTGCAAATTAAGAAAAGTAGCATAACTTGATTTTTTTTACATCATTTAAAAAATGGAAAAAGACTGCAAAGGTTTTGACTGATTTTTTTTTAAGAAGTTATTATACTTTCTGTTATCGCTAATTACTAAGAGCCGATAAAACTACCGATTTTCGATAACGACAACAAACATTACGATCGTTAAGAACCTAGAAAAATCGCACCGAAATCGATGATTGTACAAAATGTGCATGTCAGTCATAACATCCCCATTAGGTATTTGAAAAAAAAAATGTAAAGTAGAACTACAAATAACTAGATAATTGGTTTAAAATATAAAAAAAAGTAGGGGCGCCAAAATCTATTTCATACTTAATGCTAAATTTATTTTTTCATCATATAAGGGGCGCTCAAAAGGCAGAAAGTTGAAGGGGTTTTAGAAGAGCTTCTCAAAATAAAAACAGCATTAATGTTTGGACAGTTGCATAATGAAGTTAGAGTCATACCTTCCCGACTAAAAATTGTCCCACTGTATGTTATTTGCATGTTAATTTTGCTGTGAACTACAATCAGCCAAATTGTGAAAAATATGGTCATATTTTGAGCTTCTTTGAGATGGGAATTATTTTAATATTAAAGCATATACCTTTCTTTTGAAATTTGGACATTCCTGAGTTTTTTAAAAATGGCCTTTGAAATGTTTTCAGCATGATTTCCCCTTTTAAGCAACTTTGTGCATTAAAATTTACATGCGCTTTTCCAAAATACTAGAGTTTTAAAATAGGAAAACTGCTGTAAATTTTCACCAATAAGATCAATATTATAAGAACCCACAAGTTGTTCTGAACATCACTTTTTTAGTTTTAGCTTAACTGCCCATAATTGAAAATTCGGCTATTATGCCAAATCAAGTATTCCGAGAAAAACGCGTTTTAGTGTTTGACACAAAATCTCCGTCAAGGTAATTTCCCATAAGAGTGGCATATTAGCCGTTTGGTTTTTTGCACCGGCAGCCAAGTCTAGACACTATTTCAGTAAAATTCAAGTTCCATAAGATGCGTTGGAACGTCCTCTACCACCTGGTGCTAATATCTCGTTTTTGCCAAAAGTGGATATTAGCCGTTTTTTTCAATGGTGGGCAGTTAACCGGTGTTGTAAACTTATTAACTTTGAACAAAAAAATATTTTATATTAATATTTTTTGTTTTATGGAAACAGGTTTGCTTTGTGCAAAAAAATAATTTTATAGAATATAAAATTTAATTTAACGAATTAAAATATAAAAAAATGAAAAAGAAAATTATACAAAACATTAATAATTAAAAAAGGTCAAATTATGAAAAAAAATCGAGCATTGTATGGGCAAACCACTAAAAATGAAAAAAAAAAAACAATCATATCTTCATAATAAGATTTTTTTACGTTCGACGTCGGTGTGTTTTTCGATTTTTTCACCTGCCTGCGTGTATCTATGAAGGTACGGCTGGCTCTGGTTCAGGGTATGTAGATAAATAAGGTAAGGCGGGTTTTCAAGCTGTCAAAATAGTTAGCACGAAACCCGGATTTTATATGGAGATTTTCAGAAAAGTGAAGCATTCGACCATTTTCTGGGCAATTTTAACCGGATTCTTTTTCTGTGGGGTTTCTAAGCATGCCAAATTGAACACAAATAATTTTTTCAAAAAAATAAATTCAACTAAACGCGTTTTTTGGTTCAGTTTGGCATGCTTAACAACCTCACAGAAAAAATCGGTGAAATTTGCCCGTAAAATGGTCAAATTTTCACTTTTCTGAAATTCTCCATATAAAATCCGGGTTTTGTGCTAACTATTTTGACAGCTGGGAATTTCCGCTTTACCTTATCTAATCTACATACCTTGGCTCTGGTTGTCTCGAAGACAGTTGCGCCAGTCTGATTTTCGATGCCTTTCCATCGGGTCGCATTATTTTTAATCATTGAGAATTCTGTGCATTAATCTGAAAAATAAATTAAAAAAAAAACAAAACCCTGATGTAATAATCGATTTTAATGAAATCTGAGAAAATATTCTTGCAACTTTATTCCTACAATAATTTTTAATTCAGCCTGTCTCATATTATTTAAAAAACGAAACATAAAATAACTGTGCTCCTGAATTTAGTCATAAGGTCTCTAAATTAAATTATAAAATCAAAACTCGTTGAAGCAATCATTGAAAATTAACATCAATGTATTAAAATGCTCGTAAATTTGGGAGAGGCGCCAAATTGATGTTTCGCCAAGGGTGCCGTGGACCCAAGGTACGGCTCTGTCAATATCAATTTTTTTGTAATGCTATATCTCAGCAACTGTCAGATTTCAAAAATGTCCATCTGTAAAAATTGTAGAGATTTGTGTAGTCCAGTCCATGTCCATTAGGGTGCCCAGAATATGGGACTTTTTTTCAAAACCTTGCTCCACAAGCTGAATATTGTTCCTTGACCTATTTTAGGACTCTGTGCCAAATATGAGCAAAATCGGTCATCATTTACCCATTGATACTCGGAGGTGAAGTTTGTATGGGAAAAATCGAAAAAATGTATGGAAAACCCAAGTTTCTTACGGTTTGGTCTGCACGGTGCGCTTTTTCCATGCAAATATTCTCAAAAGTGGAATTCTTATTGGAAATTTAATGCTCTACAATTTTGTAGAACATTCCAAAGCTGAAAAACTCGATCCTGAAAAGTTATTAGCGATTTAAAAAAGTCATTTTTGTATGAAAAACATTTTTTTCACCAACTTTAGGCTCGGATATCAATGGGTTAATCCCAACCAATTTCGCTCAAAATTTACACATACACGGAGAAAAAAGAGTTCCTAAATTCGTGAACAAGCGTTCATGAAAATGGGAACCTCGAACAAAGTGTTCAAATTCCATGGTACGATTTTGAAAAACGTACCATGAAATTTGAACACTTTGTTCGTGGTTCCCATTTTCATGAACGCTTGTTCACGATTTTGGGAACTCTTTTTTCTCCGTGTATGCTTAAAACAACCCAAAAAACCGTTTTCCGCTTGTGGAGCAGAGGGTCATTTTTTCTGAGCACCCTAATGTCCATATATGAAAAATAAGCGATGAATTGTAAAAAAAAATTTTGGAAAAAAATTAAACGGAAAAATATGATTTTCAATCCATATCTCCATATAAAAGTAAGTCCACGATTTCTTCAGCTCAAAACGTGCCTTTTTTCTTGCTTTAAAAACAAGAAAAGATTATTGTTGATAATTATACAATTGTGACCTGTGGTCTACACTGTGTAAAAAATAATGTAAATTTTGAAGGTGTAATTTTGGAAGGTTATCTACTCTTTTATGGTGTAATTTAACCACAATTTAGACTAAAAAAGGGACATTACACCTGAAAAGTGGTAAAATTACTCATTTTCAGAGGTAAAATTACACATTTTTTTCTGACATAAAAGATGTACCCCTTCCCAGATGTAACTTTTGACTAAAGCAATATAAAGAACATTTCATAGCTTCTATGTTCTGTTGTACTAACCAGATATGAATCCTAGCAAGATTATCAGAAGAGATCCATCGATTTGTTGAATTATTGTTTTGAGGATTTCACTTGTTTTATGTGATTTCATCAGTGATTTGTGAACCCCCTAACCAAATATTATGGTTTGCAAGCTTTTTTCCCACTTCTTCAGATGAATTTTGCAGTTCATCTCTTTGAATACAATTTGTTGCACCTGAAAACCCAGTGATACAATTTTACAAACAAAATTTAGGTTCTAGAAAATATGAGAAAATATTAAACATGCAAAAAATACTGATTGAAGGTTTAAGAATAGGTTCATTATTAAAAAATAAATAAACAAAAACTGGTAAGATAAATGCATAAAAATACTAAAATGTTAAAGAAGAAAATCATAAAAGGAGTTTTTAAATTACCATTTCGATATAAGATATATTCATTAAAAATTATATGAATCATAGATTTGGTTATAGGCTTGGCCATTTAGGCCATGATTTCAACAGGATCTCGACAAATTTCCCCGTTTCCCAATTCTCAACCCACTATCGAGTTTCTCTAATTCGATGATGAATTCTTAATTGACAAGCCTGAAGAGAAATTTGCCCACCGTTCGATGATCTCCACCGGACCGAGTCAACGCGATCGTGCTATGTTGTCGTATGGCGCTTTTTGACGTTTCGGGAAAACAATATTTAATGTTTGACTTTGGATAAACAAAAACAAAAGCGTGCAGTGTAAACAAGAGTAACAAAATGGCGTCAAACTGAAAATTGAAAAAGCTTAATCTGAACTGTATTTCATATCAAGATTCAAATAAAGTGAATAAACCCGGGCAGACGGTAATAACAAAATTAATAATATTTCAATAACAAATCCTGTTAAAATAACAAAAATTGTTATTATTTTATCCTGAAGTTCAACTTCAAGAAGAAAAAATAATAACAGTTTCTGATAAAATAACAAAATTTGGTATTGAAGTGATATTATATTGAAAATGTTTAATAACACGCTAATAAGAGGAAATGTTATACATTTCAAAAACTCTCCTAATAACAAAATTTGTTATTCGTTCGGTATACTGACTTAGAAATAAAAGTACCATAAATCGCCCAAATGGAAAAGTTTCTAAGTGTCCATAACACAATCTGTTATTATTTTTTCTTTTGTTACATACATATGTTTAGATCTTTGAGATAATTTTGTCTAATTTCGTCGGGGTCCTTATTTTGGCCATGAAATGGGGTCCTTAAGCTAAAATTATTCTAAAAAGTTGAAATTTTGAAAGTTGATTTTTTTAATTATTTGATATACCCCCTAAGGGACTCTACTAAAATTGGCAAGAACTATGGGATAATTTTGACCAATTTCGTCGGGGTCATTATTTTGGCCATGAAATGGGGTCCTTAAGCTGAAATTATTCTAAAATGTTGAAATTTTGAAAGTTGATTTTTTTAATTATTTGATATACCCCCTAAGGGACTTTGCTAAAAATGGTAAGAACTATGGGATGATTTTTACCAATTTCGTCAGGGTCATTATTTTGGTCATGAAATGAGGTCCTAAAATTATTCTAAAAAGTTGAAATTTTGAAAGCTGATTTTTTAAATTATTTGATATACCCCCTAAGGGACTTTACTAAAATTGGCTAGAACTATGGGATAATTTTGACCAATTTCGTCGGGGTCATTATTTTGGCCATGAAATGGGGTCCTTAAGCTAAAATTATTCTAGAAAGTTGACATTTTGAAAGTTGATTTTTTTAATTATTTGATATACCCCCTAAGGGACTTTGTTAAAATTGGCTAAAACTATGGGATAATTTTGACCAATTTCGTCAGGGTCATTATTTTGGCCATGAAATGGGGTCCTTAAGCTAAAATTATTCTAAAAAGTTGAAATTTTGAAAGTTGATTTTTTTAATTATTTGATATACCCCCTAAAGGACTTAGTTTAAAATGGTTAGAACTATGGGATAATTTTGACCAATTTCGTCAGGGTCATTATTTTGGCCATGAAATGGGGTCCTTAAGCTAAAATTATTCTAAAAAGTTGAAATTTTGAAAGTAGATTTTTTTAATTATTTGATATACCCCCTAAAGGACTTAGTTTAAAATGGTTAGAACTATGGGATAATTTTGACCAATTTCGTCAGGGTCATTATTTTGGTCATGAAATGGGGTCCTTAAGCTAAAATTATTCTAAAAAGCTGAAATTTTGAATGTTGATTTTTTTAATTATTTGATATACCCCCTAAAGGACTTAGTTTAAAATGGTTAGAACTATGGGATAATTTTGACCAATTTCGTCGGGGTCATTATTTTGGCCATGAAATGGGGTCCTTAAGCTTAAATTATTCTAAAAAGTTGAAATTTTGAAAGTTGAAATTTTGAAAGTTGATTTTTTTAATTCTGGAGTTTTTTTTGAAAAGGACCAAAAAACCAAATTTCCAGTTTTTGCTTTTTGGGTGTTTTTGAAACCGCCTTGAGTCAGGGGTATTAAAAAACACCCAAAAAGCAAAAACTGGAAATTTGGTTTATTGGTCCTTTTCAAAAAAAACTCCAGAATTATTTGATATACCCCCTAAAGGACTTTGTTTAAAATGGTTAGAACTATGGGATAATTTTGACCAATTTCGTCAGGGTCATTATTTTGGCCATGAAATGGGGTCCTTAAGCTAAAATTATTCTAAAAAGTTGAAATTTTGAAAGTTGATTTTTTTAATTATTTGATATACCCCCTAGAGGCTAGAACTATGAAATAATTTTGACCAATTTCATCGGGGTCATTATTTCACCATGAAATGGGGTTTCAAGCTAAAATTAATCCGATAAATTAACTTTTGAGAGTTCTTTTTTTTTATTTTGTTATATTCCCAAACGGAATTGATTAATTTATTGAGAATTTTTGATGTGTGAATAACAAAAACTGTTATTATTTTCACAGAGCCAGGAAGTCGGAGCTGACGTTGAAGTTCGAGCTGGAGTGTGACCTCGGAGACTGCATCGGATTCATCTAATTTTCAGCAACTTTTACTTGGAGTCGGAATCTGTGAAGTCGGGTATTTTTGGAGAGCTGAAGTCGTCGTTGACGTCATATCCTGCATCCAGAGTCGGAGTTGTCTTCAAAGTATGGATTCAAAGTCGCTTGGAAGTACCCGACTCTGCAGCCCTGACTAGTACAGAGGAGTTATGGCAACTGCAGGTTTATTTGCAAATTACAAATAAACCAAAACAATAACTTTTTTTGTTACGGAGACTTACCAGTTCAATAACATTTTTTGTTATTATGCTGCTGCACCTCTCCGCACAAAATAACAAATCTTGTTATTCCTTCATGATTCCTTCTGTGTTATTGGTTTGTTATTGCAACAACAACATAATAACAGTTTAAGTTATTCTTCGAACAAATCTTTGTTATTGATTTTTGTTATTTTAACAACTAATCCGATCATCCCAATAACATATTTCGATCTTCTCACAATATCAAAAACTGACCTTCCCAAGTTATTTCCGTCTGCTCGGGAATTGAACATCTTAGGGTTGGGATATGTGAAGGTCAAAATGGTCAATTAAAAATACAAAATGGCTCTCCTAACTAAATCTTAACAAAAAATCCCGTGCGACAACGTAACACGACCACGACGAAGTGTGATCTACAGCCCTGTCATCTCTAACTGCTGCCCGAAGGAAGGTCGTCTGAATGCAAAACATCTCCGCCCCGGATAAGCTTGGGCAAATTTCTCACGTATTTCGGTCGTCGCCGAACCCCTCGTCGTCGATCCCGGCTCTCCTCGCGATATGCAGATTCTTCGCCACTTGAGCATTCCGGTTCCGTCCGCTCCTGGGAATGATAATAACCTGAATTCCGTGACAGACCTTGGGTCGGCTGCTACTTCAGCGGTTCCTCACAAAAAAAAATCGTTGAAGATGGGCACGGCGGCAGAACTTGGAATTTTTCTGCGCAAAAATGTTGGCAATTTGGAGGGGAATTTTTATGACGCACTTGGGCACGTGGACGCAGGTTGGACCTGGAGGACCATAAAATTTGTTTACGTTGTTTTGGTCTTTCGCTAGATTCTAGATTTCAATCTCTGCATAGAAGAAGGCATTCTGACGACAGCTTGATTGCGGCTACATTCTTGGACGACCAAAGGTTTCTAACTGTGTATAACGGTTTAGATTACGCAGCAAATTTGTATGCGTAGACCTTTTTGGGTTAAATTAAATTTCTTTTTGCTCGTCTATAATTTTTTTATGACATTCCTACCTAGTATCAAATGGCAACTTTTCAAACCCCTTCCAAATTTCTTCCAATTCATTCCGAAAATTAACTGCCTTTGAAATCGCACTTTCGATCTCACCCAAATTCAAAATCATCAAAGCGAGCCCAGCCAAAAATTAACATAATTTCCACTAATTAATGCACTGGTGGGTTCCGTAATTGAGCGGCGCCACTTTTCCCATCATTATCGTCAGCCAGTCCATCTTCAAGTCCGGGCCGATTGGCCTTACGGACCACCCCTCATGTTCGGTTGTGGTTTGAAAATGGGCAAAAATTGGGCTTTTTGGCTCAAGTTTAACGAATCATGCTGGGTTTATGGACTGTTCAAATTAGTTGGTGATTAAAAAAGATTAATCAAGGGAACGCAAAATTTTGAATAAAATGCATGTTTTTTAAAGATATTTAATGAAAATAAATCAAAATTCATCAATTCAAATCTGACAAATTCTCCCTCTATATTACACACTCATATCTCATTACCCTAGATTACCCAACATCTCCAACCCATTATTGTCACACTCATTCAGCGCTCTCGAGGTCAAAAGGATTCCCCACACACAAAACTGTATTTTTCCTCAATGGTTGAAAGATACCGTTCACAACAATCACTTCATTCAAAGCGACGATACGTGATCTGCGTGGTATTTGGCCCCACAACAGAGTGATCCACAACAGAGACCCCAGCTGACCAATCCGCACCACTCCGTATAGCGATGATGAAGTCTTCGCCCAGTCCGATGACCATTTATGTAACACACGTGCCCCGAGAAATCGAGCATTCACCAGCCAAGAGTCCAAGTCCAAGAGATGCTGCGAATGCGAAATAGCAAAACACATCAACGGCCATTATATCCCAATTACACGCGGATGCCGCAGATCTCCGGTGGAGTCCGGTTGCCGAAAGCCTCCACCACACGGCGCGCGAAAGGGTTCATCGGCCCCGGTTGACCAAGGCATCGGCCAACGCAAGCTGCGACGAGAGCCCCTCCCGAAAAGCCCCCACGGGTTGACCGCTGGAGAGTCCCTAATTATGACGGCTTACACTTCATCAAAACTGCGTGAAACAACGGTTGGCGTGGTTCTTGAAGAGATTGCGGTTTGAACTCCGTTTTCCGAGAACACATCGGATCAACATTACTCAACGTTCTACGGAGTACTTTTTGCTTGATGGGTTCTGTGGTATTCAGAGGTACCTCTCTAGAAAATTCTGAAAGTGATAGCTAATTAGTCCACTATTGAACTTTTTTCTCGCACTGTGTAACATAACAAAAAAAAACACACTCTTTCGCAACTTCATTTTCAGACGGGGTGGTCTCGGTGAAATGAATTGGCAAATTGGCCGAGAACTGTGAAAAGTAAATGCGAGTGTTTGTTTGTGAAGGGGGGCTAACAACATGGCAAAGCAGACGCAATGTGCCCAAACGTTTGATCAGGCGGGGTTTGGGCCGGGAAAGGGGATCTCATAGGTGAAACTGTAAACGGTAGAGTTTGGGAATGGTTCGCGTGAAAGAGAGTGTAAAAAATTGGCAATTCATTCGAATATGATCGATTGTGATCGATGAAGTAAGACGGAATTGATACTTGTTGTGGTTGATCCTCCTATTCTTAAAATAAAGTTATAATTCTAAAAGAAAATTATCCATCTATCTATTATTTCTTTACACTGTTTATATAAAAGTAAGGGCAATTTGACGCTATTGCTATATTTTTTGTTATGAGGGTCATCACTTTAAGGTTTTAACCTTCAATTGTTGAATTTGTTCATGAAATTTGTGTTGGAATTTCTAATAAAGTGTTGAACACATTGACAACAATATGAAAACGATCCTATACCACTACAACCAGTGTTATTCTCCTGTAGACGCACTTGGCAGGAACAATACACTAATACACAGAGGTGGCTAAAATAAAAAATGCTACCTTTTTGAATATTTCAGAAAATTTCTGAAATTTTCAAATGGTCATAATAAATAAATTCTATACATATAACTTTTGAATATTTACGGATTTCGCCTTGTAAGCGGAAAGTGATGGGCACGATTCCTGTCTGGCTCGGCAAAGTCAGATCCCTTAAAAGAGTAAATATGCTCACTGGGAATACTGACCGGTAGGGGATGGGTTTCGCCTAGCGGTGTGCTGGGTTTCCAACCCAGAGGTCGTGAGTTTGATTTTCGTACCGGGATGATGAAGTTTTAATAATAATGCTCACAATTTTTATTTCTTTAGTTTTTTGAAGAACATTAAAATAATTAGTCAAAAATTTCAAATTATTAACTTTTTTAATCCACTACTTAAAAGTCCGGCCCAGTTGAATAGGCTAATCTTAATAGTATTGGTTGAAGTTATTTGTCATATTTTTTTGTTTTGAAGCTTGTTTTGGAGTCAGAGTTAAGGGGTTAAGGTGTTACATTAAGATCTGTAGGGGAGAGTGGGGAGACTTGATCCCCTTTTTTTGTATCGCACATAACTCTGTCAATTTCTCACAAAACTATGATCTTTTTGCGTGAATTGAAAGCTTAAACATTCAACTATGTTTGGCTGATAAGGGTATTTCATCAAATAAACTCTTCGAATCATGCCAAGCGTTTAAAAAAAATATTTTAAACCGGCATTTTAAAAATGTAAGAGGTAACTTGATCCCCCTTTCAACATTTTGAAGAAATCTTAAGCAAAATGTTTCTTATTCATCCAAACTTTAAATTTTCTATAAGTTACAGCAATTTCACATAAAACCTGTACGTTTGTGTTCAAAATATAACAAGTTTAGTATGTAAAATATTTAAAAACTTAAAATATTATTTTTTAGACCAAAATCAAGCATGTTTACAAAAGCTGGAAATTTTTGTTTACAAAACTTTTGAAAAAAGGTTCAAACTGCAGTATGTTATGTACAACTATACTAAAGGAAACTATGTATGAAAACCCAGCCCAATTAATTAATCTAGAGGCTGATTCCAGTGACTGTAAAAATGCAGGGATCAAGTCTCCCTAAACGCACTTTTTTAAATAATTGATTGTAAAAATAGTATGACGATAAATTTAACATCAAATGCGTAAGGGTTTTGGAGTTGATAAGTTTATCAAACAATTCACATATAAAAAATATTTTTTTGAATATTTTTTAGTGTTTTCTATGCATATCAAAAAAAGAAAAAAAGATCTCTTGGAAGTTTTTTGCAGCACTTTTTAGAAAATTGTGTGTAACTCAATCTAAACAATTTTTAATATTTTTTCTTTGTAATCTACAATGAGTTTTAGTCAATTTCGCACAACTTTCTAGAACAAAGCTAATTGTTTTACCCACATGCTGACGAGATACAGGCTTGGGATCAAGTGTCCCCGGGGATCAAGTCTCCCCACTCTCCCCTACACAGTAAAAAAACCATAGAAATATTACATCTGGGAAGTACGTCTTTTATGTTAGAAAAGTGCATAATTTTACTTCTGAAAATGTGTAATTTTGCCACTTTTCTGGTGTAATGCAACTTTTTCAGTCTAAATCGAGGTAAAATTATAACATTCAAGAGGTAATATTCAACCTTACAAAATTACAACTTCCAAATGCACACTTTTATACTGTGTAGGAATAATTCGATTAATAAAAAAAGTTGATAATAGAGTGACACGTGAAAGTGAACTATTCAATAAAGCTGAAAAGTATCTTTTAAGGAATACAAATATGTTTTCTTGGTAATACGTTTAGTCATGTTTTAATTCCTGGGCACCTCATCTTGTTTAGTCAATTATTTGTAAATAATTTTGCATAGTTAATGTCAAATCTGAGTCTTAGATAATTTTCACATCAATTATCTTATTTATATGCTGGAGTCGATCCAAATAAATAAATGAGAAATGAGCGTGATCACAAGTAAAACCATGTTTTAATATAAAAAAAATCGATTACCATCCTATTTACAGCTTATTTAAGACCTAAAAATTTCGTTCCTTAACAATTTAATCTAAATTTGAAAGTGAAATAAGCTAAAAAGAGTGTCTGGTATTCTTAGCAAATTAAGACACTTTACTTGCATGTCAGCCATTTTTCATTTATGGGGAAATTAATCAAAACTAGTTTTCTAAATTATCAAACTCTGAAAAAAATATATAGACTGACAACATTAAATTAATTAAACACATTGATCTCACAAAAAACTGGGGTAGAAAAGTATCCCCCGCAATCCACCGCGATCAATTTTTGACAGTTCGACGCCATCGAATAATTTGATGAATTTACCGCGGTTAACCAAAATTAAATTACCAATGCAACTTTGATGAGTTCATGTCCCTTTTTCGCAATGAAATTATCCTCAAAAGTGGCAATCCAATTGGCCAGTGCCAGATTCATAAACAATACTAAAAATCTACCTGATTTGCTGATGAGCGCTCATTGAGCGCGAGCGCATGCGTTGAGCATAAGCGAGCACGAGCTACCTGTTAAGACCTCATGCTCATGAATGAGCGAGCACGGATTCTGGCTCGCTCGCTCATTCGCAACCCTGCATACCACTGACTATAAAACAGCTCATTTACCAGTAAGAAAAAGTCATGCTTGTGCTTGAACAGCCTTCTACTTTGTAGATGTAAACAAAGTGGGATCATTCGAAAATCACGTTACGCATTCTCTATATTCATCACCCAGGTCCAGATCGCAAAAATTAATAGAAAATGGAATTGTGAAGCTTTCGTGCCTTCAGAAGACTTGTTGCAGATGAAAGGAGCAACTTTTGGATTGGTTGAAGATTAGAGTGGTTCACGTTAAGGATGATTTTGAAAATCGCACATTTCAGGAATATTTTTGAGAATTTTTTCGTCTTGCAGAAAGTTGTTGTTCTTGCTAATCCAAGCAACTTTGTCGAAGACACCAAATTTTTAGCTCGTAATCTACGCCTTCTACGATCAAATATAGAGAAAGCTTCTAAGCAAGCCTTCAAAAATCAGTTTTTTGAATGTAGCAATTCAGGGTTAACTTTTAGAGCTCTAAAAAACACGCATTTTCATTTTTGGCAAGTCAATTTGGACTTAAAGGTCAAAAGTTGCAGACATTTTAAGGTAAAGAAGATGCAAATTTAAAACTTAAATATCTTGAAAAGACGCAATCCAAATTTCAAGTGGCAGGTTGCACTCGAAAAATTTTTTGCATGTAATTTTGCCCACTGAATCTGAATCTGCCATCAGGATAGAACCAAAGTGTCAAAATATTGATTTTTGGTCATATTTTAGGTTTTTATTTTATACACACACTGCAAGCCAGAATTTCAACATTTTGAAATGTATTAGGTTGATTTGCAAAAAAAAAAAAAATAAATTAAAATTAAAAATGATTTTTTCATGAACCCGAATATGCTAAAAATGATTCTATACTCAGCGGAATGCATTTTTAATTGATTCAATTTCGAAACAAATTTTTAAGTTTTTAGAAAAGCTTGTTTTTGCCACAATCGAATCACAAGCTTTTTTTTGTCTTTTTTGGATTGTGAAGCTAAAAAATGAACCCTAAACTACGCTAAACTGGTTTTGAAGTTTTAAATCCAAGATGAGATCCAGAATTTAAGACCAAAATGGCGGTGATGAAATAGTGAAAATTTAGTACTTTAAAAGGCAATCAACTATTCAAATTTGACTAAAATGGGGTCACAGAACTCGAGTATTATGTTACAAATAAGAAAGTAAAGGCATTCGAAAAAGAAATGTTTTTGTTCATGTTTCATACAAACCATCGGATAATCGAGATTCAGATAATTGAAACCCTTCGGGTAATCGAGACTGGACTGTACAGCATTTTTATACAGCATTTAACCACGAAAACAGCAAGATTCGAAAAAAAGTTCTCCGATCGAGCTCAAAATTTTTCTGAGAGTTCCTTGGCCAAAACAATTAGATTCGTATTTTTTTGTTAGGCCATTTGGGTGACCGACGCCGTGTTGGAGTGGTCTGAAAAATTGCCATTTTCGTAATTTTTCGCAAAAACCACTTTTTTTCAAAAAATCATATCTCCACGCCATTCAATTTGATTTTAACTGTCTTAGATGCAAAAGAATGGTGATTAGTTTGGCTATTTGGGAAAAATATAAGAAAGTTCTAGAATCTAGCTTAACATTTGAAAAGGTCGTAAAAAAACGTAATATGGGTCATTCCACCTGAAGTGTGCAAGAAAAAATGCAAATTTGAAAATTACCATCTCCGATTCTGCTCAAATTTAGCAGAGCTGATGAGACTATCAAAACATGCAAAAATCCCGAATTTCATCCAAATCGGACCACCCCCTCCATTTTTGTACCCTCCCAAAGACTCCCAAAAACTTTAAAATTCGATATCTCTGGAACGAAACATATTCCTTTCTGTCGATAAGTGATTCTTATGTAAAATCGGACGGGGAATACGATGGCGAGGTCAAATTCAAAAAATAAATAGGGCTGTTTTGAGATACGGCCATTTAAAGTTTTCAATTGCGCAATACAGGTAGAAAACATATTTTAATCTAAATTTTGATCACAGAAATGGATTCTACGTCCAATTTCCTTCAAAATTGAGTCTAAGACCGACCCTCTAAGATTTGTGGTTCCTGAGTTATCGCCGTTTCAAGATAGTGGTTTTGCTCAAAAATCGCCAAAAAGTCGATTTTTTGGGAGGGTACAAAAATGGAGGGGGTGGTCCGATTTGGATGAAATTCGGGATTTTTGCATGTTTTGATAGTCTTAACAGCTCTGCCAAATTTGAGCAGAATCGGAGATGGTAATTTTCAAGTGCTGTTCCGCTTCAGATGGAATGACCCATATGCTGTTTTGAAGGTCTCGGGTCCAAATAGCCTATATTTGAAAATATGTTTACCTGATTCCTCGGAAAATTTTACATAATATAAGTAGTACAGTTTTGTTTTCAATTTTCTGAGATACAATTTTGTAAAAATAAAAACTGGGTTTTTTGACGTGCCACGCGCAAAAATGGAAAAAATTCGAAAACGGCAAAAAATTTACTTTTTTCACTAAAACTGCAATAACTTGAAAATTTCAGCGATGAAAAATTGCGTATTTCAATTACGAAAATGTTGGGACCCTAACACGTCTGCTGTAAAAAGATATGACGTGTCACAAGATAGCACACAAGCGACGATATTTTAAAATGGCCCAAAATTAGCATCAGGTTCCTAGGTCCAAATAATCAGATTAGTATTTTTTTATTTACAATTTTGGATGGAATTTTGGTTAATTGGTTCCAAAAGGCCAAATTTTCAAAAAGCCAACAATAAATATGTTTTTTTTCAAAACCCCATTTCATTGAGTTCATTGAGTTCATTAGAGTTTTTCAATTTGACTTGCCTTATTATTTACGTAAGCTTATTTACTATCCAGGTTTCTACCACACTGAAAAAAATATTCTATTTACAGTTATGAGCAATGTAATTAAACTTATATCTGTAAGCCCATACATTTAATTGAAATGTGGTCAAAGACAAACTTATGGGAAATTGGACGAGCCTAATTCCTCAAAAATTTTGAGCAAAATAAAATCGTAACATTAACATTAACTATTTAACTTAAAAACTGAAAAATCTCATGTAAGGGGCATGTATTTTTGTTTCAGTGTATTTTTTTCAGAAAGCTTGTCCAATTTCCTACAAGTTTGCCTTTGACTACTATTTGATACGATGCAACGGCTTCGAGATACAGTATTTTTTAAATTGCAAAATACCAAAATATTCAAATAACTTACGCCCTTCTCAAATGTTACTTTCGAGTACTATTGGCTCCATGTACACAAACATGGCTTATATAGGCCTACACCCAAAATTCAGAATCGAGATAATCGTTCTCTCAAAATTTATTGAGGGCTCAGTGCCAAAATCGATAGAATAATGGTACCAACTCACACCATCATAACAAATGAGTTCATTCGTTAGTTGAATCAATAAATCACCAACAAGTGTCATACATCGACTTCTGACTTCTCCTTGGTCACTAAGCTGTGGTGGCCGAGGCAGCTAAGTCATTGGATTGGTTTGTCAAAGGTCTCTGGTTCGATTCCCGTTTTCGACACTTTTGGTTTTTTGTTTGACGGATGAACTTTTTTTGCAAATGAACCTCGAGAGAATAGTTCTATCGCCCATCTCGAGCTGTGTTCTCTGCGTCCGTGAATGGTACCACTATTCTCTCGACTCGAGACCATCATTCTCTCGGACTAGCGCTGCCAGTTTTGGGTGTAGTATAACATGTCTGCAAAGTTTCATTGAAATCGGAGAGGGTCGGGTACAAAAGTACCAGAAAAATTCCTGATTTGAGCTGGAATTGCTCGAATTTGTGTATGATTTTCCCTGTTTCAATTATTTTTACTTATCAGCATCTTCCTTTTTCAAGAATCAGTTCGTGAAGACCTAAAAAATAATTTTCAAAAGATCATGTTTTTGCTCATCTTATTTGGTAAATCGTTCAAAACATATTGTATTGAGTCATTGGTGGGTAAAACACACTACATTGTCAACAATCAGGCCTCCTCAAAACAATTGATTCTCCCAATCAATAGCATCAATCACCCAAACGAAACCAAAAGTAAATTTCACTATCATTCACCATCGATTTCCCCGCTCTTTTCACCAGACTTCGCATCACCCAAAACGAGAATCACTTTCGTTTCACACAATTTTCCCCACCATCGCACAATCCGCACCGGCGGCCAAATTGAGCTCAAGAAGCATTGTTTTCCCATTGAAATGCGAGCTTTTCACTTTTCTTTTCAACTTCTGGCACCTGTTTTTTTTTTGTGTTTCTTTTATTTTGGCTTCTTTTTCTTCTAGTTGTGTGTGCATCAGTTCCACCACCCCCACGCTGAGCCGTCATAATCGGCAGCAGTGAGTCATTCATTAACGCGCGCGCGCGCAGTTGTTTTGAGTTTCGAGAAGGGGAAAATTCGGTCAAGATGAACTGCCTTTCCACTTTCGATTGATCGCAAAGTGCAGTAAAGGATTGCGGGAAGAAGAACACGTTTATTCGAGTATTTTTGAAAATACATAAGTTGGGCAAATGGGTTCTTGGATAAACCCGCAAAATGACCTATAACATTACCGAGCGATTCAGCCGCATATTTCCCGCAAAATATAACCAGATTTACCAGAAAAGCCTGCCTCCCAGCTATAAACCTAACCATAACGGACCAGAACCACTAAACTGTCCGGAGTTCCAAAAGCATTAAATTATCACATCTTCAAGGACTACCACTAGAGCCGACGCCAGACTCTATCGTCAAACGTGCTGATATTCTTCAACACACAAATTCGATTTCGGCAAACATTTGAATAAAATCACCATAAATCGGACTCCAAATCTATATTACGTTTGCGGCTCCCCGTTACGGGTGACGGGGTGACATTTGTATTCGGCATTCGGATTGGTTCGTCTGAGATAAAAAAGTGGAGACGTTCCGCGTGGACTTAATTCACTTGGCCATTGGACGGGCCATATTTCGTGATGATGACACCGGCTTGTTATTTCATGGTAGATTTTGTATTTTGCATATCTGTACAAAAAAGTTCGTCATTCATCGAGTTGTACTCACGGTTACGACACGACTGTCATCCACATACAAAGCGAGTGAAGTCAAAATCGAACCAAGATCGAACCAAGTTTTTAGCGCGTGGCATTTGAAAAGGTCGTATGCGCATCGGACATAAATTCCATAAATAAAAACTTTTTTCAGTTTTTTTTCTTTAGAAAGATTTATGTTTAATTTCAAATTTGAACCAAGGGAACAGCATATAATTCCATTGAGAACCTAATGTTGGCATATCAGCACTTTGGTGTTCAGTTACAGCTAGTTTAAAGCTATTTCGACAGTATTCTGAAAACGTAGTTCATTTTAATACAACGGAAATTAAATATCAAACAAATTTTATTTTGTTTCCAGGAAACTGAAGCTATTCAGTTCTCGATTCAGTTTTTAGTTCAGTTCAGTGTGTTGTGTTGTTTTTATTGAATGGCCAAGTAGAACTTTGTTTTATTGATCTAATAAATGTTAAATGTAAAAAATAACGTAGTGCTTGTAACTATCTCGCATATATATGCAAAAAAGTAAAAACCGAGGTAGAAACTAACAAAACACATAATTTGAGAAAAAAATGTATTTATTTCATACGACCTTTCAAAAAACCATACGTAAACAATATTGACAGCGCCTCTGGTGGGGACTTCAGGAAACTGCATGCGTGTCAGATCCCTGGTTGTACTGCGGTTAAAGAGATAAATTATAATTTCAGATCAACCCTAGTTCAACTGCGAAGGCAACTCATTTATAAATAGTACCCACAAGTGGCTTTTTGCAAGTAACAAGTTCGTAAGGCCAAGATTTGACGCGCAGCGGCTTTCTTCTTTGAGAGCCATATGTGAACGGGTTGCCCCAAAACCGGTCTTCAGCGGAGACGATTCGGCCGGACGACACTAGCGCAGATATTGCGTTACTACTGTACGGTGAACGCACCGAGCAGATATTTACCTTGCTGGCTGGTTACTACCTCGACAGGTGAGACCTGTTTTGGCAGTATTCGGTAATTGGAAGTCTCTTCTGGCGACGCGGTTGGACAACAGCTGCGAGCGTTTCTGCAAGTTCAAAGGTCACTGAAGGGTTTCTGATGGAATGAACTTTGTATGCTGGAAGAGTTGTGAAGAGGATCAATGAGAAAAAAATTCAAACTCTGATTTTACAGTTTTCAAACAAAAAGTATCAAAAGGTATGTTTCTATTATCCGAATATCGATTATTCATCAGTTACAGGCTGTAACTTACAGTCATGAACTTAACATACAAAAGCAAACAAACTCAACGTCCTGGTTCTAGAGTTTCTCCACAAATGAATCTAGATTTGGTCAACGCTTAACATCTCGCGCGTGTCCAAACCACTTCATTCTACAAATGAGGAAACAAAGCACCTTGGACCAGTCCACCTTTGCCCAATAATTACTCGAGCGCTCCCCATCATTGCAGTCGAACCACCCGACTCTTCTTCCCTCAACCGAGAAACTTTTCAGGGATAACAAGTGTGACACAAGTTTTGCGCTCGCCGCCACCTCTTCAGGTTTCGTTCACTCGCAAGGAAGCTGCGCCATTAAAGTCTTATTGCCGTGCCCCGGAGTTGCCACGTACATATGACGGCCCGCCGAACTTCCTGAACCCCACAACACTCTCGAGGCGCTACTTCCTCGTTTCTGCGGGTTCCCAGCCTGATGGCTATTACCTCGTTGAGAACCTCTCGCTCTCTCGAGCTGTGCGCGAGCCCGTGATCGGCACAATCTCATCGGAGTTTTAATCTCTTCCTGGCCCCATCCATCCAACCCCGAGCGCGCGCTGACTAGACTGCTGCAGACAGCTCAACTCAACTTCAGCGGCAGACTTTGGGCTGCTGCCGGGTGTGGGCATTCCTGTGAGAAAACTTGCTCGTGGCTTGCGGGGGAAAATCTGGTCGCAGCTCTTGAGGCGATCGTTGAGCAGAAACGAGCTTGTGAATAATTGCAAGCGTTTAGCCATTAGCCACATCGAGAGCTTGGCACCTCACAGCACTGGCAGGTGAGAGGAGGTTGGCAGCTGCAGCAGCAGGTCGTCGGAGGGAGGCGACATCTCTCTGACGTTTATTGGTGTTTTTAGCGAAATTTTGGTTTGAAACTCAAGATTTTTCAGTACATTTTTTTTCAATCTCTGAATATGCTGAAAAATAAACTATAACTGACAGAGAAATGTTCAAATTATATCGAGATGCAGATTTTAACAAAGTTTTAGTAGTTTAAAATGTTAGAAACAATAGTTACGATGAGTATGCTAAAAAAAATTTTTTTAATGATTTTCTTATGAAAATTAAGTTCAAATCTAAAAACTGACTCCAATTTCTTTATTCTTTTGAGATATGATGTGACACCTCTGAATGCAGAATCATCTATTTGAGTAGTGTCAGAGAAACTTTTTCTGAAAAGGCCTACTCTAAGTATGCTTTTGAAATCTAAATCTTGAAACACTCGAGATTTGTTGAAAAATCATTTCAAAATAGTGGGAATTCCTACGACGAAATGTTTTTAACATTTCAATTCTGTTTTTGACTTAACGGTTGAAATTCATTCATTTGGCTCAAAAAAGTTGGAATGATAACTTCAACTCAATGGTTCTCGGGCATAACTCAACCAATCAAGATGATTTTTCTTTCCAGTGATTTGTTAGGATGTCTAAATGATTCTAGAATTTTGCAGCACTTACTTTGATCAAATATTTAACTTTTGCGATCAAAAACATCGTTCCAACTTTTTTTTCGCGTTTAAGGAGGAGCAGTTGTTTTAAAAAAAGTGGAACGATTTTTTCGGTCGCAGAAATTTTGGTGAAGACTCGTTAAACCTGTCCCGTGTGCATGAAGAAGGCCGGTTTTCAAAAAGTTTATTTAAAAAAATAATAAAAATATTAATTTGCTTTTCATATAAAAAAAATTAGTGAGATTTTTTATTTTTGCATTTATTCAAAACGTAAAATTTCAAAATCGTCATACTACGAGATATTCCTTGAGGGTCTTCATCCAAAATTTCAGCCAATTTGTGCCTTCCAATCTCGAGACATCGTGGCACTCGTTAATCAACTCTGTGTTTCGAGAAAAACGCTCAGAAAGTTTGACAGTTCGTTTTACGCATGGCATAATTTTTAGGTTAAATCTTCTCTAAATCAGTTAAATCATAAAATATCTTCATAAAACTTTCAGGAGTGGTTAAAAATCAACTTTTTAGTGAATTTAATAAATTTTCTGTAATATTAAATTTTGTGAATTTCTACATGTATCAACAATCAAAAAAAAATTTTTTTGAATCTGATAAAAAAAAATTAAAAAACTAACTTAATCCACCTAGGTATGTGGTTGGAGCCTTCCTCACAACAATGGCTGTACACAAGTTTCATCAATTTTTTAGATCCGGCTTCCAAAAAGTACATCGATATCACTTAAGTGGCCTCGTGTCTCGAGACAGGGTTGCCAGATCTTCGATGTTTTGCACTCGTTGGAAAGGTCTTTTGATAACCTAAACAACAATGGGTCGGATAGTGAATCCGTACATAGTTTACATACATTTAAGTGAGATCCGGCTTCAAAAAAGTACATCAATATCACTTAAGGGGCCATATCTCGAGACAGGGTTGCCAGATCTTCAATGTTTTAGACTCGTTGGAAAGGTCTTTTGATAACCTAACTAACGATGGGTCGGATGATGGACTCGGACATAGTTTACATACATTTAAGTGAGATCCGGCTTCAAAAAAGTACATCAATATCACTTAAGGGGCCATATCTCGAGACAGGGTTGCCAGATTTTCAATGTTTTAGACTCGTTGGAAAGGTCTTTTGATAAGATAACCAGCAATAGGTCGGATAGAGGATCCGGACATAGTTTACATACATTTAAGTGAGATCCGGCTTCAAAAAAGTACATCAATATCACATAAGTGGCCATATCTCGAGACAGGGTTGCCAGATCTTCAATGTTTTAGACTCGTTGGAAAAGTCTTTTGATAATCTAACCAACGATGGGTTGGATGATGGACTCGGACATAGTTTACATACATTTAAGTGTGATCCGGCTTCAAAAAAGTACATCAATTTCACATAAGTGGCCATATCTCGAGACAGGGTTGCCAGATCTTCAATGTTTTAGACTCTTTGGAAAGGTCTTTTGATAATCTAACCAACGATGGGTTGGATGATGGACTCGGACATAGTTTACATATATTTAAGTGAGATCCGGCTTCAAAAAAGTACATCAATATCACATAAGTGGCCATATCTCGAGACAGGGCTGCCAGATCTTCAATGTTTTAGACTCGTTGGAAAGGTCTTTTAATAAACTAACCAACAAAGGGTCGGATGGAGGATCCGTACATAGTTTACATACATTTAAGTGTGATCCGGCTTCAAAAAAGTACATCAATATCACTTAAGTGGCCATATCTCGAGACAGGGTTGCCAGATCTTCAATGTTTTGGACTCATTGGAAAGTTCTTTTGATAAGTTAACCAACAATGGGTCGGATGGTGGATCCGGACATAGTTCACATACATTTAAGTGAGATCCGGCTTCAAAAAAGTACATCAATATCACATAAGTGGCCATATCTCGAGACAGGGTTGCCAGATCTTTAATGTTTTAGACTCGTTGGAAAAGTATTTTGATAACCTAACTAACGTTGGGTCGGATAGTGGAGCCGGACATAGTTTACATACATTTAAGTGAGATCCGGCTTCAAAAAAGTACATCAATATCACATAAGTGGCCATATCTCGAGACAGGGCTGCCAGATCTTCAATGTTTTAGACTCGTTGGATAGGTATTTTAATAAACTAACCAACATTGGGTCGGATGAAGGATCCGGACATAGTTTACATACATTTAAGTGAGATCCGGCTTCAAAAAAGTACATCAATATCACTTAAGTGGCCATATCTCGAGACAGGGTTGCCAGATCTTCAATGTTTTGGACTCATTGGAAAGTTCTTTTGATAAGTTAACCAACAATGGGTCGGATGGTGGATCCGGACATAGTTTACATACATTTAAGTGAGATCCGGCTTCAAAAAAGTACATCAATTTCACTTATGTGGCCATATCTCGAGACAGGGTTGCCAGATCTTCAATGTTTTGGACTCGTTGGAAAGGTCTTTTGATAACCTAACCAACGATGGGTCGGATGATAGACCCGGACATAGTTTACATACAGTTAAGTGAGATCCAAATATATGTGAAAACACATTTTTATACATAACTTTTGAACTACTTATCGAAACTTCAATCTGTATAAAACTCGATCTATGGGATCCTAAACCAAGTCGAATGCAACAAGTTCGGGTCAAATCGGTTCAGCCAGTGCCGAGAAACATGAGCTAGTTTGTTGGTCACATACATACATACACACACACATACACACACACATACACACAGACATTTGTTCAGTTTTCGATTCTGAGTCGATATGTATACATGAAGGTGGGTCTACGACGTTTTTATACGAAGTTCATTTTTAGAGCAGGATTATAGCCTTACCTCAGTGAGGAAGGCAAAAAAGTTAAAATTTAAAATGCATTAAAATACACCTGTCCAGTTGTTTTACAATCATAAGTTAACAAAATTTCTACGTATTGACGAAAATATTATTTTCGTGACAAAACAAGTTTTTGCACAAAAGCTAAATATGATTATCATTTCAGAAAAAAGGTGTCTTAGATTGTTTTGAGTTGATTAGACTTCTATTTCCATTGAAATTGTCCTGTTTTATGAACAAAAATTGTTTTTCCCCTTGATTTTTCGAACCAATTTTGAAGGAGATCGACATAAACGTTGAAAAATATTTGCAACGGCCTTACTTTTTATTTGACAATAAATTATTCATTTTTCTAAGCACCAACTCCACCTCTTAATAAATGAAAGAAATCATTTTTTTACCAATTTCGAATCTTTATAAAGCATCAGAACTACGAACAGTTTAGATTTTAAAAAAACTTCGAATAGCAGAGTTTACTTGTTTCATAAAAAACTTAATCAATGTTTTGCAAAAAAAAAAAATTTCAGGGATCTTTTGACACCACTTTGTAAGACTTGAAAGCTTATAGTTAACGCCACGAAATTTTTCGAAATATGTCTCGTATGATACCAAAACTTGCCCCACACTTAAATTCTGCTACAGATTCGGATGAATTTTCTACAAGTAATGACCATAGATAACTAATTTGAAGTAGAACTTTTCATCGATCACTCCGTGACGCTACAACGGCATGAGAAATAACGAAATTTTGACCCTTTTTGGTATCATACAAATTATTAAGTCAAGTTTAAGTTGTTATAAACATTTCCAATTGGTAATTAAAATTATTAAAATGTAAGACCTGCCAGCCAAAATGTGTCGTTTTTTGTCGTTTTGTGTCTACTGTTTATAACAAAAAAAAACTAGAAAAATCGAGAAACTATAAAAACTGAAAACGAGTGAAGCTTAAATCAAATCGGAAGTACTACATATTTTTTTACAAAATGTAGGTACAGTTTTCAAGTTAAACCTACATTTAAGAATACATAGTTTTTAGGTTTTTTTTTAAGTTTAAAAAATAACTCTGTTCATTCAAAAGTTCAAGAGCATTTTCGTTAAAAATATGTTTGAAAAGCTTTCCTATAATTTTTATCGGAAGCTTTCAGAATCGCGCAATTAGTTTCTTAGGTACAGTCTTACAAAGTATTCGAATCGATAGAATTGAATTTTTCTAAGTGTCACCTAATTAGCTTGTAATATTGGTCCGATTTTCAACGTTTGCAAAATTTTCTGATCCAATGAAAAATTTCCATATGGATAAAAACCATGAAATATGGAAAATAATCTATTTTAAGACCTTTAGAAAAGTTAAGCTTGATTTTAAAATATTTTCACTGAAAACGTTAGCAAATTTCGCAATAGTTTCAATTTTTATCATTGAAACTCGGACCAATAGTTCCAACATTGCAATGCATTGAAGATCGTGTACTTTTGGAAGGTTGTTTAGCCTCACAAGCTGGACTATTTTCTGGACATCTTAGGAAGACGACCTGGTGAATATTTACATAACATCAGAGCAATTCTCTACGAAATCGGTCTTTTTTAAGAATTTTAATTTTTGTGTGAATACAAAGAGGCGAGTTGTTCCTTTTAATTCCGCTATATATTTTTAATATCTTGACAGATACGTATTTCGTCTACTACTTGCAGACTTCATCAGTGTTCTGTTCTCGACTATTTTGTAATTTTTGTATTTTTCAATTCGGCTGAAACTTTTTTGGTGCCTTCGGTATGCCCAAAGAAGCCATTTTGCATCATAAGTTTGTCCATATAATTTTCCATACAAATTTGACAGCTGTCCATACAAAAATGACGTATGAAAATTCAAAAATCTGTATGAAGGAATTTTTTGATCGATTTGGTGCCTTCGGCAAAGTTGTAGGTATGGATATGGGACCATCCATAAACCACGTGGACACTTTAATGAAGTTTTAGTGGCAAAAAGTTAAATAAAAAATCACAAAAAAAATTATCGTGTATCATTTTTTTTTTCAGTGTACTCCCTATCCATACCTACAACTTTTCCGAAGAAACCAAATAGATAAAAAAAATCCTTCAAAAGGTACAGAATTTTGAATTTTCATATATCATTTTTGTATAGACAGCTGCCAAATTTGTATGGAAAATTATATTGACAAACTAATGATGCAAAATGGCTTCTTTGGGCATACCGAAGGCACCAAAAAAGTTTCAGTCGGATTGAAAAATACAAAAAAAAATCGAATGACCGAAATCTGAGAGAACTGCTCATCAAGAACATGTTATTTTTAAGAGTGTACCCCTAAGGAACTAGAAAAGGCAGCCTTAAAAAATGTTTTATTTTTCGAGTGATTCTAGCGCCTTTTCTTAGTGTGAATGGCAAAAACTGTAAACATACTACTTCTATTAAACCATCATCGCCGTATGCAAAACAAGCATTCCGCAAGCAGGATAGAAAGTAAAAGTTCACAACAATCTATGACGCAGTCTGAAGAGGTTGACTTCTTGAACCAACGATCACTCGAAACAACAACAACAACAACAGTGATGATGATTCAACCCCTCGGCGGGCTGAGTTGGGTTGGGTTTTGGATGAACCAAGGGCAGAGCAGCCCAAGTGGACGGACGGCGTCGAAATCGCAACGCATGATTAAGATTTATGACACTTTAGCACCTGTGTGAAATCCACCTGCTGAAAAGGTGATGATGGCTATGGCCGATCAACGTGCGAGCATCCGTCCGAAAAAATGTGTAGTTAAGGATGGAACACATTGAACGCGTTGTCGTAGACGCAACTAACATTCCGTGGAAGTTCAGTTCAATGTCTCTGCAAAACAAATTCCACTTTTGAAAAACTGAGATAACATTTCAATGAAAACAAACCAAGGAACTATAGCAGTCCAAGAAAGTGAACAGAAAACATCGTATAGCTATGCATTGATCGCCCCTTAATCTGTGCATCACTGACCTTATTAAATTATCCCGTTTAACTTGAGGAATGTTTCGCATTCCATTCTCTGGAATGGCGTTAAAGTTGATCTAATTAAAATAGCTTCATTCGCGTGACCTGGACTTACAACGCTTTTGCTTTGGACTTTTTAAGACTTTTATTAAATTTATAATAATTTTTAACATATAAATTCGTCAATATATGACAAATTTGTTGAAATTTATTTTCATCACTCTGCAACCAACACCAAGTTATCTCCCCAACATGAGGGTTAACCGACTTTGAACCCAAAAAAAGTGCATCTAATTTTCACCACCCCTTCTCGAAGCGGGTGCTCAACTTGATTCACTATTAGTGAAAATTGCGCTCCGGCGAAACTGGTGCATGCAGGTCACACACTGCTGTGGCTGCACAATTAATTACGATCGCCCAATTAGATGCAATCTTGCGAGGAGAGCGCGCGCGCTAGCGGCTTTAGTGCTGGTTGAAGCCACAGACCGCACCCATCAGCAGCGGGCCCACCCTTAACCCTGTTAGAGTTTTTTTAATACCCGAGCAGACGGAAATAACTTGGGAAGGTCAGTTTTTGATATTGTGAGAAGATCGAAATAAGTTATTGGGATGATCGGATTAGTTGTTAAAATAACAAAAATCAATAACAAAGATTTGTTCGAAGAATAACTTAAACTGTTATTATGTTGTTATTGCAATAACAAACCAATAACACAGAAGGAAATCGTGAAGGAATAACAAGATTTGTTATTTTGTGCCGAGAGGTGGAGCAGCATAATAACAAAAAATGTTATTGAACTGGTCCATAACAAAAAAGTTATTGTTTTGGTTTATTTGTTATTTTGCAAATAAACCTGCAGTTGCCATAACTCCTCTGTACTAGTCAGGGCTGCAGGTACCTCCAAGCGACTTTGAATCCATACTTTGAAGACAAGTCCGACTCTGGATGCAGGATATGACGTCAACGACGACTTCAGCTCTCCAAAAATACCCGACTTCACAGATTCCGACTACAAGTAAAAGTTGCTGAAAATTTGCTGAATCCGATGCAGTCTCCGAGGTCTAACTCCAGCTCGAACTTCAACTTCAGCTCCGACTTCCTGGCTCTGTGAAAATAATAACAGTTTTTGTTATTCACACTTCAAAAATTCTCAATAAATAAATCAATTCCGTTAGGGAATATGACAAAATTAAAAAAAAATGAACTCTCAAAAGTTAATTTTATCAGATTAATTTTAGCTTGAAATCCCATTTCATGGTGAAATAAATGACCCCCATGAAATTGGTCAAAATTATTTCATAGTTCTAGCCAATTTTAATAAAATCCCTTAGCGGGTATATCAAATAATAAAAAAAATCAACATTCAAAATTTCAACTTTTTAGAATAATTTTAGCTTAAGGACCCCAATTCATGGCCAAAATAATGATCCGGTTGAAATTGGTCAAAATTACCCCATAGTTCTAGCCAATTTTAGCAAAGTCCCTTAGGGGGTATACCAAATAATTAAAAAAATCAAGTTTCAAAATTTCAACTTTTTAGAATAATTTCAGTTAAATGACCCCATTTCATGGCCAAAATAATGATCCCGACGAAATTGGTCAAAATTATCCCATAGTTCTAAACATATTTAACAAAAGAAAAAATAATAACAGATTGTGTTATGGACACTTAGAAACTTTTACATTTGTGCGATTTATGGTAATTTTATTTCTAAGTCAGTATACCAAACGAATAACAAATTTTGTTATTAGGAGAGTTTTGGAAATGTATAACATTTCCTTTTATTAGCGTGTTATTAAACATTTCCAATATAATATCACTTCAATACCAAATTTTGTTATTTTATCAGAAACTGTTATTATTTTTTCTTCTTGAAGTTGAACTTCAGGATAAAATAATAACACTTTTTGTTATTTTAACAAGATTTGTTATTGAAATATTATTAATTTTGTTATTGCCGTCTGCCCGGGTAGAAGGTTAAAATCTGGAGTTTTTTTTTTTTTTTTTTTTTTTTAAAGGTCCGATAAACCAATTTTTCAGTTTTTGCTTTTTGGTTGTTTTTTAATACCCCTGACTCAAGGTGGTTTCAAAAACACCCAAAAAGCAAAAACTGGAAATTTGGTTTATTGGACCTTTTCAAAAAAAAATTCCAGAATTAATCAAAAACAATCAAAAGTAACTTTTAAACAAAAATAAACGGGAATTTACTAGCTTTCAATTCTGTTGATTGGAGAGTGTTTAGAGAGTCCAAATAAATCATATCTTGACGAAACTGAAGTGTTTACTGATATCCATTTCAACAAATTTAATATTTTTATTTCAAATCTTTTCAATATTTTTGAACAATAATTCGTAACCAATCTCTCTGTTTCTCAAATTGAAACATTCGAGGGTTAATGTGCCAAACCAAACGACAGCAAAGAGAAAAGTGTTCCACCGCTGAAAACGCTCTCGACCTGCTGTTGTAAATCTCCGCTCGCGACTCCAAAAGCTCGCCAATAAAATTTCAGCGAAAAGCCTGTCTTGCCGAGAGTGTTGTTATCTTGATGAAAACAGAAGAAAAATGCTCCGAACCCAGAGAGACCTTTAACAAGGCAGAAAACTTGAGTGTGAGATTTGCTCCAGAAGTTCCAGCAGCAGCAGCAGCAGCAGGAGGGACGATTTGGCAGTTTACTGCAGTTTTATGACGACCCAATTTTGGCTTTAACATTTCTTCTGCTGAATATAGGGTCAGATTCGGAGGCACCCACCGGTGCGGACGGAGTGACCTATACAAAAGCCCCTGGCAAGACCGAGAGATATGGCCTTGCCGTGGACAATTTGTACTAATAAAAGATCATGGGGAGCATGAGAAATGCATGTACTAAGTGGTGTAGCTTTCGTGTGTAAGGTTGGCTGGGTTTATGTTTTATGTGAAATGTCGGGAAAGTTTACTTTATGAATGGGAACTATTAGTTAATGGTATTAATAAAACTGCACAGATTGTCTGGACGTGATATTGTTGGCCAAAAGACGTGATATGAATCACTTTTATTCCAAGGAGTTTGACATTTTGTATGAAAGAAGTGGTTCAATGATGTCACAAAATATTTCTCAGTATAAAATATCAAGTTATAATTAATAAAAATTTATTGAAATTCAGCGAAACATAGACATCAGCCTGTCCCATTTTGAGGTCATGTCGAGGAATTTCAGGTGCTCACTTCTTAAATGATAGATTATGATGTAAGGAAAAATGTTTTCTTAGACAAGAAAAAATAATAAAATACTTTCTCGCACCCCCTAGTCAATTTACTAAAAAAAGTCACTTTTTTGAACAAATTTTCTAAAATCGCTTGGAATCAATACAAAAACTGTTTCGATCAGGTGTGTATTATCTTCAAACGATAGGTTTTTGTCCATAGATTAAGATGCACTATCAATATTGGACCAAAATTTAAGTTTTTGGACTCTCCCAGGCGGATTTGTGTCGAAAAAATCGCTTTTTTTCGAAACTTTTTTCAAAAATGTTCATTTAATTTAGGGTAGAGAGCTCATTCCAAAAGGGTATAGCTCCAAAACATCACTGTTTACACGAAATTTGATTTCAGATTCGGATTCAGCGGCCAAAATTACTATAAAAAGCATACCCTGACCGTTGAGACATATGCTTGCTACATCGTGTAATTAGTAGGCCTTGCTTCTGAATTCTGAGAAATTTTGAAAATTGGCACTTTTTTCCTCACTAAAACTCAAATATCTCGGCTCTGGAGTGTCGAAATTGGATTTTTTCAGAGAGAAAAATGTTCGCCATAAAATTTCCTATAAGCTGCATGTATTGATTTCACTGAGAAAAATAGGCTACCCTAAATTAAATAAACATTTCTGAAAAAAGTTTCGAAAAAAAGCGATTTTTTCGACACAAATCCGCCTGGGAGGGTCCAAAAACTTAAATTTTGGTCCAATATTGATAGTGCACCTTAATCTATGGACGAAAACCTATCGTTTGAAGACAATACACACCTGATCGAAACAGTTTTTGCATTGATTCCAAGCGATTTTAGAAAATTTGTTCAAAAAAGTGACTTTTTCAGTAAATCGACTAGGGGGTGCGAAAAAGTATTTTATTATTTTTTCTTGTCTAAGAAAACATTTTTCCTTACATCATAATCTATCATTTAAGAAGTGAGCACCTGAAATTCCTCGACATGACCTCAAAATGGGATAGGCTAATAGACATTCATCAAACTTAAGTTTAATCTGAATAAAATAAAACATAAGAAAATGACTAAAAACTGGAAAAAAAATATTAACGTAAAGATCGAAACCAAATCAGGAAAATTATTCAACATTACGTGTGCAACAGTTTTTTTTCCTTCCCTTCGAACCGATAACAAGCTTGAAAGTATGGACTTACGCGTAGGTGGCCCCAAGGTATTTACCCTTAAGGTTGTAGGAAGTGCAGCAAGGGCAAAGAGTTTTGAAGCAAAATAGCAGCGCATGCACTCATGTTATCACACCATTCACCTCGCAGTGAAGCTGGCTCAATGGTGTGAGATTTGTCTGATTAAAAAAAACGAATATTTAGCACTTTCATTATGGGCTGGTTGGTGCTTTACTTTCAATTCGTGAGCTGCTTTCCATAGGTGTTTGATCGTTTGTTTAGGGCCTCCCCTTTTCAAAAGGGATTCTATTTAAGCTAAAAACATTTATCAAGTAATAGATTTCATAACTTAACATAATTCTAGTTGTTTAAAACGATTGAAAACTTGAATTTTTGAAAAGTTTAAAATATTTTGAAGAAAAGTGTTAAAATTTTTGTGAAAACAAAATAATTAAAATAAGATTTCTTGATATTTTTTTTTAAATATGTAATTGAAAAAATCGCCAAACCCTAATCCGTAGAAGAGAGAGAGTCTTTGCCACACTTTGCGCAATCAACTGCGCGCACGGATGGGATGCTCTCGTTTGTTGTGATCGCAATAAGCTGCTAATAAGCTGCGATGTTTACATTTTGGATAGTAGGAGACCACAAACTACGTTGCTCGGAGACTATGTTTTAAACGTCGATTGTTCGACAACAACAATAATGCGAAGCAGAGTGCAAAAGTATGAGTTATACTGAAAAAAAGCTTTATATCCACAAAAAAAATATTTGTACGTATTCACCATAATGATTTCCATAATTTGATTTTAACAAATTGGTACAAGAATCGAAGCAATTCATTTATGCAACAAAAATAAAGCAAGATAACATAAGAACCAAGGCTGTTAACAATAATATAATCGAGCTTCGATGACGAAGGGTTCGATAACGAAAGATCCAACCAAATCATTTTGAATTTTAAAAGTTTTCACTATGAATATATTTTTTGGTAATACTTACTATATTGCCAAAAAAAACTAAATTTAAATAAATACCCAAAAAATAAGGGCAATCCTCCGCCAACTCACACAGCAGTTGCCCTCTTCGATTTGCGTGAAACTTTGTCCCAAAGGGTAACTTTTGTCCCTAATCACGAATCTGTTTTTTGGAATACTCGTGACGGAGGGACGGTACGACCCCTTTCATTTATGAACATCCGAAAAAAGAGGTGTTTTTCAAATTGCATCCAAATTACAGCTGAAACGGTAATGAAATAGAAATTTGGTGTCAAAGGGATTGTTATGTAAAATTGGACGACCGATTTTATGGCGCACTCAAAATTTCTAAAAAAAAACATATATAGCATCGAAAAAAAAGACTAAAAAAGTTTTTAAAACGTTGCCATTTTCCGTTACTCAACTGTAAACATGTTTGGAACATGTCATATTAAAGGAAATTAATGTATTTTTTTAAGCTTCATTGACCCAGAAGGTTTTTTTTTTTCATTTAGAAAAAAAAATTCTTTTTAAAATTTCGTGTTTTTTCTAGCTTTGCAGGGTTTTTTTTTTCAAAAGTATAACAATGTTTTACAATGTTGTAGAGCAGACAATAAAAAAAGTGTGAATTATAAACATGAGGGGTTTGCTTGTAACAATCACGAGTTATTGCGATTTTACGAAAAAAAAAGTATAATTTTTGGTGATATAGCAACATAAAAATACTCAAAAAAATAACAATAAATCGTATTTTTCGAAAATATAGAAAAAAAATAATTTATAATATTAATATCAAACAAAGTGAAATTTTTATGCATTTTCAGTTTTGAGAGTTTTGTTTGTAAAATACTAAAATTTTCAAAAAAAAATCCTGATTTTTTCCGAAAATACTCACATTTTTTAAAATCGTAATATGTGTAACAAACGAACCGAAATTTTGTATGTATTTTCACTTTAAAGCGTTTTTTTTTTTTTGAAAAATACCAAGATTTTTTCAAATTTTCGATTTTTTTTCGAAAATACTCACATTTTTTAAAATCGTAATATGTGTAACAAACGAACCGAAATTTTGTATGTATTTTCACTTTAAAGCGTTTTTTTTTTTTGAAAAATACTAAGATTTTTTCAAATTTTCGATTTTTTTTCGAAAATACTCAATTTTTTATAATTCGCTATTTGTGTAACAAAAGACCTAAATTTTTGTATGCATTTTCACTTTTTATAGATTTTTGTGTAAAAAAAAAACTAACAAAATACAGTATTTGTTAAAAATTACTCAAATTTTATTCACAAAAAATATGGTTATTTGTGAAAATTAGAGTATTATGCAAAAAAAATTAATCATGTGAAAATACATGCGAAATCCACTTGGTTTGATACCCATATTGCAAATTGTACAAATTTGAGTAGTTTCGAAAATTTGGTATGGCTGGTACAAATTAAATTTAATGTTTTTGTCACCCCCCTCTTCAAAGTTGGTCCAAAAAAAACAGGGGGCAAAAAAATATTTTCTCATAAACATCAAAATTTCAATGAAAGTTTAAGAGCAATCAGCTGAAATCAATTTATAAATTTTTTTTCCCCTGCGTAAAGAATCATTTTTTGCATATTTGATTTGAAGTTATTTGAATTTTTGAAAATTTTAGATGTTTAGTGACGCAAAAAGTTATTATGCGCTGAAATTTTTGTTTTCGTCAAATTTTACATTTTTTTAAAACTAATGAGGCTGGTACAAATATTTTTAAAAGTTTTTGTCACCCCCCCCCCCCCTCTCTTCAAAATTGGCCCGAAAAATCAGGGGGCAAAAAAATATTTTTACAATAAACTTCAAAATTTCAATGAAAATTCAAGTGCAACCAGCTGAAATCAAATTAAAATACATTCTTCTGCGTTTTAAATCATTTTTAGCATGTTTGGGTTTATTAAAAAATCTTAAGATTTTTTGAAAATTTTCGATGCAAAATCTTTTTTTTTCGATACAATTTTTGTTTTTGTCAGATCTTAAATTTTTTGAAAACTAATGATTGCAAAACAACTGAACAAGTGTAAAATGCATTTTAAAACACATTTTTCATTTAAATCTGTAGACTATGGCTTGTTATTTAAATTTTTATTTTTTTGCCCCCTTGACCTCGGCCAGGGCCGAGGGACAAAAACTTTTTTAAATATTTGCATCGGCCTGAGTGCAAAACAACTGAACTAGAGTAAAATGCTTTTTTAAACACTTTTTGCATTGAATTGTTGAGTCTACGGCTTGTTATTTGAATTTTTAGATTTTTTTATTCCCCCCCCCCCTCGACCAAGTCAAAGCCAAGGGACAAACACTTTGAAAAAAAATTGCAATTTGTAAAAATAACAGTATTATACAAAATCACTTGAAAAAACTAACTTAATCCACCTATGTGGTTGGAGCCTTCCTCACAACAATGGCTGTACACAAGTTTCATCTATTTTTTAGATCCGGCTTCCAAAAAGTACATCGATATCACTTAAGTGGCCATATCTCGAGACAGGGTTGCCAGATCTTCAATGTTTTGCACTCGTTGGAAAGGTCTTTTGATAACCTAACCAACAATGGGTCGGATGGTGGATCCGGACATAGTTTACATACATTTAAGTGAGATTCGGCTTCAAAAAAGTACATCAATATCACTTAAGTGGCCATATCTCGAGACAGGGTTGCCAGATCTTCAATGTTTTGGACTCGTTGGAAAGGTCTTTTGATAACCTAACCAACGATGGGTCGGATGATGGACCCGGACATAGTTTACATACATTTAAGTGAGATCCGGCTTCAAAAAAGTACATCAATATCACTTAAGTGGCCATATCTCCAGACAGGGTTGCCAGATCTTCAATGTTTTGGACTCGTTGGAAAGGTCTTTTGATAACCTAACCAACGATGGGTCGGATGATGGATCCGGACATAGTTTACATACATTTAAGTGAGATCCGGCTTCAAAAAAGTACATCAATATCCTTTAAGTGGCCATATCTCGAGACAGGGTAGCCAGATTTTCAATGTTTTAGACTCGTTGGAAAGGTCTTTTGATAACCTAACCAACGTCGGGTCGGATAGTGGAGCCGGACATAGTTTACATACATTTAAGTGAGATCCGGCTTCAAAAAAGTACATCAATATCACTTTAGTGGCCATATCTCGAGACAGGGTTGCCAGATCTTCAATGTTTTGGACTCGTTGGAAAGTTCTTTTGATAACCTAACCAACGATGGGTCGGATGATGGACCCGGACATAGTTTACATACAGTTAAGTGAGATCCAAATATATGTGAAAACACATTTTTATACATAACTTTTGAACTACTTATCGAAACTTCAATCTGTATAAAACTCGATCTATGGGACCCTAAACCAAGTCGAATGCAACAAGTTCGGGTCAAATCGGTTCAGCCAGTGCCGAGAAACATGAGCTAGTTTGTTGGTCACATACATACATACACACACACATACACACTCACATACACACACACATACACACACACATACACACAGACATTTGTTCAGTTTTCGATTCTGAGTCGATATGTATACATGAAGGTGGGTCTACGACGTTTTTATACGAAGTTCATTTTTAGAGCAGGATTATAGCCTTACCTCAGTGAGGAAGGCAAAAGGCATTCAGAATTTCGCTTAGTTTGATATCCAAATTGTGAATAATGAAAATTTGAGTATGTTCACAAAAAATACAATATTTTGTGAAAATTCAAAAAAAAAAACTATTAAAGCCAAAACTTATACAAAATTTTGCTTCGTTTGATACCCATATTGTGAATTTCGAAAATTTGAGTATTTTAGAAAATATACGGTATTTTATGAAAATTTTAGCGTTTTGTAAAAATCGTTTGATTTGATACCCTGTGCTAGAAATTTTATTTAAAGTTTTTGTCGATGTTTAGTATCGCAAAACAGTTTTTGTCGCTAATTTTTTTGTTTTTTTTTACATTGCTCATAACTAAAAACATAGTACTTTTTTCAGTGTAGTATAGTAACCTGGATAGTAAATTAGCTTATATCTGTAAGCCCATACATCCAATTGAAATGTGGTCAAAGACAAACTTATGGGAAATTGGATGAGCTTTCCGGTAAAATATTTACGAGACTGAAAAATCAAGTTTGTCATATAGAAATTGCCAAAAACCATCAAAAAACCTATTTTTTCAACATTTTTATTTTTAAAACCGCTGTAACTTCAGGATTGGACTTAGGACAATGGTCAACATGGAGACTTTTATGTAAAATTGTCTGGAGAATTGACTCTCGTGTTCGGGTTTTGAAAATTTTGACGTTTAGAGCACTTTTCAAAAAAAACAATTTCAGTAAATGATTTTTGTATTTTTTTAGGTGAGTTGCTTCATCCTGCATTTTTCGTGAGTTTCGTGAGTTAGGCTATTTTCACAAAAAAATTGAAAAAAAATCGTGGGCTCACCTTCAAATTTGACTTCAAAACTTAAAAATCGAAAAATCTCATAAAAGTGGAGTTTTTTTCTTTCAGTGTATTTTTTTTCGGAAAGCCCGTCAATTTTCCTATAAGTTTGTCTTTGACCATTTTTTATACGATGCAAAGGCTTCGAGAAACAGCAATATTTAAATTACGAAATACAAAAATATTTAAAAACACTTACGCTCTTCTCAAATGTCATTATCGAGTGTAACTGGCTCCATATACACAAAAATGGCTTATATATTTCTAGGATATCATGTCTGCAAAGTTTCATTGAAATCGGAGAGGGTCGAGAAAAAAGTACCTAAAAAATCCGGTTTTGGGCTGGAATCGCTCTTCAAATGAACTAAATATGATTATAAACGCAGGAAAATGCTTTTTAAGTGATTTTCAGTTGAATTAACTATGATTTTCTTTAAAATTTTGAAGTTATTTGAAAAAACATTTTTTGCCCCCTGATTATCCTAGCCGATTTTGAAGGGGGGGGGGGGGGTATTTTAAATTTTTGAGCGCTAATAAATGGTATAAACCTCTAAAACTTGTGATGAAAAAAACCTGAAAAACTGTAGAACATGTTGAAAATATTATTTAAACGCTTCGGTACAGATAAAAAGCAACTGGGACCATAACTGACCAGTCCGGAACCGATTCTGTGTACCCTAGAAGAGTTCAATCATATTAATATCCATGAAATTGTATGTCAAGCTCTATTGGACCCTATTTGGCAGCTCCGGAACCAGATCCGGGCACCCTGAAGGAGACCAAATGACCATTTTGTTAAAACAATATCGTGTGACGTATCAAACTTATTAATTTAATCGTATCAATCTGATTTGATCAAAAAGTGTAGGTTTAAGATATTTTTGTGATCATATAATTTTTCACCTTAATTTCAAAACAAAGGGAAGCATTAGGTTACGTTGCATTCACCACACATTCACCGTAAGTTAAGAAAAGTGATTGTTTGGTGGTGTTGAATTTCCCCTTTCACGTGAGTGTTTGTAATCATGATGATGGAACGTGATCTATACGCAAAAAAACAGAACGTCAACAGACCATGGATAGATTTTGCAAACGGAACGCTTTGAAGCAAGTTGTTACTGCGCATCGTCTTGCCAGGTGATAATTGGAAACCATCATTGTGATGATGCACGTGCTTATTGTGTTGTTTTTTGACACGTGACTGTCATTTGTTTCGAGGGATTCACAATTGAGTAATTTTTTAGTGTTATACAAATGTATTGTTAAGTAATATTTCTAAACTCTGTTTCTGAACATGCATTTCAGTATAACTTTTATTAAAAATTGCAATAAAAAACATTTCTGTCTACGGTTACAAAGACGAAACCACGTTCAACCATCTCTAATTTAGCCAACCCCAGTTCAGTGAGAGTTAGTCAGAGTTCTTCTCACACACACTGCCTCGTGCGCACATTTACCACGTGTGCCTAATCACTGTTATTTAATGGCGAGTATTCGTTTTCAGCGAAGGGAAATTTCCCGCACACTTTCCTGCAAGAGAAAAGGAAAACGAAAGAAAATTTGCTTCACCCTCCCAAAGGGGAAACAATACAAGCAACTAACGCAACGCTAGTTAGGAACTAAGCCGTTGGCCTTTCGGCTTGTGTTTTTTTTTTTGCTTCTTTCCTCCCTTTAGTTTTAACTTTTCGGCGCCAATGTGCGGAGTGAACTTTTTCGAGGTTTATTGGCAAAAGGTGATTGGCTGCTGCTGCTGCTAGTCAGGCTAATCAAGCCGCAAGTTTTGCTTACTTTAGTAGAGCATGCTAACCCGCGTGTTGTTTCAGAAGCAGTTGGTGAAACGAAAGTTACCTTGCGAAAGGTTACTCACAAGTTTGGCAAAGGTCATTGAAATTAGTTGCCGCAGGTTTACAGAAATCAACGAAACATGTTTGCTTTTCAATTGCTGATTCCGGAACTGATGAATGGTAGTAATGAAGTTTGCGAAAAGTTAATGAACCTCCAATTCAAAAATATATACTAAATATAATATCAATAAAGTAAGCGTACGTAGCTAGTAACTGATGCATTTGTTGTGCATCTTAATTTTAAAAACTTTTTTCACCCGCCTTTGTGATTTGTGCCTTCCTCACTAGTTACCAAAAATGGATTACACAACTTACTTTAATATGCTAACTACATCATTTGAATTTGGTAGGAATCAAATTCCACAAAAAAGATCTTTTCGAGATATTCGTTCATACCAAACTTCCTGTCTAACTAAATCAATTTTTGAACTCGACAGAAAGCTTGCATTCAAATTCAATTTCAAAACTTGAGTCGAGGCAGGCTTCTCGTTTAACTTAAGAGGTCATATCTTGTGACAGGAATGCCAGATCTTCAAACTTCTAGAGTCGTTTGAAGTGGCATCATCCAGCGATCCAATATTGCAAAGGAGTTATTCAAAAACAAAATAGACCGATTCTTAGCGAAGCTACACTAAAATGTCACTTTTTTTCAATTTTCAATGTGATTTTTTATATGATAAATTTCATTTTAATTATGCTCTAATAATTGCAATGTGCTTTAAATCCGTTTTCTTATCTGAAATGCCAAAAATATTGACCAAATAAGGTCTGCAAGTCATTGATTGGGAGAGGAGTTTTTTCATAAATCTGCTCCTTTCGTTGTCCCGTCACGAAAAGAAATGGCTGGCAAAAACTCAAATCTCAACCAAATCTTTCAGTTCAAGGAGCAAAAGATTCGTTTTTCAATTTGTGATAATGTGTAGAAGAGCAAAAGTTTAAAAAAATCAATCTGGCAAAACTGTGTCGATTTTTTTGGTGTGCCTTTTAAAATTCCAGTTTTACGATGTTGTCCCGTCACGCTACATTTTCATTTCAGGAGAAGCACAGGTATAATATTGTTCATTATGCATGTCATTTCTATGTTGGGAAATCAATTATCTTTTCAAATATGTAATAACATTGGGGGGTTTCTTCTTTAATTGTGCCACTACAGCCAAAACGCTGAAAAAAACTTGGGAATTTTTTGAAAAGAAGCCGAAAAATCGGTCAATAGCAGATTTTTGATAAAAATCAAAAAATATTGTAAAATAAAATTTAATATATCTTCACACATTTTTTGATAAAGAGCACCGTTTAAAAGTTGCACTTGAAAGTTAATTATTCCAAGCAATTTTCAGTTTTGCAATCAAAAAAAAAGTTCATGAAGGTTAAGCAATCCTGCAAAAAAAATCCAAAAGATAAGAATATTTCCTACATTTTTCATTTTAAGCTTTGTTGATCGTAGAATTGATTGCTAGGAGAAAGCCTCCAAATTTTTTGAATAATGCGACAGCTGGTAAACTTAATAAAAATGTATCTGTTAGGAAATGTTCTGCTTAAAAATACTTAAAAGTGTACAAACTATTGAAAGGGCTTAAAACACTTCATAGGCATTTTCAAATGTTAGGCAAAATATTTTAATTTCAAATATATGTTTATATGAAAGAGCGGAAAATTTTACAGAAGTTTATTTTTTCAGCATTGAAAATCGGACCCATAGTTTAAGAGCTATCGCAAATTAAAATATGCGAGCTAATTAGATGAAACCGAGAAAAAAAAATCAAATTTTTACAGGCTTTATGGGAGCGTTCTTTTATTCCGTAACACAGTTGGGGGAGGAGGTTGAAAGCTTTGTTACACTCCATACAAATTAAAAAAAAAGTATGGAAATTTTTGTTACGAGGGGTAGGGGTCCAAAAATATTTGTTTTGCGTTACGTAATAAAAGAACGCTCCCTATACCCGCTTTATCGTCAACAACGTTATAAAAGTTGTAAAAAAAATTTTTAACTCTTCAAAAATATTTTTGCAATAATTTTTTTTCATCATGTGTTTTAAAATTGCAAAAAATATAATTTTTATATAGAAAAAAAAATTGTTTTAACTCCACTTCATCAAAAATATTGTAAAATCATTTTCGATTGCAACTTCAATTTTGCATCATAAAATTGAATATGTTTCACAAATATTTCGATTTTTCCAGCAACCACATTTATATGTTTTCGAAACTCTTTTACCAAATTTTGTAACATCCGTAATAAAAAGAAACATACTTATGTACAGTCCAAACTCGATTATCCGAAGTTCGATTATCCGAAGGTTTTTATGGGACTTGATTGCTTTAAAACATACCTAATTATTTTTTTAGTATTTTTCAAATTGATTTAAATCACTTTAGAGTAGTTTAGGGGCTGGGTGATGAATAGAGAGGATGCGTAACGTGATTTTCGAATGATCCCAATTTGTTTACATCTTCAAATTAGGAGGATGTTCAAGCACAAGCATGACTTTTTCTTACTGATAAATGAGCTGTTTTAAAACCAGTAGTATGTATTTTATTTTGTCTAGTTTTTAACATTTTTTGACGGAAAACTGTCGCGTTTCGATCGATTAGAAAAGATTTTTCTTTTTTATGAGTGACGAAGACCTGCGGTGAGAGTGTAAATTTGTAACAGATAAATTCCCTGGCTGATTTTGGAATCCTGCAGCTCTTGCTGGTCCAGCAAAAAATCATCGCCTATTCAGCGAAGCTGATCCAACAAACAGAGAAGTTTTTCTTTTAACCAGGTTTTCAAACGGAATCAAACAGTAAAACTGCTTCTGGATGGACACAACTGCATCGACTCTATAAACAACTTTCATTCATTGTTATAAAAGAAATGACGATCTCGCCTTCAACTTTCTTAAGATTTCTTGACTTCAACTCCAGGTACTCAAAAGCCATGCATTTTTCATTACTGCCAAAAAAACAATTTTTATTAATCGATAACAATACTTTCAACTTTTGGGGAACAGTAAAATGGATCCCCTTTGACAGTTCGAAATTGAGGTCGTTTTGCGAACCACTATTCAGCACCCAGTTTATGGGTATACTAAAGCTCAACAGTAAAAAATAAGAAAAAGAAAAAACATTTTTCGTTATTCGATTATCCGAAATCTTTCTGATGCCCTACAGTACAGCAATTCCCCACGAAAATAGCAAACAAAAAAAGTTGTCCGGACGGGCTCAAAATTGGACTAAGGGTGAAATTATTAGACCCGTACTTTTTTGTATGGTCTTTTTGTTGACATACCTACCTACCTACGGAAATATGACGAAAACGGGAAAAAAGATTTTTTTTTTCACTTAAACTGCAATTACTTTAAAATTTAAGCGATGACATATACATTTTTGGGTACCAAATGATGCTTATAACTCAAACGCTCGGGTAGTCATTTGACCCCTATTTTTTTTTTTAAATCTCATAACTTTTTGAAGAATTGACCAATTTGGATGCTTCTGGTTGCAAGAGATCCAAATTTGTCTATATTTTGAACTGTCAGATGGGGGACAAATATGGTCCATTTCCACAGGAGATATTCCGGATTCCGTTGGGGTACCTTGACCGTCCTATTTGGGGTTCGGATCAATGTAACAATAACTTTTTCACAGAACAATGCCGGAAATTATGCAAAACTTCAAGGCATCCTGCAAAAATAATTGACATGGTTAAGTCCTACGGGGCACCGGAGCCGGTCCCAGTTGGGGACCAATCTACATCAGCTCAGTGAACCGTTTCCGGTTGGGACCTGTTCCGGTACACGAAGGTCTCGACCATGTCATGTATCTATACAGGATGATGTATTTGGATGATGTCTTGAAGTTTTGCATCATTTCCGGCATTGTTCTGTGAAAAAGTTATTGTTATATTGACCCGAACCCCAAATAGGAGGGTCAAGGTACCCAAACGGAATCCGGAATATCTCTGGTAAAATCGGACCATATTTGTCCCCATCTGACAGTTCAAAATATAGACAAATCTGGATCTTTTGGAACCGGAAGCATCCAAATTGGTCAATTCTACTAAAAGTTATGAGATTTTAAAGAAAAAATAGGGGTCAAATGACAACCCGAGCGTTTGAGTGTTATTTGAATTACGATAATAGAAACTCATATGCAGTTTTATAAATGTCTTCATAAGCCTCATTGTGATACCAGATGCGACGTTCGTTACTTAACAAAGATCACATAATATATCCCCTTGGGCCTCAAACAATCGTTTCAACAAATTCCCCCCTTCGGGAATCCAATTCCCCCCGGCACTTTCTTTCACCGGAACCTCCACCAGCGTTTTTATTTTTTTTTCGCTAACTCAAATCTCGGACCCCCATGCTGTCCAACAAATCCGCGTCAACGCGCATCGCGTCCGCCTATGTAAATATGTGTATGTTGTATATCTGCATCTAACCAAAACCAGTCACCGGAGTTGGTAATAAATTTCAAACACCACGGGCGCGCGAAAAAAAGCCCGCGCTCAACGAGATAACACCCAGCGACGAACCCAGGTTCTCAGGCGCTGCGCGGAAGTCTTCGCTCGGCTCTGGGCCAAACTCACCCCCCGACTGGCAGGCTGATTGTGGCCTTTCTCTTTATTACATCACGATTAACAAAACAGCAACATCGTTCCGAACGGCCAAACCGGTGCGGTGTCCAGGAATGGGAAGAAAGGGTGAGGAAGGTTGGTGAGGTTGAAGTTGTTACCGATTTTTTTTTTTCGTCTTGTCTTGTTTTGTTTTTGTTTTGGGAGAAAGATTTGGAAAGGCAAGGGGAGGGTCAAGCTGCTCACGGCAAGTGAGTGAGCAAGGTAAAAGGTGACTAATTCAACTAAAACTTCAAGTGGGTCAGGTTATTTACCCTGAACAGTCAAAATTTTTGGACATTTTTATTTCGTGTTTAAAAATGTAATTTTTGCAACTTTTATTGTACAAAGAACTTCGCTTCTTTTGTATTTTGCCTTTCTTACTAAAGAAAGGTATAGGTTTTACTTTATGGCTAGATGTCATTTTCATCATCGTAAATAAGACGATTCAGCATGAATTTTAATCGGAAAAATCGCTAAAAAAAACACACTGCATCGATTTTCGACGCTCTATCGATTCATCTTGACAGAACTCGTATATCTTAAACTCTCAAATTTTGATGAAATAAATTCCGTGGGGATCGAGTGATGTTCGCGTGTGGTAAAATTTTGTCAAATTTTGTGTCGCGTTGTTCTCAGCTCCCCTAAATCAGATTTTGATTCTTCTGAATGCAGATGAAAGCTACTGTGCTTAACCTGGGCGAGTTGCCACTCAAATTTCGAAATATCCTTCTGTTTCAATTTCATATCTTTTCTTTGTCTCAAAATTGCATTTTTCGAGCTCTACAACCTCCCAAATTTTAATCGAGGTTCATAATCTAGTTCTGGTTCTAGTGGCAGTGCGTGGCCGAATGGTTACGCTGTCCGCTTTGTAAGAGGATGATTCTGGGTTCGATTCCCATCTGCTCCAACCTTCCATCGGATGAGGAAGTAAAATGTCGGTCCCGACCTTGGTTGTTAGGCCGTTAAGTCATTCCAGGCGTAGGAGTAGTCTCCATGCCATAAGTACAAACAACACACCAAACCAAGCCTACTCCGGTGGAATCGCTGGTGGCGGTTGGACTCGCAATCCAAAGGTCGTCAGTTCAAACACTGGGGTGGAAGGTTCCTTGGAGTAGAAAGAGGGCTTTCGGACTCCTAGGTTCGAGCAGAAACTTGCAATAGAGACCACAAAAGACTCGGGGGTCGTTAATGTGGATGGTTTGATTTGAATCTAGTTCTGGAGTTAGAGCCGTTTGATTGACCTACCATAAGAAAAAAAATCTCTAAAAAAAGGTAAAAGCCCACCTGGTGACTTTCGCCAACATTTTTCGTTTCTAATTTTATCCGAAATTTCTTTCTACATTCATAGTGCAGACCATGAGTGAGCATCTGAAACAAATTTGACATCTATCGGCAATCCCGATCAATTTTAAGAACGATTTTCTTTTTGCCTTTCTTACTAAAGAAAGGTATAGGTTTTACTTTATGGCTGGGCGTCATTTGCATCTTCGTAAATAAGACGATACAGCATGAATATTAATCGGAAAAATCGCAAAAAAATCACACTGCATTGATTTTCGACGCTTCGTCGCCAAGTCGTCAGGTTGAGCTTCGAATACTGGCGCGAGAATGCTGTCGCATATATTTTGTGGCTCGAGATATACTCGTTTGTAGTAGCTTGTCTACCGATGATTCCTACAACATGTAAGATATCGTAGCTTTTCGGTATTTTTTGCCCTGTCCATTTTTGCATAACTGTCCAATGTTTATGTTTTTTTTTTTTTTTTTTTTTTTTTGAAGATCGTTTTCAAGATTTGCAATGCTCGCGACGCCAATGGCTTTCTACCTAAGGTATCGTGATTAAGTTTGTAGTGGTGTTGTTGTAAAAATAGCTATCTCTGACTATCTCACTTTCGAAGCAGCTGAATGGCAAGCTTCCCTGCACCGTGCGGCACACGCGGTTCACTTGTACCTCAGTTTTGCTTTGCGCCTGCTTTGTTCGGTTTACACCATCTCGCTTCAAGAGATTTTTTGTTTTGTGACAGGCACTTTTTTGTGGCTTGAACTTTGGTTCATAGAGGAAAAAATCGTGACGCCAGAAATGAACTCAAATCACTCAAAGTTCATTTTGAGAGTGACTTAAACAGTTCGGCCTTGTTTGACAGCTAATTTGTCCCCTGTTTTCTGTGGGAGAGAAAAGGTCACTCACAAAATGAACTTTGAGTGATTTGAGTTCATTTCTGAAGTCACGATTTTCTCTTCTATACGCTGGGTTCATGCCACGGGTGAGTGTCAGATACGAAATCGTACCGCTGGTACGATGAACCAAAATACCAACACCCAAATGGGCTCGTACCGAAGCTAGAAAACCAAAACCGCGGTGTGCGTTGTCACTTGCGCATGGGAAGCTTGCCCAAGTAACATTTTAGGCTTTATCAAAGCTGTCACAACCGCTATAAAACCTATCAGCCAAAACCAACATTAAAACCCCTTAGTCGTAACAAACTCCCCAGAACCTTGATAAACCCCACTTAAAACCCAAAAGGACCTCCGCAAAAGGTTGTTACGGCCTATTTATAAAACCTACATAGGAGTTCAAGGCTTTACAACTGAATCCTAACAACATCCTCAAAGCCTTGATAAAACCTTTGTTAAAACCTAGTCAGGAGTTATGGAAAAATGACATTTCATACGTCTTCAAACGTCTTATGCCAAATAGGTTTTATTTTGGCAAAAATAAGTCTTCGTCTTGCCAAATGAAATTATGGAGATGGTTGTCAAAAATGGCGATGATAAATAAAAGATATTAGAGGTAATCCAAATAATTTGAAAGCTTATTTCTCGCAATTGATGGCTCAAATTCAGCTGCGGTTGAAATTTTATTGATAAATGTAGGGGAGATAGAGCCAAAAAATTCAACTCGCTTCATCAAAAATCAATATTTTGTAATCATAGTGTTTAATGTAAAAAAATATTTTATTGCAATTCTTTGAAAAAAATGTTCAAAATATTTTTAAACATCTATCGCTATATTAATCATACCAGAAATTCAGCATAAATGTGTGTTTTCATCAAATTTAAATCAAATTTTTCAGTTTTCTATTTTTTCAATCAAGATGGCGGTCAATCATAATCAATCATAGCACGCGTTTATCGCCATATTTATGCACTGCTATTTGGCCGCGATAATTGCTCTCTTAGGAGCTTATGGTTTTAAGTGAGCTTTTTACATGCCTAATGGCACTTGACAGCTACAACACCCTAGGTTTTAACAAAGCATGCGATAAAACCGTTTGGCATGGCATTGCCATCTGGTTTTCAAGCCTCTATTAAAACTTTCATAAAACCTTATTGAAAGCCAGTCGGCTTTTATTTCCACCCGGTTTTATGTCCGAGGCATAAAACCCTGTTAGAACCTATTAATTAGCTCTTGCTTGTTGGTTGCGGTGAATGCCCAAATAAAACTATTAAGCAATCAAGATGCTACAATAAAACCTCAATAAAACTTGGTGGTGGCTAGTTGGTTTAAAAATGTTACTTGGGTGCTACGCTCGCGTTTGTCATAAACGCTTGTTTGATTAAGAATATGTGCGATTAAAAATATGGAGTTTTTTTTTTGAAAAGGTCCAATAAACCAAATTTCCAGTTTTTGCTTTTTGGGTTTTTTTGTAACCGCCTTGAGTCAGGGGTATTAAAAACACCCATAAAGCAAAAACTTAAAATTTGGTTTATTGGACCTTTTCAAAAAAACTCCAGAAATATTCTTTTTGAATTTCGTTTTTAATTTCTTTTGAAAAACATATCACTTTGCTTTCATCATAATATTTTTTGTATCATTTCACTTTCTTTTGTGCTGACGTTATAAATAAACAAAGTCGATGTCATGAATTGAAAGAAGTTCTACCATAGTTATATTCTTTAGTATGAAAGGCTCTATCTCATTCCAGGTGCGATTAAATCGGAATTTAATACTCTTGACTGCAAAATAACTGACCCGGTAAAAAAAATTTATTTAAAAACACTTTTTTCTTTTTATTGCATTTTTTAAATAAGTTTTTTTTTATTTTGTCAGTACGTATCTTAATTAACTCTAAATTTTTAAAATGTCTCCTCATAAGAAAAGACATACCTGCTCAAAACAAGAGCAACCTTTTTTCCCAGGACGGCCTCGTCAAAGATCGCAGCTTACACCTCGACTTGAAAAACCAGTTCGCACTGCACTGAAGTGATTACCCGAAATAAAAATCTTGGTGAAGGTAATAAACAAGTAACGCGAACATTCATAACCGAAATCACGCGCTGGTTGATTTTATTTTTGGCATCATTTGTTCGCTAGAATCTGATGAGAATTTATAATATTTTTGTGATTGAATTGTTTTTTGATTTGAATTTCAAGCTTCTAATATTTTCTCTTTTCATTTCTTTTCAGGTAAGCAAATTGAAAACGATGTCGATAACCACACGTGTAAGTAAATTAAAAATTTCAGGGCTCCAACAGAAAACAATCGCAAAACTAATACATTCATCTAATGAATTATTACACCATTTTGGTTTCACTTTCTATGGATTTGCTGGCCTGCCAAGCCCGTTAGGCTCAGCTTGGTTTTCACAAATTTCTGGGTGGTCTGCAGCAGCAACCAAGTCCAGCACAATCTCCAGCGACGACAGGTCATCACCGTGAAAACTACATCTTACTTGAGGTGAATGTAATGCTGAGCGGACAGCGAGAAAAGCTGGTCAAAATTGGCTTATTTCTTGATGAAAAAAAGTTGTTTCACTGATATTTTGTGGAATTGTAATTGGTAACTTTTGACCACCTCCAATCCCATCGTGCACCCTCTCTCGTCAGCGAGTTTGAACAACGCGGAGCGCTCGAAAAATAACAACTGCTCGCGATGAAAATGATGAGCGAAAACATGAGATCATCTGTGCTAATTACCATTTGAGTCATAAATTGTGTGAAAAGAGACGGAAATTTGCCAGCGCCGTGGAAACTTTCCAAGGGGGAGAATTTTCCTTCACGCTTCCACGGTAGCAAAATTGAAGAAGCAGAAGAAAAAAACAGACGTCACGTTGCTCGTGTAATCTCAGTTTAAAAGTGCAAAATGAATAATATATGAGACTGGACGTGAAAAGTTCGTGGAAATCTGCGTTGGTGAAGTTAAAGCGACCTTTATTAACAAAATTAACGACACTTTAAAGATCATCCAGAATGGTGATCATTCTTAAGGGTGAGTCTTATAAAATACTCACAGATTAAATCTGAATCGACTTATTTACATAACTGTCCGTAAAGCATTGCTCATTTCGCACACACGAAACAATAAATACGCCGATAGTAAATTTTATGACTCATATTTTTCGCATCAGATGGTGCAGCAGCAGTGCTATAAATTCAGTGTTTTGTTTGATTCTGAGAAGTGTTTTAAGCGGAGATTTTATTTGTTGATTAAGAGGAGCTGCAGCAGTTCCATTGGCGGTGATATTATGGTTATTAGATAATTTATGCGCTCCAATGACCCGGTCATTTTATGGCGACTTGGGTTTGGAATGATTTTCCTTATGGCTTGGGCAGCCACGGGTGGCATTTAATGTTCTTTTTATATGATTTAGTTTATGTGTGCTTCCTTAGGTCAAAATTTCTAAAAAATAGTTTTACAAAAATATCACTAATATTCTATTTCTTTTACCATTGCAAATAAATAAAAAAATGCAATTTTAAAATCTCAAAAAAAAAATATTTTTTTTAGTAATGAAATTCTGAAAATATTCACGCATGCTTTATACAATTATATAATTAATTTAGCAATGAATTTTTAACAAAATAAATACCTTTATGAAATTAAATTTTGTTATCCTATGCCTAGGCTTAGTGATTTTTCACGCTCGAAATTGGCTAATTTCACGGGGACCTCAATTTTAAAACACCAATTTTCACGCAAATTTCGCGGAACATGAAAAATGTTTAAATAGCTCTGAGAATCTCATGTTTAAATCACAGAAACTACTTTTCTTGCTTCATTATATATTATTCTACAATAAACAAAAAAATCTTTCATAAATTTGAACGTGACGCAACAACAAATTCTTCTAATTTTCAAAAATGATTCCACCTAGTTTATGGATGGACTCTAAATATATTTTGAAATAAAATGTAGGGCATGCGTATTCTCATTTATTGAGCTGCTTTTTTCAATTTTTCGACACATAAAGTTTAAAAGTTTTCGTTGATTTGCTTCATTTTATTGAATTTCATATAAAAGTAAGATTTAACAGTCTTGTCCAGCAAAAATGAGTGAAATAATTTGATTTTTTTTGTGACATTTAGCAAATTATCATTTTTTTTTAAGTTTTCCCTTTTCGAAATTTAAATTTTAAATCAAAAGTAAAAAAATAATTTAGTTTGTAACGAAATCAAAACTTTTATGCAAAATGAAAACAAAAACAAAGTCGTTTTTTTACTTGAACAGGAAAAATCCACCCAAAAAATCAAATATCGTTAAAATTAAACAGGACTCAGAAAAAATCTGTAAAATTTTTATAACTTGATTTCAAAGCTTTCATTTTATTTTTAATAAAACAAATCATGATTCTTTTAATTTATTTTGAAACCATACTTTTCAAATAAAATAGCAGTAAATTTGTCATTACAGCAAATAAAAATATTACTAAACTAATGATAAGTTTCTAAAAACACTGCAAAAGCTGAAAAATTCTTCAGCTGAAAAAATTAATTAACAAAATATATTTATTATGTTGTTATTTTGAAAAAAAAGAAAACAAACATGATTTGAGGAAATTGATAAATTTTACGAATTTCACGCCGTCCACGAAATCGCCAAAAATCACTAACCCTATGTTATTAAATGAACAAGGGAATTCACTGACTTAATTCTACAGTAGTTCATAAGATTATGTTTATTCCTATTTGAGCTAGATAAATCATTTTGAGAAAAATCACTACAGTTTCACACAAACATAAAATTTCACGGGTTTTTGCGGAAAAGGCCAGATTTCACGAATTTCACGCTGTCCGCGAAATCGTGAAATTTCACTAACCCTACCTATGCCCAAGCTAATGCTAACATTTTTCAAGTTTTAAACCGAGTTATGATTTTTTGGATCAATACTGATTTAAAAAAAATCGAAATACTGTTCGCAAAAATCGATGCAATATCGAATTTGCAATCAAAAAGTACTCTTGTGAAATTTTGATAAAGGGGACCGTTTTCAAGTTACAGTCATTTTTAGGTAACTTTTTTGAAATTAATCGCAGTTATTTTTTTTTTAATTAGAGCCCATGTTTGCCCACTTATGAAAAAACATATTTTTGAAAAGTTGAGAAAATTCTCTCTATTTAGCTTTTATGAACTTTTAATAAATCAATATTAAGATTTCAAAAGGATCTAATATTAAATGTTTGATCCTTTTGAAATGTTAGTCTTGATTTAGAAAATATGAATTTTGCTTTCGAAAAGATCGCAAAAAAGATAATTTTCTCAGATTTTGTTATTTTGTTTTCAAAGGTGGACAAAAATGGGCAACAAATAATAACAGCGACTTTTTCAAAACACTTACCTAAAAATTGGTCAGCGAACGACTGGACAACGCGTACCATAGGTACATTATGTACCGTATGTACCGTAGGTATAAAATAGACCCACCAAGTGGTCCTTTAGCCTCTTGTCCTGTAACTCCGATACCCTGGCCTCCCCGCGGTGCTGGCCGGGATACTAGTAACCATTGCAGAGATCGGGTAACCAACCCCCGGTGGAAACTTTGGTAGTATGCTGACAGGGTAAGGGGGGCTCCACCCTCTTCGGAGGGTGAAGCTGTACCGTTAGGCTTCGAGACAAAAGCCCCCGTTACGGTGTCGAGAGAAAACCGCAGCTGGGTCCCGGAAGCTGCAAGGTGGCAGCCCCACCCCGAGACTAGGTATTCGCAGCCCTGGTTAGGCGGCATACCGAAGCAAATCACCAACTCAGAAAAACGAAAGAAGAAATTCAGGACGGATTAATCGGCATCAGACCAGGCGATGTAAAAGGACAACGATTGGAAACTCGGTACTTGGAACGTTCGAACTCTCCAAGATCCTGCACGTGCTGGCCTTCTTGCCCGGGAGCTGCACAAGCTGAACGTGCATGTGGCCGCCATCCAGGAAGTTCGATGGCCCGGTCATGGAGAGCGAGAATTCACGGCGGTGGACCCCATCGCCAACACCTCTTTCAAGTACCACATCTACTACAGTGGCGGCGAAAAGGCGATGCACGGAGTCGGTTTCGTAGTGATTGGGGATCAGAAGAACCGAGTCATCAAGTGGAAGGTGGTGAATGACCGGATCTGCGTGTTGAGAATAAAGGGCAAATTCTTCAACTACAGCCTGATCAACATCTACGCTCCGACGAACGACAAGCCCGATGACGAGAAAGACGCTTTCTACGAGCGTCTTGACAAGACCTATGGAGAGTGCCCAAGACACGACGTGAAGATAGTCATCGGAGACGCAAACGCGCAGGTCGGAAGGGAAGCCTTCTTCCATCCTGTCATCGGCAAGGAGAGCCTTCATCCTCGCACGAATGACAACGGCCTACGTTTGGTCAATTTCGCCGCAGCCAGAGGAATGGCTATCTGTAGCACCTTCTTTGCGCGCATGAACATTCGGAAGCACACCTGGCGACACCCGAATGGCGAATCGTGCACACAAATCGATCACGTTTTGGTGGAAGGTCGACACTTCTCGGACGTGATGGACGTCCGATCGTACAGAGGACCGAACATCGACTCTGATCACTTCCTGGTAGCGTGTAAAATCCGAGCTAGGCTGTCGAACGTGCTGACCCCGCGGACTGCGAGGATAGCGCGGTTGAACGTCCAGCGCCTCGCGAGCAGCGACGTTGCTGCAGAGTACAGTCGGAAGCTCGACGAGCGGATCAACGAGGACGCGCCTACGGGTAACCTGGACGAGCAATGGGGAGCCCTCCAGAGCATCGTCAACACAACGGCTACCGAAGTGATCGGCACGACCAGAGGACGCAAACCCAAAGGGTGGTTCGATGCGGAGTGCCAGCGAGTGACGGACGAGAAGAACGAGGCCAGGAAGCGTATGCTCGTTAAGGGTACGCGCCGAAACTGTGAGCGATACAGTGAGTTGCGAAGAGCAGAGAAACGAATCCACCGCCGAAAAGAACGGGAGTACGACGAAACGGTACTTGCCGAAGCGGAAGCACAGTACAACGCGAACGATAAGCGGAGGTTTTACGCGACTGTCAACGGTGTAAGAAGGAAAACCACGCCTTCCCTGTGATGTGCAACGACACGGAAGGCAACCTGTTGACAGACAAGACTGCGGTGGCGGCTAGGTGGAAGGAGCACTTCCAGCAGCTGTTGAACGGTGAGGCACGAGAGGGAATCGTCGAGGACAGGATACACGTTGAGGAAGATGGAAAAGCTGTGGACCCGCCTACGTTGGAGGAAGTAGCTAAGGCTGTTAAAGAGCTCAAGAACGGGAAATCCGCGGGAAAGGACGGACTTCCGGCCGAACTTTTCAAGCACGGGAGTACGCGGATGACCGAGATTCTGCACCAAATCATCCTACGCATTTGGTGCGAAGAACAGCTTCCGACCGACTGGTTAGACGGGCTCGTCACCCCAATCTACAAGAAAGGGCAAAGACTCGATTGTGCCAACTATCGAGGCATCACAATCCTCAACTCAGCGTACAAAGTACTATCCCGAATCCTGTGGAGCAAGCTGAGACCCTTGACCGAGACCTTTGTCGGCGAATACCAGTGCGGTTTTCGAGCGGGTCGGTCAACGACGGATCAGATGTTCACTCTGCGACAAATCCTCGACAAGTTCCGGGAGTACAACCTGCAAACACACCATTTGTTCATCGACTTCAAGGCGGCGTACGATTCAGTCAAAAGAAACGAACTTTGGAAAATTATGCTAGAACACGGCTTTCCGGCGAAGCTAATTAGACTGATTCGTGCAACGCTCGACGGAGCAAAATCAAGCGTGCGAATAGCCAACGAGACATCTGAAGCTTTCGTTACGTTGGATGGATTGAAGCAGGGCGATGCTCTCTCGAACTTACTGTTCATCATAGCGTTGGAGGGTGCTGCGCGAAGGGCAGGCGTGCAAAGAAACGGAACACTCATCACTAAATCGCACATGCTGCTTGGATACGCTGACGACATCGACATCATTGGTATCGACCGTCGTTCAGTGGAGGAGGCGTTCGTCCCTTTCAAGCGGGAAGCTGCGAAAATCGGACTGACCATCAACACTGCCAAGACCAAGTATCTGGTCGCTGGCAGAGCGCGTGGCAGTGCAGGTGATGGTGTTTCGGAGGTGGAAATAGATGGAGAAAGATATGAGGTGGTGGATGAATTTGTATATCTTGGTACACTCGTGACGTGCGACAACGATGTGAGCTGCGAAGTGAAACGGCGGATTAGTGCTGCAAACAGGGCCTTCTACGGTCTTCGTAGCCAGCTAAGGTCCCGCAGCCTAAGGACGCCTACGAAAATCACGCTGTACAGGACCTTGATACTCCCTGTAGCTCTTTACGGTCACGAGTCGTGGACGCTAAAGGAGGCTGACCAGAGAGCACTTGGGGTCTTCGAGCGGAGAATCCTGCGTTCTATCTTCGGCGGCAAGCAAGTAGGAGACCGGTGGCGCAGGCGCATGAACTTCGAGCTGTACCAAGACTACAAACATGCTGATATCGTAAAAGTCATCAAGCACGACAGGCTAAAGTGGGCTGGACATGTAGCCAGAATGTCGGACGAGCGGGCGGCTAAAACGATATTCAGCAGCGAACCTGGACGGGGTCGTCGGCTTCGTGGAAGGCCTCGTACGCGTTGGCTGTGTGCAGTCGACGAAGATGCAAGAGCGGCCAACATTGTGGGCGACTGGAGACGAGCGGCCCAAGATCGAGCATCCTGGAAATCTTCGATTAGTTCAGCGTTGGGTCGATAGACCTGTTGCTGATAAAGTAAGTAAAGTAAGTAGTAAGTACCTAAAAATTGGCTATAACTGGAAAACTGTGCACTTTATCAAAATTTCACTCCAGTACTTTTTGATGGCAAATTCAATTTAATATCGAAAAATGAAGTTGAACAAATTTTTGCGACCAATATTTAGATTTTTTTTAAATCAGTATTGATTCAAAAATTCATAACTCGGTCAAAGATTTGTTGTCCAATCTGGAAATTTCTGTAAAAATGGCATTTGATGTCCCCTAAAACAAATCAGAAAATAAAAAAATATTGTTATTTTGCAAATAAAGTTTTAGTAACAAAAAGTGAAATTAAAAATTACCAAAAATTGTTTACCATATATAATTTTTTTCAGTGTAGTTCTTATCTATGCCAACAACATTGCCCAAGACACCAAATCGATCAAAAAAATCCTACAAAAGAAACAGATTTTTGAATTATCATCTATCTGGAAAATTATATGGACAAACAAATGATGCAAAATGGCTTCTTTGGGAATACCGAAGGCAAAAAAAATGTTTTAGCCGGATTTAAAAATACAAAAATTAAAATTAAATAAAAAGACCCTTTTAAAATGTTAGAGTTGGTTTCAAAATTTGAAAAATATTTTTTGTGGTTTCTATGGTTCAAATGTTTTGTTTTTTTTTGCCCCCTTAAACATATCTAAAAGTTTCAAATCTAAAACTTAAAAAAAGTTAATAAAAAAAGTGCCAATTTTATCCGTGAACTGTTTTGAATTAGAACTCAATACCTAGAATTTTCTCAAAGACACCAAATCGATCAAAAAATTCCTTCAAAAGATACAGATTTTCAAAATACCACTTTTAATGGGCAGCTTGTGGAGCCTTGTATGAGTGAACCAATGACACAAAATGGCTTCTTTGGCTATAGAGATGGCGCCAAAAAAGTTTGATCCAAATCAACAATTACGAAAAATAGCAAAATCGGGCGGTTTCGTAGAGAAAATTTAAAATCTCTAAACAATTTTTGAAACATTTCTAAAATATTTTTTGATAGTGATTGAGATAGTAAAGAGTAGCTTAAACTTTTTTTTTTATGATCTTGAATTACCCTTTAATTTCCCTCAACAACACGCCAAACCCCAATCCAAGCACAATTATATCCCGCAAAATTAAGGTCACCGACGTTCCAATCCCTCGAGTACACTTCATGTGTACTACCTTTCCAAAAACCTCGAATATCTCAAACTGTAGCCACCTGAAGCAGTCCGCGCCAACCTCCGTCACCTTGCGCGATTACAGTGTGCGAAAACAATTCTCGGATTTCCCGTCCGTCGTCCAGCTCCGGGTCCAAGTCCGGTGACCAACAATAACGCTGATGATGACTAATGAGTTCCGAAAGGCACCTTGCCAATCCACAAGTCGTTCCATTTATTTTTTCCTCACTTGTATCGCCAAAATTCGTTAAGGTGCCAATGAGGCTGTGCGTACAAGAATTTCACCCGAAAATCACGATCTTGCTGTGTGGTCAAGAACGACGACGTCCCGGACCTTATATCTTTGGAGTACCGTAAACCGGGGTGACTTTGATAGGATTTCAATTTGTTTTTAGAATATTTTCCAACAGGTAAGGTTTTTCTCAAGATTATTATTTTTAAAACATGTACTGGGGTAGGCCACACAAAGTCCATGCACTATTTTGGAAAAAAAGTTTTTTCAATAGTGTTTAGAAAAATAGTTACGTTAAAAATTCTTGGTTTTAATTCCGGGGTGACTTTGATAGTCATAGTTTTTCTTGTTAAAATCATATTTAAGATGTTCAAACTTTATTTGTACGTTAAATGTACCATCACTAAAGTAGCTGATATAGTTTGTAAGAAAAAAAAAATCAATGTTGTATTAAGTTAACTAAGTTTATAAGCTTTTTAACAAAATACATATAAATTTTAGGTAAAATTGTTAAAAAGTCGGAATTTTGCCTGAAATTTGTTAAAAATAGTTTTGTTTATAAAATTATCGATTTATATTGAATTTTAAACTGAATTCGAAGCACGAATCACAAGTTTTCACATTTTACATGAAATTTGTTCAACTGAATTTGCCTATAAATTTGGAGATTTTTTTCAATTGTGTTTCAAAAACACATATTATTTATTATTTACAAACTTATTTAACCTTCTCCTAGTGGAAAATTGTCCAAAGAATCCGAAAATGCATTCCGTTTTCCGATTAAAAATCATGTTCATTGAGAAAATCATGACACTTTGAGAAGTTTAAAATAATGACTTTCATCCACATTTTCTTAACTATAATTTACTAACTTTATAAACTTTTCAAAAATTTATGAAAAGTTCTTCATGAGGTACTTTGAACACTTCTCTACCACGGTCAGTATGTTTCTGAACCATTCCTTACGTATTTTAATTGTACTCTTCATTTTGCGGAAAAATCGCAAACCTATCAAAGTCACCCCGGCTATCAAAGTCACCCCGTTTTACGGTACACTCAACCCCCGGTGGTTGGTCACTTTTTCGTTTGACACTCTTCAGTTCGTACCCCGTTGGTTGGTCAAAGTCAAACTAAAAAGTGACGAACTGTCACTTTTTACACATCTCTCATGCACACTATCAAAACAAGGTTTGTTAGTGTGAGTGAACTCCGTGTAAAAAGGGTGTCAAACTAAAAATTGACCCCGTTCGTTTGACAACAGTTGGTGTCAAACCAACGGGGTTTGAGTGTAACTTGAATCTGTATTAACATCAATTTTGAGTGTTACAACTTTTCAAAACATTACTCTGATTGTGTTTTGCCAATAAGGCACACAGAAAGGCTGCCGCCAAAACGTCATATTTGTTTTTTTTTCTTCTGATTCATTGCAAACCGCTCAACCACTTGAGGTCGTTGCTATGTCTGCTGCTGCACAATATTCCTTAACCAATAACAAGGTCCAAGCCTCGAACATGACCATAAATCGAAACATTCTTTTTGGGCAGGTGTCGGGCAGAGTGTTTATTTGTAGTTTGTAGTTGTTTTTTCTCGCCGCCAAACGAACACAACCTGTGGGTTAGCGCCGTTTTTTTCTCGTGTTTTAAGGTTAAATCGCCCTGTAGAGTTTGCTTTCAATAACAATCGGATTATTAAATAAACGTGTGCAGCGAACGCAACCGCTGGTTGCGTTGAAGGAAAGCTTGTCTGTGAACACCAGAAGCAATTGGGGCTGTGGACGAGAAGAAAAAATGTTTGGGATGATTCACCTAGAAGTGAGAAGAAAGTTAATTTATTCGAAAAAAAGATTGGATAATCTTCGAAATCTGCTTCAACTTACACAAAATTTTAGACAACTTTTAGGTCAAATTTAAAATATTGGCAAAAGGTAAAGAAATAAATAAACACTAACAAAACAAGTGAGACGGCCAGGTTACGCAAGGTGCTACACGTAGTGCAAATTGGATTGAATTGGATGATGGGAACGCATTACAGAAGCCATCAGAGCTGGAAGATCAGCAATTAGGTGGTGAAGATGATTCAATGCAAAAGCTTCGCTTTGGTGGTTTTGATAAACGTGTTGAAAGTAAAAGAGTCAGCAGTTAGTTGTGGTACTTTTAAACAAACAATTTACAAAATCAGGGAACTAAAGAAATTTGTAACTTCAAAATATGAGGTGTGATATTAGAAACATTAAACAAGAAACAAGAAACAAGAAACAAAAAACAAGAAACAAGAAACAAGAAACAAGAAACAAGAAACAAGAAACAAGAAACAAGAAACAAGAAACAAGAAACAAGAAACAAGAAACAAGAAACAAGAAACAAGAAACAAGAAACAAGAAACAAGAAACAAGAAACAAGAAACAAGAAACAAGAAACAAGAAACAAGAAACAAGAAACAAGAAACAAGAAACAAGAAACAAGAAACAAGAAACAAGAAACAAGAAACAAGAAACAAGAAACAAGAAACAAGAAACAAGAAACAAGAAACAAGAAACAAGAAACAAGAAACAAGAAACAAGAAACAAGAAACAAGAAACAAGAAACAAGAAACAAGAAACAAGAAACAAGAAACAAGAAACAAGAAACAAGAAACAAGAAACAAGAAACAAGAAACAAGAAACAAGAAACAAGAAACAAGAAACAAGAAACAAGAAACAAGAAACAAGAAACAAGAAACAAGAAACAAGAAACAAGAAACAAGAAACAAGAAACAAGAAACAAGAAACAAGAAACAAGAAACAAGAAACAAGAAACAAGAAACAAGAAACAAGAAACAAGAAACAAGAAACAAGAAACAAGAAACAAGAAACAAGAAACAAGAAACAAGAAACAAGAAACAAGAAACAAGAAACAAGAAACAAGAAACAAGAAACAAGAAACAAGAAACAAGAAACAAGAAACAAGAAACAAGAAACAAGAAACAAGAAACAAGAAACAAGAAACAAGAAACAAGAAACAAGAAACAAGAAACAAGAAACAAGAAACAAGAAACAAGAAACAAGAAACAAGAAACAAGAAACAAGAAACAAGAAACAAGAAACAAGAAACAAGAAACAAGAAACAAGAAACAAGAAACAAGAAACAAGAAAATTCAATTTTTTCAATGAATCATCAACAAATTTTATTTTTTTCGAAATTAGACAATGTTGAATGTGATTTTCGCATCTTCAGATAACAGTAAACTCTTCAATTGACCAACTTTTTGAACCGTAACTCGTAAACCCCAACGTCGTAAGTCTCGAAACCACCAGGGGGGAAAGGGGTGCAAGAGAATCTTCATTATCATCATCATCATAACGATCGTCGTCACCATTGCACCGTGAAGAAGTCACTTGATTTTACGACTTGGTCAATTATTGCTCTCGTGATGCGAAATAAAATTATTATTGAAGAAGAAGCACAAGAAGGTTGAGCAAAGTTTGGTGTCGTACAGTCTAATTAACGTAGCGTAAGGTGAAAAGGTGTGGCTTGATTGCGCTCTCGGGAGGAATTTCTGACCGTTTTGTAGGAGTATCGGAAGCTTCCGAAGTGACCAAGTAGCGAATTATTAAGCTTCGCGAAAGCAATGGGGAGTCATTGCAATGACACGTTACCGTTATCTTTCGTGGTGTCAATGCCATCGTCGCGAAATTGTGAAACGGTGCGATGGTGGTGGGCTTGAATGGCTTTTTTCAGTGGAGTCTGGCAGTTATTTGGCGGTTAAAAGTTATCTGAAAAGAATAAAAAGTGATGCTTTATGCTCAATTATGTCTGAGCACTCGAGTGCTGACGGAAGGTTTGCCTGTTTTTATTCTCATGTGGTGCCTCATACTTGAACCTTAAACCAGAACCGAGGGCATGACACATTTGCAACAGTTCAACGGTGTTATTCAAGGCCATAATGCGTGAAATTTTCTATAATTAATAATTTACTGCCTACTTTCAACATTGATGGGTGGAAAGATAAAAGATTGTTTTTTGTATCCTTTGCCATAACGTTACATATAAGTTTCTGGTTTTACAAAAGATAGGAGAGATAAAACTATTTTGATCACAATTCTATTTTCTGCTTATCAGCACTTTGACATTGAATTACTACTCTGCTAATAAGAGGAAATGTTATACATTTCAAAAACTCTCCTAATAACAAGATTTGTTAGTCGTTTGGTACTCTGACTTAGAAATTAAATTACCATAATCGCACAAAAGGAAAAGTGTCCATATCACAATATGTTATTATTGTTATTATTTTTTTTGTTGAATATGTTTAGATCTTTGGGATAATTTTGACCAATCCATCGGGGTCATTATTTTGGCTATTAAATGAGGTCCTTAAGCTGAAATTATTCTAAAGAGTTGAAATTTTGAAAGTTGATTTTTTTAAATATTTGATATACGCTTTAAGGGACTTTGCTAAAATTGGCTAGAACTATGGAATAATTTAGACCAATTTCATCGGGTCATTTATTTGACCATGAAATGGCTTAAACTAAATTTAATCCGATAAAATTCATTTTTTAAAGCTGATTTCTTAAATTTTGTTATATTCCCTAAGGGAATTGATTTATTTATTGAGAATTTTTGAAATGTGAATAACAAAAACTGTTATTATTTTCACAGAGCCAGGAAGTCAGAGCTGACGTTGAAGTTCGAGTTGGAGTCAGACTTCGGAGATGGCATCGGATTCAGCTAGTTTCCAGCAACTTTTATTTGGAGTCGGTATCTGTGAAGTCGAGTATTTTTGGAGAGCTGAACTCGGCGTTGATGTCAGGGCTGAGCTGTAGGTTAGTCGAGGTTAGTCGTCGACTAACAAGTTCATTAGCAAAAAGGTCGCCCTCCTTAAACAGTTTGGCGCCCTTAGCAGGGCCCAAGAGAAACTTCGCATTTTGCAAATTTGCTAAGTTGCCAAGTTGCGCCGCGAAACGCTACCGCGTTTGTTTTGAATCAACCAGCAGTGCTCTTCAACGTGTTTCGTTTTGATGATTCTTTCCTTTTTTTAGATGCTGCTACGTTGCTGGATCGCTGTTCGTTTTATGCATCGCTAGTGTTGGACCCCTAGGAACAACCCTGGATGCAACCCTGGATGAGCGACACTTGTCGTCATCCCGTTGACATCCACGACCGGAAACCGGTTGTCATAATCCGCGAGCTCAAGAAGACACACGCATAACTTTTTAATAAATTTACTTATTCGCAATAAATGCTTAATTATTTGTCTCCACTCGCGTGTATCATTCGTTGTTTGCACATTGCAACATTTTGGCGACGAGGAAAGTGAAATTACCCCGCAATTTCACCCGCGAAACGAACGCGCAGCACGATGGACAAGGAGTTTAAGGCGATGTTCCAGCAGCTGATGGAGTCGCAGCAGAAGCTCATCACCGAACTGGCCATGTCCCGGACGGCACCACCGACGACGCCCGCGCCTGGTACGTCGACGACGGATGCCCGTATGGAAGCTCTAGCCAACTCCATGACGGAGTTCCACTACGATCCGGAATCTAACCTCACATTCGAGAACTGGTACGCCCGCCATGAGGATACCCTGAAGTGTGACGCTGTCGGTTTGGACGATGCTGCCCGTGTTCGTCTCCTGCTTCGTAAGCTCAGCGACGCCACCCACGCAGAGTACATGAACCACATCCTGCCGAAGATGACGAGGGACTACAAGTTCAGCGAAACTGTGGACAACCTGACGAAGCTGTTCGGCGCTCACGTCTCTCTCTTCTCCAAGCGGTACCACTGCCTCACGCTGACCAAGAGGGCCTCGGTTGACTTCCAGTCGTACGCCGGGCAGGTGAACCGCTGCTGCGAGGATTTCGGTGTGGCCCAGTGCAGCGTCGACGCATTCAAGTGCCTCATATTCGTGTGTGGCCTACACAACAAGCAGGACGCTGAGATTCGCACATCTCTGCTGGCGAAGCTGGAAGGAAACGCGAACATGACCCTGGACAACCTCACCGCTGAATGTCACCGCATCATCAATCTCCGCAAAGATGCGTCTATTGTGGAGGTCTCAAGTGACAAGTCATCGGTGAATGCGATCACCCACGGCCGTTCTGACAGCACACGACACTCATCAGCTGATCAGAAGCCCACTGCAACACGATCGCGCTCCCTCACAACTCCAACAACAACAATCCACACATTAGCAGCAACAGTCGTGGTGGCAGCAGCAAAACAATAACAAACCACGAACACCGTGCTGGAAGTGTGGCGAGCTGCACTACGTGGAGTTTTGTCAGTACCTGAACCATCGCTGCCGGGATTGCAACCGGGTCGGCCACAAGGACGGGTACTGCCAGTGTGTGCGGTCGAATCCAGGTAAAAGCGTCGCGAGAAGTCCAGCCAGCCAGTGCACACCAGGGGATCTACGTGAGACAGCTAGCTGTTCACCGCAACCGAAAGTTTGTGACCGTGGTGATTAATCACGTCGAGCTTCAACTCCAGTTGGACTGTGCTTCCGACATCACCGTCCTCACGGAAGCCAGCTGGAGACGCATCGGACGACCACCATTGGAGCCACCGTCGCAGCAAGCTCGGACTGCTTCCGGACAGCCGCTGGACCTGATCGGCGAGATCGTCTGTGACGTCACGCTGAAAGGAGTGCATCGTTCAGGTAAAGTTTACGTGACCAACATTAACGATCTGAACCTTTTAGGCCTCGACTTCATCGATCTCTTCAACCTGTGGGATGTCCCCCTGAGCACGGTTTGCAACCTGGTGACGTCATCGAAGGACAACGTGGAGTGGCTGAAAGCGTCGTTCCCGCAGCTGTTTTCCGACTCACTCGGATGCTGCAAGAAGGCCGAAGTGAAACTTTACGTTTTGCCAGACGTTCAGCCAGTGTTCCGTGCCAAAAGACCCGTGCCGTTTGCCGCCCTGCAGCCGATCCAAACCGAGCTAGAACGCCTCCAGAAGCTGGACATCATCTCGCCGGTGGAGTTTTCGGACTGGGCTGCCCCCATCGTTGCCGTCAAGAAGAAGTCCGTCAACGGTGAGCCAAACAAAGTGCGAGTGTGCGCGGACTACTCGACTGGCCTAAACAGCCTCATCCAGCCGAACCAACATCCGCTGCCATTGCCCGAGGAGATTTTTGCCAAGCTTACGGGTAGCAAGATCTTCACGCACATCGACCTGTCGGACGCGTACCTGCAGGTGCCCGTCGAGAAGGAGTCCAGGCAGTACCTGACGATCAACACTCACCTGGGCCTGTTCGAGTTCAACCGCTTGTCGCCCGGTGTCAAGTCAGCCCCTGGCGCCTTCCAGAAGATCGTCGAGTCGATGGTTGCTGGCCTCGACGGAGTTGAGGTTTACCTCGACGATGTGCTCGTCCATGGCAGAACACCGGAAGAGCACCGCTCACGTTTGCTGAAGGTCCTGGAACGCATCCAAGAGTGGGGTTTCACCCTGCGCATCGAGAAGTGCTCGTTTTTCATGCCGGAGATCACCTATTTGGGATTCATCGTCAACAACCGAGGAATCAGGCCGGACCCGTCCAAGACGTCCGCCATCTGCAGCATGCCACCCCCGCATGACGTCAGCAGTTTGCGTTCCTTCCTCGGTGCGATCAATTTCTACGGAAAGTTTGTTCGCAACATGCACGACCTCCGACACCCACTCGATGCTCTGCTGCGCAAGGATGCCAAGTGGGACTGGAACGAAAGCTGCCAGGAGTCGTTCGAGCAATTCAAGAACCTGCTCCGGTCGGACCTGCTTTTGGCGCACTACAACCCTGAGCTGGAAACTATCGTCGCCGCTGACGCGTCCAACTACGGTGTCGGCGCGTGCTTAATGCATCGATACGATGACGGCTCGATCAAGGTGGTGTGTCACGCGTCCCGGACGTTGACGTCGGCCGAGCAGAACTACGGTCAAGTTGAGAAGGAGGCTTTGGCGCTGATATTCGGTGTTACCAAGTTTCATCGCTTCATCTGGGGACGGAGGTTCACACTTCACACCGACCACAAGCCGCTGGTCGCAGTGTTCGGGTCCAAGAAGGGAGTCCCGGTTCACACCTCCAACCGCCTTCAGCGATGGGCGCTGATCCTGCTGTCCTACGAGTTTGACATCGAGCACATCTCAACGCAAGACTTTGGCTATGCTGACATGCTCTCGAGACTGATCGACGCGCGGATCAAACCGGACGAGGATTTTGTGATCGCCGCAATCCAGCTCGAGGACGAACTTGCAGCGGCCATGAACGAAGCACTCAACATCCTGCCTGTTACCTTCAAGCACCTACAAGTGGCCACAAGCAACGACAAGCTACTACAAGACGTCATCAAGCATGTCCAATCTCGCTGGCCCGGGGCAATCAAGCTGGTCGATGCTGAACTTCGCCCGTTCTACGCGCGAAAAGACGCTCTCTCCGTTGTTCAAGGGTGTCTCATGCTGGCTGATCGCGTTGTCGTTCCCCAGCAGTACCAGCAGCAGGTGCTCAAGGCTCTCCATCGAGGACACCCAGGTCAAGAGCGCATGAAGAAGGTGATGCGAAGTCACGTGTACTGGCCAGGTGTGGATCAAGACGTGGACGACTTCGTTCGTTCGTGTCACGGCTGCGCTGCGGTGGCAAAGACCCCCACCAAAACTCTGCTGTCGTCGTGGCCCCTAGCAGAGCATCCCTGGCAGCGCCTCCACGTGGATTTCGCTGGTCCTGTCGAGGGTCACTACTTTCTGGTGATAGTGGACTCGTACAGCAAGTGGCCTGAAATATTCAAGACACCAACCATCACAGCGAGGACAACAATCGATCTGCTTTTCGAAACGTTCGCTCGCTACGGGCTCCCAGAGACGATTGTTTCTGACAATGGTACGCAGTTTACTAGCTCGCTCTTCAAGGAATTCTGCGAATCGCTCGGCATCATCCACATCCGCACTGCCCCGTATCATCCCCAGTCAAACGGGCAGGCCGAAAGGTTTGTGGATACGCTGAAAAGGAGTTTGAGGAAGATCATGCCAGGAGCTGAGCATGACATTGGACGATCGCTGCAAATCTTTTTGTCAGCCTACCGTGCCACTCCTAACAAGTCAGCACCTGATGGACTGTCACCTGCTGAAGTCTTGATGGGGAGGAAACATCGCACAACTTTGGACCTGCTCAAACCACCGTCGGAACACCGGGCTGCGCTGCAGAGGAACCAGCGGCAAGAAGAGCAGTTCAACAAACGGCACGGGGCACGAAAGCGTGAATTTGGCAAAGGCGATTCGGTTCACGCAAGCACATTCGTTCACGGCAAGCTGGTCTGGCAAACTGGCACAGTAATCGAACGCGTTGGCAACGTGATGTACAACGTCTGGCTGAACGACAAGAAGCGGCTCATCAGGTCTCACACGAACCAACTCCGTGCTCGGGGGGGCTCAAAAGTCGAGGCCTATCCGGAAGAAGCTGAGTCGGAGGTCAAGCTACCTCTGCACATCCTGCTCGAGGACTTCCAGATCATCGAGGATCCAGTAGTAGCCGAGGATGAACAGCAGGCGCCGCCTGCACCATCGCAACGTCGAGCCAGGGTTCGACCACCGTCGATTCTTCGCCGGTCAACAAGGATTCGTCGTATGCCGGAGAGGTACAACCCGTACTTCTACACCTAAAGGGGAGGTGTTGGACCCCTAGGAACAACCCTGGATGCAACCCTGGATGAGCGACACTTGTCGTCATCCCGTTGACATCCACGACCGGAAACCGGTTGTCATAATCCGCGAGCTCAAGAAGACACACGCATAACTTTTTAATAAATTTACTTATTCGCAATAAATGCTTAATTATTTGTCTCCACTCGCGTGTATCATTCGTTGTTTGCACATTGCAACAGCTAGCATACAATGACCAGTGCTATGGTATATCAGAGTCTGGTCTTTCTATGACATAAACATTTTTGTTCGCTGCGATGATTAAATTGGCTATTTATTTCCAAATCAATAAATAATTACCTTCAGTAGGGATGGGATAGGGAATTAGGACAAAATTAATTTTGGAATTTGTAATTCCTCAGTCTTTTCAATGAAACTTAATTCTGCATAAATGGCCATGAAGGGTGGCATCTTAAAAAACGTTTGCTGAAAATGTCACATTCCTTGAACAAAACATGTGTTTTTGGCAGCAATATATATTTGGGGTACGATTTTCACCAAAAATTTCATAAAATCAACCTTTTGCCTTCCTCACTGAGGTAAGGCTATAATCCTGCTCTAAAAATGAACTTTTGAAAAACAGGTCAAAGACCTATATTCATGTATACCTATCGACTCAGAATCGAAAACTGAACAAATGTCTGTGTGTGTGTGTATGTGTGTGCGTATTCCCCTTGGTACTCAAAATTCTTGCCAAGTTTTCTCGGCACTGGCTGATCCAATTTGAGTCAAACAAGTTGCATTACTTTCGGTTTGGTGCCCCATACTGCACTATTGAATTGTTTGAAGATCCGATAAGTAGTTCAAAAGTTACGTATAAAAAAGTGTCAGAGTTGCGAATCGAGTGCTGGAATTTTGATGCCGGATCTTACTTATCTATATGAAAACTATGGCCGGATTCAACACCCAACCCATCGTTGGTTAGGTAATCAAAAGACCTTTCAAATGAATACAAAACATTGAAAATCTGGCAACCCAGTCTCGAGATATGACCACTTAAGTGATATTTATGTACATTTTGAAGCCGGATCTCACTTAAATGTATGTTAACTATGTCCGGATCCATTATCCGACCCATCGTTGGTTAGGTAATCGAAAGACCTCTCCAATGAGACCAAAACATTGAAGATCTGGCTACCCTGCCTCGAGATATGACCACTTAAGTAATATTTATGTACTTTTTGGAAGCCGGATCTCACTTAAATGTATGTAAACTATGTCCAGATCCACCATCCGACCCATCGTTGGTTAGGTAATCGAAAAACCTTTCCAACGAGTCCAAAACATTGAAGATCTGGCAACCCTGTCTCATGTTATGACCACTTAAGTGATAATTATGATCTTTTTAGAAGCCGGATCTCACTAAAATGTATGTAAACTATGTCCGGATCCATTATCCGACCCATTGTTGGTTAGGTAATCAAAAAACTTTTCCAATGAGTCCAAAACATTGAAGATCTGGCAACGCTCAGTTTCAAATTTTGACCGCTTAAGTGACATTTGTGTAATTTTTTTTATTGAGGAATAGATAGAATTTGTGTCCAAACCCATCATATCACCAAATGTTGGTAAAAAGTGAGGAAGGCACCAACCACATATGGGTCATTCCATCTCAACTGTGCACGAAAAAATGCAAATTTGAAAACTACCCTCTCCGATCCTGCTCAAATTTGGCAGAGCTGTTGATACTATCAAAACATGCAAGAATCCCAAATTTCATCCAAATCGGACCACCCCCTCCATTTTTGTACCTCCCCAAAAAATCGACTTTTTGGCGATTTTTTACCAAACCTCCTAGTTTCAAACGGCGATAGCTCAGGAACCACAAATCTTAGAAGGTCGATCTTAGACTCAATTTTGAAGGAAATTGGACGTAGAATTCATTTCCGTGATCAAAATATTGATTTATTTATTTTTTCTACCTGTATCGTGCAATTGAAAACTTTAAACGGCCGTATCTCAAAACACCCCAACTTATTTTTTTTATTTGACCTCGCCATCGTGTTCCCCGGCCAATTTTACATAAGAATCACTTATCGACAGAAATGAATATGTTTCGTTCCAGAGATATCGAATTTTAAAGTTTTGTGTTTTAGAGATTACCTACATCAGCTTCATTTGCCGCATCTGCTAGAAGCACACAGGCGGGCTGATCAATAACTGCTACCTGGTGTTCTGGGAGATGATTGATTTAATTTTTTTAAAATTTTACGCAAATATTTATTCAAATGGCTCATAGGGAAATACTCGTATGTTTGGCAAATTAAGTCCTCGCTCCTAGTTTCGTCCAATTTGCTCATTTTCACTATTTAAACAACAAATTTTGCAAAACTTTCGATAGAAACTTGCTTGTTCACTTCTTATTGAGCTATTTATCACTCGATTTCAGTTGAAAACGCTTGACGGCTGTAATTGAATGCCAAAGCGCTGATATGGCAACATTAGAGGAACGCTGGAATTAGATGCTGTTCCCCTTGATCAATCTTTTTGTGAAAGGAATATTTATTGGGTTATTTTGAATTCACCGTTTTTTACGTGCCGTCATCTGGGGCGAATCGGGACTACAGTCTGAATAGGGACAGCAGTGATTAGAGCACTTAAAGGTTTTAAGTTTGGAAATGGGTGAAGACATTTTGTTGGTCTGAGTCTGTTCTATCTGAAACCTACCAGAAAAATCAAAATATTGTGCTCTAACATGGTTAAAATGCTGTCCCAATTCACCCCATGTGTCCCAATTCGCCCCAGTTGACGGTGTTGCTAACCGTTTTAGAGTACCTCCTAGGCCATGACTAGGGCCTTTATCATGGGCGGTAGCAAAATAGTGTCATTTAGCAAAAACCCCAAAACCTGCTTTATTATTATTATTATTATTATTATAGTTTATTATTGACACTTTACCATAATTTGGCAAATCTGATTTATGGTTCAAAATATTGATCATATTAAATCAATTTTTATATTGTGAGCCAGCTCCATTTGATTTAAAGATGATTTTGGTCAAGTTACATTTAATAAAAAAAAAACCTTATACGTGAGGACAGCAGTTGTATTGTGTTCCAAGAATCCAAGAATGATAGAAGAAAAAAAAACACTGTTGTTCGGAGGGTGTCGAAATCATCGCAACTAAATTTGGGGAATTAGCCGCTTCGCAGCAGATCAAACTTTGTGATTTTCTTACATTTTTCAGTTTTGTACTTTCCAGAAATCCTTTTTCTACTCCTTGTGATCGTCCTTCATTAGAGTACAACGTATCAACAAATTTTATTAATTTTAATTCATATGTTTTACTCAATTATGTATCGTGCACTTATTGTTCAGTGTTACTAACAAGATTAATTGCATTTTCCTGCTCGCTCCGTCGGAAGTTAATTAATTTTTGCCCAATTTGATAAAGATTATTTATGATGAAATATTATTTCAATAAATGACCAGGTAGCAGTTATTGATCAGCCCACCTGTGTACTTCTAGCAGATGCAGCGAATGAAGCTCATGTAGGCAATCTCGAAAACACACAACTTTAAAATTCGATATCTCTGGAACGAAACATATTCATTTCTGTCGATAAGTGATTCTTATGTAAAATTGGCCAGGAACACGATGGTGAGGTCAAATAAAAAAAATAAGTTGGGGTGTTTTGAGATACGACCGTTTAAAGTTTTCAATTGCGCAATACAGGTAGAAAAAATAAATTAATCAAAATTTTGATCACGGAAATGGATTATACGTCCAATTTCCTTCAAAATTGAGTCTAAGACCGACCTTCTAAGATTTGTGGTTCCTGAGCCATCGCCGTTTGAAACTAGGAGGTTTGGTCAAAAATCGCCAAAAAGTCGATTTTTTGGGGAGGTACAAAAATGGAGGGGGTGGTCCGATTTGGATGAAATTTGGGATTCTTGCATGTTTTGATAGTATCAACAGCTCTGCCAAATTTGAGCAGGATCGGAGAGGGTAATTTTCAAATGCTGTTCCGCTTCAGATGGGATGACCCATATGTGGATTAAGTTAGTTTTTAATATACTTTTTGAAATGGGTCGAGAAGTACCCCAAAGTTTAAAAATATCCGCTTCCAATATTGTAGCATGTCAATACGATTCCTTTGAAAATGTAACACTTCTGAGTGACTTGTTTTGATCCTTTCATTGTATTTGAGCATTATTTTAGTTTCAAATTCCAACATATTTATGGAAAATGTTGGTAAACGATCTGAGAACAAGATAATTGAAATGCGATGGATTTTAACCGAATCGTTAATATTAAGGAGAATAAGGCTTGTTTTCAGTAAGTGGTAACATCTACAACAGCATCAGTGCAAAAAGAAAGAAATCCATAGTTTTTTGAGAAGATCCTATAAACATATGAAACACAATAGTTAATAGGATAATTTCAAAAAATACCTCAGAAAACTGCTTAATTTGAACAAGTATTTTCCTGTGATTTTGTAAAGTATAGAAAAGTGTAGTGATATTGTAAAGTGTTGCATTACGATGTTGTCGCGTCACGCTACATTTTCTTTTTAGGTACAATAATGTTTATTTTAAATGAAATAATTTTGTACGAAAATTAATTATCTTTCCGTACATGGGATTCATACTTGTACTGTTACTGTATAACTGTTGCAGTTTGCCGATAATCAAACCACATTGTATGATAAGTGCACGGACCTGGTTAAAACGTAGTCGGCTTTCGCGGAGGGTTGTTTAAGGGTTCAGGACAAGACGGATAAAATATATCTGTCTTTTTGAAACCCGAGAAAATCTCCGGTTATTCGGATTTGTCCAGTTTCGAGTGTTTTAAGAAAAAGTTAGCTGTAGTGTTTTTTAGGTAATTTAAAGAAAATAATAGAGGTGCAAAAATGACAGTCGAATAATAGATCCGGTTGGATTGAAATCAGAAGTGTGGTACAGGAAGCTAAATGTATTGTGTTGGAAGCCAAGAATTACCCAACGTAGCTGTTATTTTTTTTGTAATCCAAAAACGAATAACTGTTTGTATGGAACGTGGATTTCCACACAAAATATTCAATTGCGCATTTGATTTGAATTTGATTTTTCAATAATTATTTATTGAAAACCAAACTTTTGGATTTGTTCTAGATGGCAAAAATTTACTTTAATTTGAAAATATGATTGTACATCTAAAAAAAATATTGTCATCTAGAACCAGTGTTGCGATTTTGAGCGCTCATCCGCTCATGAGCGAGCATTTTTCGCTCATTCGTGAGGAGGAGCGCGACGCGAGCTAGCTCACGTTTGCTCGTGCTCGTGTTTGCTCATTTATTTTATGAGCGAAAATGCTCATTGCTCGCGCTCGCACTCATTTTTGCTCATTGAGCAAAATGAGCGGTATTTTTTACCTGTAGAGGGTAAACAATTATAACTCTTTTTTCAGCAGAGCTTCGATGTTATTTTTTTTAATGGAGGCTTGAATATAATATTGGATGATAATATTGGATGAAGATATTTTTCATAATTTTTGTTTTGAAGCTTGTTTTGGAGTCAGAGCTACGGTGTTAAATTAATATCTGTACACAGTAAAAAAAAACCACAGTAATATTACATCTGGGAGAGGGTACATCTTTTATGTCAGAAAAATGCGCAATTTTACTTCTGAAAATGTGTAGTTTTACCACATTTCTGGTGTAATGCCACTTTTTCAGTCTCAATCGAGGTAACATAACATTCAAGAGGTAATATTCAACCTTACAAAATTACACCTTCCAAATGTACATTATTTTTTCACTGTGTAGAAATAATTCGATTAATAAAAAATAAAGTTGATAATAGAGTAACACGTGAAAGTGAACTGTTAAATAAAGCTGAAAAATATCTTTTAAGGAACACAAACATGTTTTCTTGGTAATACGTTACGTCATGTTTTAATTCCTAGGCACCTCATCATGTTTAGTCAATTATTTGTAAATAATTTTGCATAATAAATGTCAAATCTGTGTCTTAGATAATTTTCACATCAATTCTCTTATTTATATGCTGGAGTCAATCCAAATAAATAAATGAGAAATGGGCGTGCTCACAAATAAAAACATGTTTTAACATTTAAAAAACGATTTCCATCCTGTTTACAACTTATTTCAGACCTTACAATTCCGTCCTTTGACAGTTTACTCTAAATTTGAAAGTTAAATAAGCTAAAAAGAGTGTATGGGATTCTAAGCCAATTAAGACACCTTAATTGCGAATCAGCCATTTTTCATTTATCGGGAATTTAATCAAAACTAGTTTTCTTAGTTATCAAACTCTGAAAAAATAATAAGCTGACAACATTAGAGTTGCATTGTTAATTTGATTTTGGTTAACCGCGGTAAATTTTCTTGAAAATTTTTGAATTGTTAAAAATCCACCAAAGCATTTACCACATTGATCACACAAAAAACTGTGGTAGAAAATTATCCCCGGCAATCCACCGCGATCAATTTTTGACAGTTCGACGCCAACGAATTATTTCATGAAAATTTACCGCGGTTACTTAAAATCAAATTAACAATGCAACTTTGATGAGTTCATGTCCCTTTTTCGCGATGAAATCATCTTCAAAAGTGGCAATCCAATTGGCCTGTGCCAGATTCATCAACAATACAAAAAATCTACCTGCTTTGCTGATGAGCGCTCATTGAGCGCGAGCGGATGCGATGAGCATGAGCGAGCACGAGCTACCTGTGAAGTCCTCATGCTCATGAATGAGCGAGCACGGTTTCTGGCTCGCTCGCTAATTCGCAACCCTGTCTAGAACAAATCCAAAAATGTGATTTTCCAAAAATGGTTATTAATCTTTACATTTTTTTAAACTATACTGCCGTTCTACGCATAATTGTCCGATGTTCAAAAAAGTGCAACTGAGAAAAACGCGATTGAAATTTTTCGACCATTTTTTGTGTTTCTACGCATAATTGTCCCGGGGGTCCCTATTTACCCCATATGTATCTGATCGCCCCTGTTAGCATATTATCACTCTTATTTGTTATTCTCTTGCGTTACAAAAAGTCAACAAGACACAATGCTTTGTAAAACTAATGATTCCGCGAAGGAAAATACTTGGTGGGACAATTATGCGTAGAAGTACAACGATGGGACAAACAGACTTTGTGTTGTTTTTGATGAGTTTCCTTACAAAGTACTAGATTTTATGTGTTTATCGAAAAGTAAACGTCAAACTAAACCTAAAAATGACAAAAAGTCAGAATCGACCAAAAATGACATGGGACAATTATGCGTAGAACGGCAGTATAGTTCATGAAAAAAATAAGATTTAATCAGCACTTGTTGCATACAACAAGTGCTGAAATAAGGAGTGTTAATGCTATAAGGACATGGAAGGGAAATTAGGTTATTTCGTTATTTAAACGGAATTGTAAAACATATATTTTGCTTGGGATCATTTATTCAAGAAATCTGATTCTCAAATATTTTGACCTTAATTCTCTATGGCTCAAACGTTTTTTGTTACCTTGAGACATGTTTAAAATCATCAGCAAATTACTCCTCAAGGTACAAATTTTCGATATTTTAGCCAATTAAAAAAAATGGGCAAATACTTTTGGCTATGAGAAAGCAACAAAATTGTAAATTTGTTGAAAAGCAAAATTAAAATAAATTCATTAACAGAGCATAATCAAAGTGTATTCTTCAACATCTTAATTGTGTAACAAACCCCAGTGATCGTGCAGCGTCAATTACAATAAAACCAACCACCCTAACAGCTCAATTTCGCACCGGATCAAACGGTTGAGAGCATTTATTGCTGAAAATTTACAATTATCCCATTGTTTTTGCTCACCCAGATTTATTCAACCTGCCGAGTGAGCTTTTCGTTCGCCTCCGCTGATTCAGCTGGGGGGATTAATTAAAAGATCTAATCCACATACCCAAGTACAAGGTTTGACCCCATCACCACGCCCGGTTGCTGGTTGTGATGGTGAAGAAATTTGATTGATGTTTTCGTCTACCCAAAAGTGCGCGGCTCATGAACGGCGTACATCGATTTCATGCCACTCTGACCACAACCTCAAGTCGGTCATGGCTCGGTTGGCGCGAAGAATTCCCAATTGGTGTTCATGTGAAAAATTAAAACAGATCCGCGAATTTCCAGCACACCCTGTCAAGGTGATTAAAATGTGAGTTCACTTTCGGGGTGGTCCCGACTCTAGCTCGTGAAATAATGGTGTCCAACTGTCTTGTAAGCAAAGCTTTCTGATGATGATCTTTTCGGGTTTGTTTTTATGCGGACAGCTCGACAAGGCGCCAACGCCGAGGTTGAATTTTGTTATAGCATATCTTACTTTCCAGGGAGGGGTTTTTGCGCGCAGTTCAACTCCCGAATCATAACCATCGGGTGATTTGGTGCAATTATTTGGCAAATTGCTGCGACTGTTTCAATTGACTGGTCAATTTGCTTTGAATTGAATATTAATGAACAAAAAACATTATGGGATCATGACTCAATTACTCAGTACACAATAAGGCACACAAAAATATAATATTGACAATAACAAGCCATAGCCTCAACATTTGCATGAAAAAAAAAAGTTTTTAAAATTTCATTTTACACTAGTTCAGATGTTTTTTTGCAAGTATTAATTTAAAAAAATGTAAGATTTTACGAAAACAATATTTATTTCGAAACAAAACTTTTTGCGGTACTGTGTGTGTGGTCCAATCCAATACCCGCTAAACGGTAGCGATATTATAGGAAAGTGTAGTTTGTATCAGACTTTGTATATGCCGAATGCGGATACAATTTATCTCAGTCCCGGGTATTAGGTGGTGATAGCCCTCGCGCTGCTTCCAACGACCCGTTTCAGAATGACAGAGCTTCTTGCGGTCCAATTCCGTGGTCGCTGGGCATTTTTCGGCCCGCCTAAACATAGAAGCAAGCATCTGAAGGAAACTCGATCTATATTTAGACTTCCAATCCCGTCAGGCAAATCAGGGATCAGCGATGAGTAATATGCAATATGAGAAGATAACATGTTTCAACACTACGGATCAATTCACCACTTGAGTGTAAACCTTCTGATGGCCGGCTGCTTAGCGTCCCAGACCACCAATCCAGAGGTGTGAGTTCGAATCCCACCTAATTCATTTTCGTTTTTGTTCATATTCAAAAGTTCAAATTCCTGTTTCCAAACTTCAAAGTTACCAGCCGGGATTTGATCCCTGGACCTTCTGCTCATGAGGCAGAAGCCGTAGCCATTAAACCACGGAGCCGGTAACAAAACTTTTTGCGGTACTGTACATTGAAAACTTAAAAAAAATGAAAAGTTTTTTGAATTACTCAAACATGCTGGAAATGACTCTGATTTGTAAGAACGATTCTAAATGGGAGTTAAATAAAATTTGAACCAGCCTAAAAAATAAAAATTAAGGCTTAGTTGAAAAAACTTCAAAAATATTACAATGAATAAAGCTATGGCAATTTTCAATTCAATTTGATGGTCATATCTAAAGGGAAATATTGGTATTTTAAGTGAAAAAAATAGAAACCAACTTGAAAACGGTTATGGAGAAAACAGTATAACTTAAATAATATATACTTTTTCTTTATGTGTTTTAATGGATATACATTTTTGCTCGGGAGACCCTTTTAGATAAAATTATCAGGTGAGCAACTCTCTACGAAATCGGCCGATTCCGCCCATTTTATTTTTTGTATTTTTTAATATGGCTCAAACTTTTCTTATGACCAAATAAGCTATTTTGTGTCATTGGTTCACCATACAAGTCTCCATACAATTTTGGCAGCTGTCCATACAAAAATGGTACGTACATTCTCAAACAGCTGTAACTTTTGAGTGAATGTTCTGATCAATATGGTGTCTTCGGCAAAGTTGTAGGTATTGTTGAGGACTATTGAGAAAAAATAGGTACACGGAAAAAAATACAGATTTTCTAAACAACTTTTTTTTCACAAAAACTTAATTTCCCAAAATACGCATATTTCGATTTTCGAGATTTTTTGATATGTTTTAGGGGACAAAAACCCACAACTTTTGAGCCATAGAGAAACATGGTAAAAAAAATCTGTCGCCGAGGTATGATTTTTTGAAAAAAAAGTGATATCTGGAAAAAAATCTAAATTTTATGTAAAAACAAATTTGACGTAATTTTTAAATGTAAAATTTAATTTCCAATCGAAAAGTACTTCACAGATTTTTTGATAAAGGGCTCCGTTTTCAAGATATAGCAACCGAAAGTTTGATTTCAGTGAAATATTTGCAGCTTTTCGATTTTTAAAAATAGTGATATCTCAGAAACTAATGGTTCGATTTTCAATGTTGAATCGTGAAATTTTCAAATCTTTTCGAAAAAAATACCTTGAATTTTTTTAAATCAATACCCTAACATTTTAAAAGGGCCAAACATTGAATATTACACCCATTTAAAATGCTAGTCTTGATTTATTTTTTTCAAAATATTTTTTTCAAAATATTTTTTTCAAAATATTTTTTTCAATATATTTTTTTCGAAAAGATTTGAAAATTTCACGAATGTTTCATGTTTCAACATTGAAAATCGAACCATTAGTTGCTGAGATATCTACATTGGAAAATGGTGGGTTGCTTAGGTGAGACTTAGAAAACTTCAATTTTCCTGATTCTTTTCCTTAAAGCGGCTGTATCTCAGCAACCCGAGGTCCAATCTTCAATGTCTCTTAGACAATTTTATAACAAAATTTTCTGAACTTTACAAAAAAAAATAGGAATGGTCACTCATGGTCACTATTTTAACACTCAAACGCTCGGGTAGTCATTTGACCCCTATTTTTTTTCTTAAAAATCTCATAACTTTTGGTAGAATTGATCAAATTAGATGCTTCCAGTTGCAAAAGATCCAGATTTGTCTATATTTTGAACTGTCAGATGGGGGACAAATATGGTCCACTTTTACCGGAGATATTCCGGATTCCGTTGGGGTACCTCGGCCCTCCTATTTGGGGTTTTGGTCAAAAAAATAAAAACCATTGCACAGAACAATGCCGGAAATGATGCAAAACGCCAAGGCATCATTCTAATACATCATCCTGCATAGATACATGGCATGGCCAAGACCTTCGGTCACCGAAACAGGTTCCAACCGGAAACGGTTTACTGAGCTGATGTCGATTGGTGCCCAAATGAAACCGGTTCCGGTGCCCCGTAGGACTTTACCATGTACATTATTTTTGCTAGATGATGTATTAGAATTATGCCTTGAAGTTTTGCATCATTTCCGGCATTGTTCTGTGCAATGGTTTTTGTTCTATTGACCAAAACCCCAAATAAGAGGGCCGAGGCACCCCAATGGAATCCGGAATATCTCCGGTAAAAGTGGACCATATTTGTCCCCCATCTGACAGTTCAAAATATAGACAAATCTGGATCTTTTGCAACAGGAAGCATCTAATTTGGTCAATTCTACCAAAAGTTATGAGATTTTTAAGAAAAAAAATAAGGGTCAAATGACTACCCGAGCGTTTGAGTGTTAAAAATTGAAAAACTGCAAATATTTCAAACTTTCGGTGGCTATATCTTGAAAACGGAACCCTTTGTCAAAAAATCTGTAAAGTACTTTTCGATTGGAAATTCAATTTTACATTAAAATTTGTTTTTGCCTAAAATTTTGATTTTTTCCAAAAATCACTATTTTTGCAAAAAAAAATTATAACTCAGCGCAAGATTTTTTACCATACTTCTCTAAAGCTCAGAAGTTGCGGGATTCTGTCCCCTAAAACATATCAAAAAATCTCGAAAATAAAAAAATACGTGTTTTGGGAAATTGACTTTTTGTGAAAAAAGTTGATTTAAAAAATGTGCAATTTTTCCGTGTACCTATTTTTTCTCAATAGTCCTCAACAATACCTACAACTTTGTCGAAGACACCAAATTGATCAGAAAATTCACTCAAAAGTTACAGCTGTTTGAATATTTACATACCATTTTTGTATGGATAGCTGCCAAAATTGTATGGAGACTTGTATGGATGAACCAATCACACAAAATAGTTTATTTGGTCATAGGGAAAGCTCCCACATAGTTTGAGCCAAATCAAAATATACAAATAAATTCCATTTCCGGTTTTGGTAGAGAATTGCTCAGGTGATACTTCAACTGACGATATCTCGAACACTATTCCATTTTTCAATTTAAAAATAATGCGCAACAGTTTTTTTTAAGTATTATTTTTTTTCTTTTGTAGACCATTTCAAATGCAAAACTTTATTAGAAAATTCCGATAAAAAAAAAAAAAAAACATTTTATAGAGGTGCTTTTCTTTTAAGAAGCAAAAAAAAGAAAAGAAACCTGAAAGTAGCTACAACTTGAAAACGATACTTTTTATTATAAAATGGTAAAGTACTGCTTGATTTCAAATTCGTTCTGCTTTATAAATTGATTCTTTATGATTTTTAGACCAGGTTTTCCATATTTTCGTAAAAACACGATGTATACAAAAAAAAATCAGATATCTTATATAAAGGGTGACGAGCGGAAATTTTCGGAAAATAAGCCATTCTGAGACTCTTGATTTCCGAAATATTAAAAATATTATTAGCAAAATTATATTAAGGCAATTGGTGACACTAGATGAGAAAAATTCATAACATAGAAAAAATATAAAGTAAAACTTGTTAAAAAATGCTACTAATTGTTTTTGACTACACGACCACAAAAATTGGGAAAAAAATATTTAATTAAAAAGCTATAACATAGTTAACAAAAAAAAAATAAAGCAGCAAAAGTAAGTGAACTTCTTTTCTTCAAAGTTATTTATGTCAAATTTCAAGGTCATTTAGTGTTTCACATCGGCACCAATATTCAATAATTATTTTATAAAAATTCTGGCATCTTATATTTCATAGAGTTTATGCCCGTAATTGACACAATTCTTTCACTATTTATAGTTGACTTATAGAAAAAGAACAAAACAACTTTCAAATTCTACTTCATGTCGTTGTTTGTCATGAATATTGAATTTTGAAATATTTTCAATTATTGAATAAAAAGTAAATAACAAGTTGCAATCTCTTTCGATCAATTACGGCACGAAAGATTCATTAAAAAATATAAAAAATTCGGCGAGCTTTAACAACAAGTAGAAAAAACCACCAAGTAATGAAAATCGATACAGTTACTAAAATTGATTTTTACCTGTACAACCATGACTAAATCTTCAGTTTTATTTCAAAATATGCAATACACATAGGGAATCCCAAAAAAAAACAAAGCAATCCACTTTAACGACCCCCGGCTCTTTTGTGGTCTCTGTTGCAAGTTTCTGCTCATATCTAGGCGTCCGAAGGTTATGTGTGGTGAGTTACGCAAATGGACCGACGTTTTACTTCCCCATCCGAAAGAAGGCCAGGAGGACAAGGCTGGAATCGTATAATCTACACTCAACCCCCGGTCATTGGTCACTTTTTTCGTTTGACACTTTTTTAGTCTGTACCCCGTTGGTTGGTCAAAGTGTAAAAGGGGTGTCAAACTTAAATGTGACCCCGTTCGTTTGACAACAGTTGGTGTCAAACCATCGGGGTTTGAATGTACAACTTTTCTGAACACACGATATCGATCAGAAAATCGCAGAATTTCATACATTTACATATACATATCTATTTCGTATGATCAGCCTCAAAAATTCTATGGAGACTTGTATGGAAATGACTTCTTTTGGCATTGACAAAGTTTCGTCCAAATAAAAAAAAAATACAAGGAAAAAATCGATTTACGAAATCGTAGAGAACAACTCTATTCTAAAATTTATTGGAAATTTGATCGATTGTGATTTTTAGATCGAAGTCGGTTAAAAGTGGATTAAAATGGAAGAGGGTGTAAAATTGGCAGATTTCAGAATTGAAGAGTTGCTCAAATGTTCAGTATTTTTCCTGATCTTCCATTTGAATTTTCTATGGATCTGTCAAACTACTGCTAAAATTTCAGCGAATACCAGCCGACAGCTGGGCCAGGTTCTGGTGTTGGTCTTCCGTGTTCCGTGGTAATCTGCACACACTCGCACGTCACCGACAAACGGAGCGGACAAATTACGGGCTTGTTGCAGTTTTGTCGGGTGAATCCCCACCACACAAAGTGACTTTTAATAACTCTAACTGTGAACTTTGCTGGTGTCTCTCAGTGTAGGGTTCTTCTTCTGGTGGCGACGGCACCTGATATGCGGTTTCGTTGTTTGTGACATGGATTTCGAGGAGGCCATCTAACGGACATATGATGAGTTAATTGGGGACGGAACTTTGCGGCGGGTGCTCGTTTGCTCATCCTCACGTCCATTAAGTGGTGGCGTTGAGCGGTCTCTGAAGTGATGAATGGTCGTCGTTGCGGAGGAACAATAATGAGCGAGCGTTAGAACAGAATTAGGAGTTCGTTGAGGAAGTCACACTTTGATGAACTTAGAAGCTTTTATACTGTTGGATAGTTTGAAGAGTCTTTAACCTTATGAAAATGAAATAAAAAATATCTTCGAATTTCAAAACTTAATCACCTGAAAAATTAGTAGTACCCAGCTGGAATCTTGAATCATCTTCATTTGCACTAGCTGGATCCCAGCTGGAGAGACCCTGGGCATTCGATGAAATCTGCAGCCACCGGAGAGCAAAGATAAATCACTTCTCATTAATCGGAATCGAACAGTTTTATCAACACGATCGCGACTGCTCCCGTAAGAGAGCTGTCAAATGACGGGGAACCCGCGAGGAACGAAATTAATTTGTTTGTGTTTTGGCGATTCTGAAAACGGATTTCCTTGGAAATTTAAAGGTCAACTTTTTAGCAGAAACTCTAAGATTAAGTTTATGTATATTAATTTCATGAAACATCAAGTTTTTGTGATTATTTCGAGTAAATTGGGTTGTTTCAAAAACACATCTGAATGATCTTGTTTCGATTTTTTGAAACTCATGACGCAACAAATATAACGGAAATTTAAAATCGTCTGCCCATCGAAAGCGCCCCATAATTTATCTAACTAACAAATGAGGCAAGCCGAACGTTCTTACCGGGCACGGGTCCAAAATTCTAGGAAGATTAGAATAGACCGCCCCATGTCCGATAATCAGAATCAGAAGTCCTCCAGACGAATGCGATCCCACAAAGGGGCTTGCTTCGTTTTGGTGGTCCGGATTATAATCAATTTATGGCGGTTCAGTTTTCCCTCTGCGCGTCTAGAACCGTAAATTATCGAATTCTGCTGGCTGGGGTATAAATTTCATCGAAAATCGCGGGGCACACGCTCCAGCTGATTTTCGGGAACCGCCAGCAGCATTCTGGAATGCCAAATTAACAGTTAGAATAATGTGATATTTTCGCAGTTCTATTTTGTTTCTTTTTGCCGCAAACGAGACAAGGGTTATTTATTGATGGCTGAATAAATTTGGAGCGGTTTTTTTCTGAATTTGTAGGATGAACCTATCATTTTGGGAAATAGATTCCAAACACGGATAAACGATTTGTTTACATAGCCTTTCGCCAACGAAATATTAATCAAGCTAGAAACAGTTATTGGTCAGCCTATATTTTTCCTTTTAAAAAATGACCATTCAAAATAACTGGATTTATTGTGCTCATCCGGTGTGGGATGTTCAGCTGATATTTCATGAATAAATTTTCTAACGGTTATCTGGTAGACCAAGCAAATCACGCAAATTCATAATACAATTTTTTGTTCTAGCCGTAGCCTAACATGTTTTACTTTTTTATCTGTATTAGGTAAAAATAAACCGAATATCAATCAAACTTTTAGCACTATTTCAATCCAATTAGGAGGCAAACTGTATACTGTTAACTGCTCAAAAGATTCAGTTTCATGACGTTTAATAACAAAGTTATTAAGTTATTTTTTTTTATTATTTACTTTTACAAAATAGGTTATTTGAGAACAGCCAAAATATTTATTTATTGCTTTAAACGAATTCCTTTGGAAACTGCCAAATAATATCAAAATTCATGTACTTTTTTAAACAAACATTAATTGATAATTTTTTTAAAGAATTTTTCAAATATGGCCATTGGGTAATTCTCTACCAACTCACACGAATTCGGAAAATGTTGCCCCGACCCCTCTTCAATATGCGTGAAGCTTTGATTCGATATCTCACGACGGAGGGGCTGTATGACCCATTACAATTTTGAACATGTGAAAAAATACGTGGTTTTCAATAATTTGCGCCCTGAAATGGTAGTGAGATGTAAATTTTTTGTCAAAGAGACTTTTATGTAAAATTGGACGCCCGATTGGACAACGTACTCAAAATATCGAAAAAAACGAATTACAAAAATAGCAATTGTTAGCTACTCAGCCGCATTTTTTTAACATGTCATTTTAAGGAAAATTTAATGTACTTTTAGAATCTGTATTAATCCAGACGGGTCATTTTTCCATTAAGAATAAAATGAACCTTGAAAAAGGATTAATGATCTGTTTGGTGTCTTCTTATAATAAATCTTTATAACTAGAGTTTACGATGGCGCGAAATCTGGTACTGGGAATATGATTTTTTGAATTGTTAAGAATTGAAAATTCTATTTTAAGCTCAAATTTAAATTGTCAATAGAAAATACTTTACAGATTTTTTTATAAAATGAACCGTTTTCACGAAAAATCATTGAAAAATAAAAAATAAATGGTTTTATTTTTTTTACATTATAGAATTTACCATTTGTTTTGAGATATTGGTACTAGAAAATATCTGTGGTCACTTTTTTGTTTATCTCAGATTTTCGAAACAAATATGTTCAGGAGTGAACAAATATCGAAACTATGTTTTTTATAAACTGGAATTATTACTGTAAAATTTATCTTGAAATAGGAGCAATGTACCAAAAAAAATAACTACTTTTAGAATGCAAATTTAATTTACATAAAAAATCTGAAATAAATAATTTGGTTTTACTGAAATTTATATATTTTCCAAGAAATACATTTTTTTTTCATAACTCGGCTGTAAAATTTGTCTTTGGCTCAAAAGTTTTCCCTTAAAACATATTTCCAAAAAATCGAAAATTAAAAATTTGGATTTTGGGAAACTGCTTTTTTTGTAAGGAAAAACGTTAACTAAACAATCGGCATTTTTTACGTGTACCAATTTTTGTCTGGATAGAAAATTCCTTTAAAAGATACACATTTTAAAATGCACGAACCATTTTTGTATGGCCAATGAACCAATGACACAACATGGCTTCTTAGTTTCAATTTGAGCCAAATAAATCTAAATTCCGGTCTTGCTCAGTTTCAATTTTGTGAAAACTGATTTTCAGAAACTAATTAATCTTTTTCGATTTTTTTTTATTTTCTACTGCTTTCAAACCTGGGTGATGAATAGAGAGCATGCGTAACGTGATTTTCGAATGATCCCACTTTGTTTACATCTACAAAGTAGGAGGCTGTTCAAGCACAAGCATGAATTTTCTTACCGGTAAATGAGCTGTTTTATAATCAGTGGTATGTGTTTTATTTTGTCTAGTTTTTTTTCTTTTTTTTCTGTATAATTGTATGTATTTTCAAGTTTCGATCGTTTAGAAGATGTTTTTTTTTTTCTTTTTTACGGATGACGACGAACTGCGGCGACTCATTTTGCGTTGTCGCAAATAAATTGCCTGACTGATTTTGGAATCCTGCAGCTCTTCCAGATCCAGCGAAAAAAATGGCTAATTCTAGCGAAGCTGATCCAACAAACAGAGAAAAATTTCGTTAATCCAATAGGTTTTCAAAGGGAATCAAACAACTAAGACAGTTTTTGAATGAAAATACAACCGCATCGACTTCATAAACAAATTCCATTCATAATTATAAAAATTACGATTTCGCCTTCAACTTTCTTAAGATTTCCTGACTTCAACTCCAGGTCCTCAAAAGCCACAAATTTGTCATTCGTGCAAAAAAAAACAATTTTCAATGATCGATAACAATACTCTCTACACTTAGCGAACAGTATATTGGTTCCACTTTGACAGTTCAAAATTGAGGCCGTTTTGTGAACCACTATTCAGCACCCAGTTTCAAACCATCAGGGTTTAGTGAATTTGAAAACGTTGACCTTTATGACATAAATTAAAGTCATTTTTGATTTGTAAATTTGATTTTGCTTTTTTCAAATGAGTGTTTAAGGGGTTACATACATGTAGAAAATCACAAAATTTCATATTACAGAAAATTTATTAAATCCCCTAAAAAGATGATTTTCAATCACTTCTGAAAGTTTCATGAAGATATTTCATAATGAAACTAAGTAAGAGACGATTTAAGCTTAAAATTTTGCCATGCGCAAAGTTAACTGTCAAATTTTGTGGGCGTTTTTCTCGTGTGCATGACGAAGCCCGATTTTGAAATTTTGATTTTTAAAAAATTACAAAAATCAAAAACTGACGATTTTTTATATGAAAAACACAAAAAATATTTTTATCTTTTTTTAAAATATTTTTTTTGAAGATCGACCTTCGTCATGCACACAGGACTGGTTAATCGAGTCTTCACCAAAATTTTAAACCGATTTGGTCAAGGCAGTGTTGAGATCTCGTGGCACCCGTTTTATTGAAACTGCTAACTTCAAATAGCTATATCTCATCAATGCTACAACCAAATGACTTCAAATTTGTTTTGTTAACAGATGAATATGTGTATTTAAGTGTCCTTGAAACAGATGATGAATACACAGAGATAAGTTGTTCCTTTTTTATTCCGCTATATATTTTTATATAGTATTTACGGAACAACTCGTCTCTTTGTATTCATAACAATGCGTTCTGCTAAAATGCTCAACCAAACCACAAGATTTTAAATAAAATTAAGTGTGTGCTCACACCAATCTCTGAGTTTTTTGTCGATTTACATGTATGTAACCCCTGAATTAGTGTGTGAACATTTGAATTAAATAAGCAAGCAAGTTTTTACCAGTGAAAAAAACGTGTTTAATGATATCTTTAGTTGCCATCGATAGCAGCATTTCCCCCATTCTGAACTACAGTCATGCCTCGGTTTTGCACGCCTCGGTTTTGCACTGCCCCGGTTTTACACCGTTCAGCTTTCTCGGTTAGGCACGGCCCATGTGCTTTACTGAAGCACAGAGCTTATGGGTTTTTGGCTATATGGGAGACATTGGCTTTAATCGTATGAAAAATCATGCAAACATCAAAAAATTATAGTGTTTTGGAATCGGGATGTTGTCAGTTATCCATTAAAATTATTATTCCATAAAATTCTCAAAAATACGTATTTTTCCTGTATTTCGAAAATGCATTTTTTTTTCTCTAAAGAATCCAAAAATATAGTGTTATGGGTATCAAATGATCAGGTTTTTTCATACATTTCGGATGTAATAACATCATTTTTAGAAAATACTCCAAATTGTCACAAAACTACGTTTTTTCGAAAAAATACTCAAAATTTCAATTTTTACAATATGGGTATCAAACGATCAGGATTTTTTCATACATTTCGAATGTAATAGAGCAATTCCAGCTCAAATCAGGAATTTTTCTGATACTTTTGTATCCGACCCTCTCCGATTTCAATGAAACTTTGTAGACATGTTATCCTAGGCCTATATAAGCCATTTTTGTGCATATGGAGCAAATAGTACTCGAGAATAACATTTGAGAAGGGCGTAAGGTATTTAAATATTTTTGTATTCTGTAATTTAAAAATTACTGTATCTCGAAGCCGTTGCATCGTATCAAAAAGTGGTCAAAGACAAACTTGTAGGAAATAGGACGGGCTTTCTGAAAAAAAATACACTGAAACAAAAATACACGCCACATCTATGAGATTTTTTGATTTTTAAGTCTAAAACTTAAATTTGAAGGTGATGTCGAGATTTTTTTTCGTTCAATTTTTTTTAGGAAATAGCCTAAAATGTTACTAAAAGACTGACGAAAAATGCAGTCCCTCCTAAAAAATACAAAAATCATTTACTAAAACTGTTTTTTTGAAAAGTGGTATAAACGTCAAAATTTTCAAAAACCGGTAGTGGGAATCGATTCTCCAGACAATTTTACATAAAAGTCTCCGTATTGACCATTGTCCTATGTCCAATCCTTGGGAAGATACAGCGGTTTTAAAAATAAAAATGTTGAAAAAACGGGATTTTTGGTGGTTTTTGACAATTTCTATATGACAGACTTGGTTTTTCGGTCTCGTAAATATTTTTAACTGACTGAAAAACCAAGTCTGTCATATAGAAATAGTCAAAAACCACAAAAAATCCCGTTTTTTCAACATTTTTATTTTTAAAACCGCTGTATCTTCCCAAAGATTGGACATAGGACAATGGTCAATACGGAGACTTTTATGTAAAATTGTCTGGAGAATCGATTCCCACTACCGGTTTTTGAAAATTTTGAAGTTTATACCACTTTTCAAAAAAACAGTTTAGCCTTCCTCACTGAGGTAAGGCTATAATCCTGCTCGCAAATTGAACTTTTGAAAAACAGATCGTAGACCTATGTTCATGTATACCTATCGACTCAGAATCGAAAACTGAACAAATGTCTGTGTGTGTGTGTGTGTGTGTGTGTGTGTGTGTGTGTATGCGTGTGTGTGTATGTATGTATGTGTTCAAAATTCTTGCCAAGTTTTCTCAGCACTGGCTAGACCGATTTTGATCAAACCGATTGCATTCGACTTGGTTTAGGGTCCCATACATCGCTATTGAATTGTTTGAAGTTTCGATAAGTAGTTCAAAAGTTATATATAAAAATGTGTTTTCACATTTATCCGGATCTCACTTATATGCATGAAAACTATGTCCGGATCCACCATTCGACCCACCGTTGGTTAGGTTATCAAAAAACCTTTCCAACGAGTACAAAACATTGAACATCTGGCAACCCTGTCTCGAGATATGGCCACATAAGTAATATTTATGTACTTTTTGAAATCCGGAACTCACTTAAATGTATGTTAACTATGTCCGGATCCACCATCCGACCATCGTTGGTTAGGTTATCAAAAAACCTTTTCAACGGGTCCAAAACATTGAAGATCTGGCAACCCTGTCACGAGATATGGCCACATAAGTAATATTTATGTAGTTTTTGGAAGCCTGATCTTACTTAAATGTATGTAAACTATGTCCGGATCCACCATCCGACCCATCGTTGGTTAGGTAATCAAAAAACCTTTCCAACGAGTCCAAAACATTGAAGATCTGGCAACCCTGTCTCGAGATATAGCCACTTAAGTAATATTTATGTAGTTTTTGGAAGCCGGATCTCACTTAAATGTATGTAAACTATGTCCGGATCCACCATCCAACCCATCGTTGGTTAAGTAATCGAAAAACCTTTCCAACGAGTTCAAAACATTGAAGATCTGGCAACCCTGTCTCGAGTTAGGATTGCTTAAGTTATATGTGTGTACGTATTTTTCTGGATCTAATAAAAAAAAGCTGAAATATGTGTCCAAACCACTCATATTACCCATTGTTGGTAAAAAGTGAGGAAGGCATCAACCACGTAGGTGGATTAAGTTAGTTTTAGTAAATGATTTTTGTATTTTTTAGGAGGGACTGCATTTTTCGTCAGTCTTTTGGTTACATCTTATGGCCTATCTACAATCACTTAGCTTAGAAAATTTCACTTAGCTTAGGAATTTGAATCAATGGAAATGAATCTGAGTTTATACAATGAAAAAGTAATCAAATTAGAAACTGACGTTTGGTTTGGAAAATTTCAAAATCTACGGTAAGTTGACGTTTCCATATCAAAGGTAAACAAACAACTGCATAGCAACGTATATCAGCCCAGCAAGTTTTCTAAGTTGATTGTGGATGACGAACGTAAGTTGCAGACTTTCCTAAGTAACTACTTTACTTAGATGTTCTAAGCTAAGTGATAGTAGATAGGCCATTACGGTATTTCCTCAAAAATTTTGAGCGAAAAAAAATCGTGACATCACCTTCAAATTTAACTTTTAAACTTAAAAATTTAAAAATGACATAAAAGTGGCGTGTATTTTTGTATCAGTGTATTTTTATCAGAAAGCCCGTCCAATTTCCTACAAGTTTGTCTTTGACCACTTTTTGATACGATGCAACGGCTTCGAGATACAGTAATTTTTAAAATGCAAAATACAAAAATATTTAAATACCTTACGCCCTTCTCAAATGCTATTTTCGAGTACTATTGGCTCCATATACACAAAAATGAATTATATAGGCCTAGGATAACATGTCTACAAAGTTTCATTGAAATTGGAGAGGGTCGGGTACAAAAGTACCAGAAAAATCCTGATTTGAGCTGGAATTGCTCAATAACAACATTTTTAGAAAATACTCCAAATTTTCACAAAACTACGTATTTTTGAATAAAATACTCAAAATTTCCGTTTTAACAATGTGGGTATCAAACGCTCGTTTTTTTTATACATTTCGAATGTAATAACAACATGTTTTTTAAATATTCAAAATTTTCACCAAACTACGTATTTTCGAAAAAAATACTCAAAATTTCCGTTTTCACAACGTGGGTATCAAGCGATTTTTTCATACATTTCAAATGTAATAACAATATTTTTTGAAAATACTCAAAATTATCACAAACTATGTATTTTTGTAAAACTTTTCAAAATTTCAGGTTCAATTAAATCATTTTTTTCAAAAATACGTAATTTTGTGAAATTTTTTAGTGTTTTCAAAAAATATTGTTATCACTTTCGAAATGTATGGAACATCCCGATCGTTTGATACCCATTATGTAAAAACGAAAATTTTGAGTATTTTTTCGAAAATACGTAGTTTTGTGAAAAAATTGGAATATTCTAAAATTATTGTTATTGCATTCGAAATTTATGAAAAAATCCCGATTATTTGATACCCATATTGTAAAAACAGATATATTGAAAAGTTTTACAAAAATACGTAGTTTTATGAAAATGTTGAGTATTTTAAAAGAATAATGTTATTACATTCGAAATGTATGAAAAAATCCCGATCGTTTGACACCCACATTGTAAAAACGGGAATTTTGAGTATTTTTTTCGAAAATACATAGTTTTGTGAAAATTTTGAGTATTTTCCAAAAATGTTGTTATTACATTCGAAATGTTTGAAAAAATCCCGATCGTTTGATACCAACATTGTATAAACGGAAATTTTGAGTATTTTTTCGGAAAAACGGAGTTTTGTGAAAATTTTGAGTATTTTCAAAAAATATTGTTATTACTTATTACATTCGATATGTATGAAAAAACCCCGATCGTTCGATACCCACATGGTAAAAACGGAAATTTTTAGTATTTTATTCGAAAATACGTAGTTTTGTAAAAATTTTGATTCTTTTTTCTAAAAATGTTGTTATTACATTCGAAATATATGAAAACATCCCGATCGTTTGATACCCATATTGTAAAAATTGAAATATTGAAAGACGTAGTTTTGTGAAAATTTGGAGTATTTTCAAAAAAAATGTTGTTATTACATCCAAAATGTATGAATAAAACCTGATCATTTGATACGCATATTGCAATAACAATATATTTTTGGTTTCTTTAGAGAAAAGAAATGCATTTTCAAAATACAGGAAAAATACGCATTTTTGTGATAACTTTCATGAAATAACAATTTTTAAGGATAGCTTACATCATCCCGATTCCAAAACACTATAATTTTTTGATGTTTGCATGATTTTTCGTGTGGCAGTGCGTGGCCGAATGGTTACGCTGTCCGCTTTGTAAGCGGATGATTCTGGGTTCGATTCCCATCTGCTGCAACCTTCCATCGGATGAGGAAGTAAAATGTCGGTGCCGGCCTTGGTTGTTAGGCCGTTAAGTCATTCCAGGTGTAGGAGTCGTCTCCATGCCATAAGTACAAACAACACACCAAACCAAGCCTACTCCGGTGGAATCGCTGGCGGCGGTTGGACTCGCAATCCAAAGGTCGTCAGTTCAAACACTGGGATGGAAAGTTCCTTGGAGTAAATAGAGGTTTGGGTGCTCTCCCCATTCAAGCCTTCGGACTCCTAGGTTCGAGCAGAAACTTGCAATAGAGACCACAAAAGACCCGGGGGTCGTTAATGTGGATGGCATGACTGTACTCTAGGAACTTGTCAAGCTGAAACCGACTGTGCTTTTTTTTCAAGGTCGTACTCATACACACTTTTGCTCCTTCAGCCACAAACCACAATCGGTCAAAGTTTGCATACGTGCAACAAAAGAATGAAGAAAAGACAAACCATTAAAAGTCTTGCAAGTGCGAAATTCGTCAGATAAATCTGGGACACCTGATGTCGGCGAAAATCTCTCTCACTTTCAGGGGGGTTGAAGTGGTTACAAATAAAAATAAAAGCAATTGCCTGAAGTGCAGTGCAGTTCAGCGCTCCGAGCAGTTGAAACAAGTGATCCACGATCTGACAGAAGATTGTCGAGTTTTCATGGCCATGCGTACGCGTGTTTGGGTCCAAATATGGTGTACACCGTGGCGGCGGCGGTGGCGGCTTATTTGTTTTGCTCATTTGGTTATGTTTTACATTAGGCAATGTGGTCTGAGTAAATAGTGAAAAGACGTGCTTGGTTGACGCAGGTTGACTAAGAGTTCAAATAACAAATTACGAGCGTGAATTAGCCCAGACGTGGGATTACTCATAGGTTAGTCAATAGGTAAGAAGGATCGACGAGAGCAATCTGTGAAGTGTAAATAATACTCGACATGATTTCAGCAATGCTTGATGTTTGAACTTGAGATCAAGTCACTGTTGATGATCGTTTCGGCATATCATCAGAAAAGAACACAAAATTGATTTAAAATCTTCACTTTTTTTTTGTTAAATGAACATCTAATATCGTTTGAACTCCAGGGGACAATCATCAAGCAGGAAACATGACCATGATTTGATGCTCCTTCCCTTACCCCAAACTCCAACATTCACTTTCAATTTCCGCAATCCAAACCAGAAACATTCCCGATTACGAACCATACACTCTTAACCACAACTCAAAGAAGCTGTTTCATAACGTTCCAAATTGAGACATGAGGAGTTCCCTCTCTCTCTATTACAACCTGGGACCTGCCACCAATATTTGACACTCACAGAACGTGTTTTCAATTTCCTTCGACGCCACGTACGAGGAAGATTCGTCGCTTTTACATTTTCATCGCTCAAATCTCCCGGAGAAGGGCCATTCAATTTCCTCTGCGGCGGTGGTGAAGTGATCAAGTCAGCAAATGAGACAACCGCCTTCCCGCAAAGACAAAAGCGCGGTGACGACTTTCCTGTGTGTCCCCGTGTCAAGTGAGAGGCCTGTGAAGCCCGCCAATAAGTCACTTTCGTTGGACCCCTTCCGGGCGTCAACACCGGCTGTGAACTTCGACAGATCAGTGGCGAGACACGCCGAATCAGCTGTGGACGTGACTTTGTCTGTACGAGTCGGGCACTCGTAATGAGGGGTTTTGCTGTGATTGGGGGGAGGGGTTTGCCCGTAATAAGCTATTTACACTGATTGACGGTGTGCAACTGTTGGTTAGATTTGAACGTTAATTGATATGTAATTTGCTCGATCGATGCAGACTGGTTAGCTGGAAAATGAGCTCGCATTCTATGCTACACGGGGACCCGTGGAGTAAGGGTAAGCATGGTTGCCTCTCATCCAGTCGGCCTGGGTTCGATCCCAGACGGACCCGGTGGTATTTTTCGAAACGAGATTAGTCTGATCACGCTTTCCGTCGGACGGGGAAGTAAATGTTAGCCCCGGTCTAGCCTAGAGGGTTAGGTCGTTAGCTCAGTCGAGGTGTAGGGGTCGTCTTCCTGGGTCCTGCCTCGGTGGAGTCGCTGGTAGGCAGATGGACTCACAATCCAATGGTCGTCAGTTCGAATCCCGGGGTGGATGGAAGCTTAGATGTAAAAAGAGGTTTGCAATTGCCTCAACAATCAAGCCTTCGGACACCAAGTTTCGGGTAGGAATCTCGCAAACAAGAATGCCAAGACAATTCTGTAGAGAAAACAATTTATTACATTTACATTTTCAATTGCTCAATGTCAACTTCATAAACAGCGACTCCACGTCAAACCATAGTAAGACGCTGGACGTTATAAACGGACGCTCTCTTAAAAATTGTCGAGAATTAATTATACAAAATAGATTTTAAACATATTATTTAAAATTTATAAAAAAGGAAAACTATATGTTACGTGTTTAAATATTATAAATATTTAAAAAGAAATTTTTATTTCCATGCATTTTTTTAGGAGATTTTGCCACATTTTTTTAAAAAGTAAACTCGTTTATAATGTGCTAATCTATTTAACCCTGAAATTATTTGCAAATTTTTGTTTTTCCCGCATTCAAGAGGTAATTTTGAGCAATTTTTATTCTACGAACAACTTTACTTACCTTATTTTATGTTTTTCTTGTTTCATGTTATTTTTTTTTTTTTAGTTTGCAGTTTTTTTATTTTGGTTAGTTTATGTTTGTTGATGATAGTAAGGTCATGATTCAAATTCCCGGACGCTTCGAAACCCGGACACCTCATCTTATTTTATCAATTATTTGGATATAAGTTGGCATAATTATTGCCAAAACTGTGTTATTTGATGAATTCTAACATCAACATTCATTTCAAATGTGTTTGGACGCTTTAGCCAATGCCAGAACAGTTAAATTAAATAAAAATATGAGTTTACCAAAAATGTGAAACATTTCGCTGAAATATTTCATAGGTGTCTGAAGCACCGGGAAGGCAAAATAGAAATTTATTGATCTGATTTCTTTAAATTCTAGCATATTGTTATATAAAATATCCATTGTTTTGATATTAACAGCTTATTTAAGACCTAAAAAATGCCATTCACTAAAATGTCAGTCCAAATTTGAGCGATTCATCTGTTTCCAAATTTAAAAGCTTTAAGTGCTCTGAAACTGATGTCCCTATCCAGACTGTAGTCCCGATTCGCCTCAGAAGATGGTATTTTTAAATTAAAACCTGGCAATCGAAAAGCAACTATTTTTTTAATTAAATTGTTATACACCCAAAACTGGCAGCGCTAGTCTGAGAGAATGATGATCTCGAGTCGAGAGAATAGTGGTACCATTCACGGACGCAGAGAACACAGCTCGAGATGGGCGATAGAACTATTCTCTCGAGGTTCATTTGCAAAAAAAAGTTCATCCATCAAAAAAAAACCAAAAGTGTCGACAACGGGAATCGAACCAGAGCCCTTTGACAAACCAATCCAATGACTTAGCTGCCTCGGCCACCACAACTAGGTGACCATGGAGAAGTCAGAAGTCGATGTATGACACTTGTTGGAGATTTATTGATTCAACTAACGAATGAACTCATTTGTTATGATGGTGTGAGTTGGTACCATTATTCTATCGATTTTGGCACTGAGCCCTCAATAAATTTTGAGAGAAAGATTATCTCGATCCTGAATTTTGGGTGTAATCATTTGAAGAAAAAATTCAGAAATAAAATAGTATTTTTTAGAATTTCTAAAAAAGTGTATGTCCACTTTTGAACAAAAAAAAAATCAAATAGCTGAGAGAGTTATCTTGAATTGTTATTTTTTTTTTGTTGGAAATCAAATAAATTGATGTGAGATAGATCATTGAAAAGAACTAAAATTTAAAACAACATTTTCCAATAGGTTCTCTGTTGGTCTTATTTTCAATTTTTATTCTATTAAATATTTGTTAAACTTTCCAATCTTTCCATTAAACATATTTTCAAAAAATCGAAAAATCCAGCCTTACATTCAAAAAGGGCTATCCAATTTTAGAACCTATCTCGGGTTAGTTTCCAAAAGATCCTAAACGCCCGTTGTAAACAAAATTGTTTATCGATCGGTTCTCGATTAATTAAGAAATAATTCTATTTTAAATTCGTTTGCATTGTTTATCTGAACGTATTTTAAATACCCTTTACTGCAAAACAGTTAAATTTGAGAAAAATCCAAATATGTGTCGAAGGTGGCGATGGATGTTACAACGTATTATAAACTAATCTGAGATTTGAAAACCAATAGAATTTTTTTCAAAGATTGCAGTTTTCAACATTAAAATCGTACCAAGAGTTCCCGAGCAGGTGGAAATAACTCAAGAATACACAATTACTCGCGAAGATCAAAACCTGTTAAACCAAAATCTCAACATGGTATTGAAAAATCTAGATTAGCTGTTATATTCACTCAGATAATAACAGAGAAATTGTAGTGAAAAAACTGATATTGTTATTATTTTATCTTGTAATTACAAAAAAAAATCATATAAATCATATCAAACGAAGTTCAAAACATGACCAAAATAACATAAAATGTTATTTGATTTTATTCGAAAATTTCAATCAATAACAAACCTTGATATGATAACACTATTTATTATTATTTAATCGATGGGGAAAGAAGGTTTAATAACAAAATTTGTTATAATAACATAACTTGTTGTCAAACTATTATGCATGGATCGATTCCGTAAGAAAATTCAATGACAGGATTTGGGATAATTGCCGATTTGTTATTGAAATGGTATTCTGGTTACAAAGATATCGATAGGCTAAATGGAAAACACTATTTTTCCTTATCCTTAAATTAAATTCTTGGCAATCCTCTATCTCAACATTTATTTGTCCGTTTTTCAACGTCGAAAATTGAAACTTGTAGAAAAAAAATTAACTAACATGGGCACTATTTCAAATACATCAAAAATATACTTTTTGACTGAAATTAATCTTTTTGGTCAAAGAGAAAGTTCAAAAATGAAAAAAAGAAACCTACTTTCGGTTTTTGTGGAGAATTGCTCTAGATAAAAAATGTATATATTTATGTATGTATTTTAATGTGAAAAACAGTAAATAATAAATTTGGTAAATTTTCCTCGAAGTTATACTCCAATACCTACTACACAAATTGTTACACGAAAATCCAAGTTTCTGTAGATATTGAAACCTTCGTTCTATGTTTTGTATTTATTACAGTTTCATTTTTATTTTTTTTTGTTTAATTTGTAACTGAACTTTTCATCTATTACAGAAAACAATTTCAATAGACAACACTCATGAAAAACACATTTGTTCCAAGTTCGAAGCTTCTCCATGTTTTTCCCCCATTCAAGTTTTATGTTTTAACTGATGACTAAATTAGCTTTCCTTCTTACAGTCTCCACGAACCATTGTTTTTACTCTTTCAATGCTTTTCCCTCATTGTTACCTTTCTTCATCGAGTGGTTCTTCAATTCATCGAATCCATTGTTGGCTACTGTCTGAGGTCTTGACGTTTCGGGTTTTGTTTTCCCTTTGAACAAAAACAGCAAAACAAATCAAACACGATCAGGTTGTTAACCCCACAACCTGAACCGACCGCAGCGTTTATCACCCGAGGATCACCCCGGAATGAAAAGTGTGTGAACAGCAACATGGCTAGACAAGTTGCTGCTGCGGAGGCGTTGAACAACTCGTCGTAATCGGACGGCGCTGATTAGGATAACCTGAAAACTTGAAATAGCTTGCCAATGGCGATGAATGGAAGGGGGGGGGGGGTTTGAAATTCAATAAAAATCTGCTTATCATGCTTGGTTCATGTTTTTATTTTATATTTGCAGTAGTAAAGAAACAGCCACACATCATAGAAACACCCACGCCACACTGTCTGCTGGCCAGATGGTCTGATTAGGACCGAATGTAAAGTGTTTTCTGAGCTGCGCCAATCAAGTTTATTACTGGTTGCTGCACGAACGGGCGATTGAGGCTCCGAGATTGGAAGAGACGACGGTGTTTGCAGTTTATGTAACAGTTTGAAGAGCGGGTCGAAATTTGAAAGTTCCCCCGGCTCTAATTAAGATCACAATGTCAGCGCGCACGCTAGTGATGATGATTATGCAACTGATTAGGGAAATTGTGTCAAATGAACCTTTTTTTTGGGGTGCAATAAACCGCTTTCATTATGTTGGACGAGGGATATTCAATTTACAAGTTAAACAAAATCCTTGAAGCTTTGCTATTCGGAATTTATTATTCAATTAATACTTATTGTCGTTCTCATTAAACTGTGTATGTAAAAACATTGAGTTCCAAAACTTTTTCATTTTCTTCATCTTCAAAGATCTAACATCAATCTTTCTTACTCTTTTTATTTCAGGTAAGATCATCCCTCTTACATCGGAGCCTCGTCATCCTCAAAGAATTTCAACCCACCGCAAGTTCCCAAAAACACTTAACCTGAGCTGATAACTCCATCAACCGTTTTACCCCGCCACCATAAACCCATTTCCCTCGAAATCCAATCATATCACACTGCACCGTCTAATGTCAATCGCGCCCTCTCCGGCTGATGGCATCCCAGGAAAACTCATCGCGATAGTTTTAGATTGAAAAATTCCATCGGGTTTGACGGCAGTCCATCAAGGTGTCTCACCAGTCCAGGGGGCAAGGAGAGGCACAAAATGCCATTCCCATTCAATTCAAAGAAGGGGCCATTCCAAGTCGCGGTCCGTGGCCGGTTGACCGATAATATCAATTTAAATTGTGTCACAATTCTCGAAACCTGAAACCCCCATTTCAAGAGCTTTTACGACATCAATTCTATTGCTGAGTGGAGCTCGTGTTTTTTTTTTTATAAACTTCTTATATCTGGTTGCATGTCGGTGGCGGCGATCCTCCGGCCAGAAACCGGGAGCCCAGAACTGTCGTTTAAACGATTTATAGCCATCATTAGGGATCGGGCCGACTGGCACAGGGTTAGACCGCTTCGCCGCACAGGTTTATGCATTTTGTTTAGAGTTGTTTGAGGAAAAAGGTAGTGATTCCTAGTTCTGATATTGACTGACGAAGATCTTTTCTGAGATTTTTCTTAAGACTACACAGGTTAAAAAATCGTCAATATTCGTAAATTATCAAAAATACAATCATATTTATCAAAACTTGAACACTCAACCCTTTACCGATCTTCATTCGCCAATTTCCTCCCCCCACTGACCAATTCCAACCCATCTGAATTGCTTCATTTGATATCTTTCTTGCGAATGCGCTCGATTGCACCCTGGCCGGCGAAATTCAAGTTTTGTATGTTTGCTGAAATGATTTATTTCCCAGAACACATCTGTGTCAGCAGCAGCAGCAACTGCACCTGGAACCGGGTCCTCCTCCTCCTCCTGCTTGGGACCGGGATTTGCGCGGAACGGCCTATATAACCGGGAAATTCGTTCAATGTTGAGGGTTTAAACTGAGCCACACAGTGGACATACTTTGGAAGCCTATTCGTGTTGGGCCGGTAACGGTCACCGTCAATCGAGACAAGAAATGCTTTTTGAAGGGAAAGGCAATTGTTTTTCTTCTTTTGGTACCGTAAACCGGGGTGACTTTGGTAGGATTTCAATTAGTTTTTGGAATATTTTCCAACAGGTAATGTTTTTCTCAAGATTATTATTTTTAAAACATGTATTGCTTATTGCGAGATAAAATCACGTTTCTCCATCGCTGTGAGTGACATGAGATAATTGCCGCCTAACTGCCGCAGTGTAAAAATCAGCAAGTTGAACTGAAATTCTACGTTGATTTGGCTATCAACTTGGTTTGTTTTGAATATTTTCCAAAAAGTCAGCTGAAAACTCAAGGCAACCATTGGCAACAGCCAAAAATGTGTTCTGCGGTTGTCATGCGGCTGTCATGCGACCATTATCTTGCGGTCGTATCACCGCGCGTGAACTCTAATTATTAACGCCCGCAGTAATATTGGGGTAGGCCACACAAAGTCCATGCACTATTTTGGAAAAAAAAAGTTTTTTTCAGTAGTGTTTAGAAAAATAGGTACGTTAAAAGCTCTAAGTTTAAATTCCGGGGTGACTTTGATAGTCATAATTTTCTTTTTTAAATAATATTTTAGATGTTCAAACTTTATTTGTACGTTAGATGTAACATCACCAGGGATGGAATAATCGCGAAAAAATCAATTTCGCTTGCGACCTTTTTTCACCCGCGAAAGAGAGAGGAGGCGCTCTCCCTCCCGAAATTCTCCCAGAAAATCAATCTGCTGATGATTTTTTGTGAATTTCCTTGTCAGCACCACTCAAAATTATTTTTTTCACTTTGTTTACACACGTTGCCCATCTACAAAATGTTACATGCCAATTTCCGACGTGTAACGTTACACAGTGTAGTAGTGAAAGAGATGTTCCGCCGAATAATCAAGATGATGATTTTTTTAGATTCTTTTTACCGATCTTTCGTGATCTTCGGATTTTTTTCTCTTGATGAACATCCAATGATTTTCTTTTGATGATGATTATTCCATCGCTGACCATCACTAAAGTAACTGATATAGTTTAAAAAAAAAACATTGTTTATATTTAGTTAACTAAGTTTATAAGCTTTTTAACAAAATACATATAAATTATAGGTGAAATTGTTTAAAAGTCGGATTTTTTTCTGAAATTTGTTATAACGGTCATTCCACCTGAAGCGGAACACCATTTGAAAATTACCATCTCCGATTCTGCTCAAATTTGGCAGAGCTGTTGAGACTATCAAAGCATGCAAAAATCCCGAATTTCATCCAAATCGGACCACCCCCTCCATTTTTGTACCCTCCCAAAAAATCGACTTTTTGGCGATTTTTGAGCGAAACCCCTATCTTCAAAAGACGATAACTCAGGAACCACAAATCTTAGAGGGTCGGTCTAGACTCAATTTTGAAGGAAATTGGACGTAGAATCCATTTCCGTGATCAAAATTTAGATTAAAATATGTTTCTACCTGTATTGCGCAATTGAAAACTTTAAATGGCCGTATCTCAAAACAGCCCTATTTATTTTTTAAATTTGACCTCACCATCGTATTCCCCGTCCGATTTTACATAAGAATCACTTATCAACAGAAAGGAATATTTTTCGTTCCAGAGATATCGAATTTTAAAGTTTTAAGTATTTGAATTTACCTATAATTATAATATCTACACTCGCCGCATCTGCTAGAAGCACTCAGTCGTGCTGATCAATAATAACTACCTGGTGTTCTGTAAGATGAATTATTTTTTCAATTTTATACGATTTTGAGATAATCAATACCTTGATCAATCTATTTTTTGTTTAAGGAATATTTATTGGGTAATTTTTAATGCACTATTTTTCCTGATCTCAGTGTCATTGAACCATATTAAGTAAAATTTGAACTTTTAATATTTATTTGCAAATGCTACAGAGTTTTTACAATACAATTTTCGAAAATTTATCATTATTCTATTATTTTCATATTTTTTCTAATTCCTCATTTCTTCCCACTTTCTCAAATTATTTCTTTTATTTCTTCTTTTATTTGAAACGAGAACTAATGTAGAGCTGGCTGTAGTAGATGAAATAATTCTCATGGGTTCTAGAGCTTTTGCCATGTGCGGTAGCGAAATAGTGCCATTCAGCAAAAACCCCAAATTCTGCCTTAGGGTTTGAAAGATGGATCATATTAAACCGATTTTTATAATGTGTTTCATCAGAATAATTGATAATTTTTTTTTAATTCTGGTACATTTAATTTCAAAAGCAATACCATATACTTCTGATACATGTGGATAGCAGCTGTATCGTCTTCCAAGATTTCGAAATGATGAAATGACAAACAAAAAAAAGATTATTGTTCGGACGGTGTCAAAATGAACACAACTGAATAATAACACAACTAGATAATAAATCAGATTAATCGTTGTGATTTTCTTACCTTTTTCCAGTTTTATACTTTCCAGAAATCCTCCTCCTTAATCATGCTTCACGAGAGTTTTGTTCATATTAATTCATAATTTTTAACACGATAATGTATCGTACACTTTTTCTTAAGTTACAAGATCAATTACAATTTCCTGCTAGCTCTGCGGGAATTCCATTCTGCCCTGTATTGCGTGTCGTTCTTGCTTTGTACTGTGGGCTAGCACACAAATTCACCGTATACAGCAGTTTCCTACAGTGGTGTACATTACATTTTTGCCTTATTTGCTAACGATTATTTGGGATGAAATCTTAATTCAATAAATAACCAGGTAGCAGTTATTGAACAGCGCTTCTGAGTGCTTCTAGCATATGTAGCGAATTAAGCTAATGTAGGTAATCTCGAAAACTAAAAACTTTAAAATTCGATATCTCTGGAACGAAAAATATTCCTTTCTGTCAATAAGTGATTCTTATGTAAAATCGGACGGGGAATACGATGGTGAGGTCAAATTCAAAAAATAAATAGGGCTGTTTTGAGATACGGCCATTTAAAGTTTTCAATTGCGCAATACAGGTAGAAAACATATTTTAATCTAAATTTTGATCATGGAAATGGATTCTACGTCCAATTTCCTTCAAAATTGAGTCTAGACCGACCCTCTAAGATTTGTGGTTCCTGAGTTATCGTCGTTTGAAGATAGGGGTTTCGCTCAAAAATCGCCAAAAAGTCGATTTTTTGGGAGGGTACAAAAATGGAGGGGGTGGTCCGATTTTGATGAAATTCGGGATTTTTGCATGTTTTGATAGTCTCAACAGCTCTGCCAAATTTGAGCAGAATCGGAGATGGCAATTTTCAAATTTGCATTTTTTCTTGCACACTTCAGGTGGAATGACCCATAACTAGTTTTGTTTAAAAAAATATCGATTTATATTGCATTTTATACTGAATTCGAAGCACGAATCACAAGTTTTCACATTTTACATGAAATTTGTTCAACTGAAATTGCCTATAAATTTGAAGATTTTTTAAAATTGTTTTCCAAAAACACATATTTATTATTATTAACAAACTTATTTAACCTTCTCCTAGTGGAAAATTTTCTAAAGAATCCGAAAATTCAATCATGTTCCTTGAGAAAATCATGACACTTTGGAAAGTTTAAAATAATGACTTGCATCAACATTTTCTTAACTATAGTTAACTAACTTTTTAAACTTTTAAAAATTTTATGAAAAATTCTTCTTGAGGTTCTTTAAACACTTCTCTACCACGGTCATTATGATACTAAACCATTCCTTACATATTTTAATTGTACTCATCATTTTGAGGATAAATCGCAAACCTACCAAAGTCACCCCGGCTATCAAAGTCACCCCGTTTTACGGTACATAATTTTGACAATTCGGATGTCGATTCTTGTTTGAGTTTTTTCTTCTTTTTTTCTTTTTTTGTTGAACCGATTTAGTCAAAACTCATTCGATCCGTCTTGGGGTCCCATAAGTCGCCATTAAAAATTATAAAACTCAGTTAAGTAATTCAAAAGTTATGGATCTCAGATATTTTGACGCAGACGTTGTCCGGATCTATTAAGCAACTCGATGGTTGGGGAATCAATAGACCTTTTCATCGAGTTCAACATATTGAAAATATGACAACCCCATTAAAACTTATGACCACTCAAGTGTTAATTATTTACTTTTTTGAAACCGGATTTCAGATATTTTGATTAAAATTATTTTAATCATGGGACCCATCGTTGGATGCGCAATCAAAAGATCTTTCCAATGATCAAAGAAGAGATCGAAAAACTGCAAACTGTGTTAAGTTTTCACGAAAAAATGTTGTAGGATGTTGTAGGCTCTTTCGAAAGAGCACAAGATTTTGAACCAAACTGCATCAATAACTCAAAAGTGACGAAAATGCATATGGGACACTTATGCGATCATGGGCAGTAGTTATTTTAATTTTAATTTTATTTTGTTTTTTGCCCCCCTCTCCCTTGGCTCCTGCCAGAGCAGAGGGACAAATTTTTTGAAAAATATTTGCATCAGCCTAAGGTGATTTGCTTAAAAATAGTGGTGTTATCGAGGGGTAGCTCACTTCGCGTTAGAAACAGAAAACGCACCAGAACTGGCTCGAATTTCAAGAACGCAGCACAACGCCTTGAGAAGGCACGATAAGGCAAGCTAACGCGCGTTAGCGCTCATAGGGCGGCTTGTTTCAGCTCGAAAGAAGAGCTGCGAGATATGATCTTGCAACCTTGTCATCACAGATCGAGCAGTTTTCCCCTAGTTTTGGCAACCCGGCGTTTGTTTTGATTTTTTCAAGCAGTTGAAATGTTACAACCTGGGCACAACGAAAAATAAAACAATCTTGTGTTCAAAACTTGTGCTTTTGCGTGCTGGAACTGGACTGGTAGGCAGAAAAAGGTGCGGTGCGTTGACCGCGGCCTCTGCCGAAGATGCAGGAACAAGTGCGATGGTGTGCAGCTGAAAAACATACGATTTCCGGAGGCCGTGTGGGAGATAGATGTGGTGGAAGTTCTCCAGGGAGGTTCCGACCGACCGGTTCCGATAGTGCGTGCGTACCAAAAAGGTCCCCGGAATGGACAAGCCTCCGGAGTGCAGACTGCGGCGACGGTCGAGTCCAAGAGGAATGGTTTCGGAAGTTGGCAGAAGAGCGGTGGCAGGAAAATGGAACCGATTCCGTTAAAGATAACCTGTAGGCAGCAGGAGTTACGACATTAATGGCCACACGTCCGACTTGGAGCAGCTGATGATAACAGCACACCAAGACGTGGGCCCTCGCGGGATGATGCTGGTGGTGATAACCATGTTGGAGGGTAAATATTTGAGATAAAACAACATAAATTGGTAGAATTTAATGGAATTTCTTTTTGCAGTATCGACGCGGTCGTGCTGCGATGCGAAAGAGCGTCTACCAGCTGGCCAGTCTCCTGGCTACTTTGATCGTCGGGTCGTAAGGGATAGCGAGATAAGTGATCATCAGGTTTGGTTTGGCCCAGTTGATGAGGGTTAAAACTGAGGAAGTGCGCAACGTGTCGCACGCCAGGTCGGAGACCTACGGAGGGGTTAAAGTTGCGGTTTCCGGTGTGGATATTGGCGTTATGGTTGTCGGCCATAGGAGGATGACACAGGTATACATTATTTTTAAATCGTAAAATAAACTGATTTCAAGTATGATTCTGGGAAGTGTTATTTTTTTCATTACATATTTGTTTGAAACTGTTCTTTATTTTAATTTGTTCTCTATTTATAATATTTCCGAAGTCGTATCCTGCATTTTAGGCACTTGTCCTCAAGCGTTTCATGCTCCGTCAGAGGATTCAGCTGGTTCCGTCGCGGACGTGTGCGGAAGGAGAATTTGTGAAACCTGTCGAATTACCTAACGGCAGGTTCCCGATCGAAGACGCTGGAAGAACTGTACTAGAAAACAGAGGGGAAATTGGGCAATTGTTATTAATTACACATACTATACCATAGCCGGAGATTCCTGGCCACCTGCCATATTCTGATTGCGTCGCCGGCTTCGGCTGGAGCGGGGATGTTGGTGTGATGGTGGCGTCCGCAATCGGGCCAACCGGGAAAAGTCCACGTTACCCCACTGGGAAAGTTCGCATTCCAGCACCAGAATGCGGTTCTGGAGCTGGTTTGACGTCCAACGTCGAGTTTTCCTAAAATGGGGCGTCCGGGATTGCTTCGCCGAAAACAGATCGCTGTCTCGGAGTTGTTTTCGATGGTTTGAATCCTGCCGGTCTGTTCTGGCTGTCCGTCTTGACCGAGGAGGGAGGCTTTCTGCGAAGGAGGATGAAGCGGAACTGCTAATACAGACACCTTTCAGCCTAGAGCTTTTTTTCGCCGGAAAAAGCACCGGCTGTTAACAGTTTTGCTTTGCTTGGAATCGTCACGTTATCCTTCGAAAACCACGTCAATTCCGGGCTACAGTTCTGCAGCCCCGGACATAGAAGTTTTCCTCCGGAATTATGCCATTTAGGGCCAGCGGAAACGTGTTCTGCGATGAAATATAAGCGACCCCGTGTGAGGGCTCTTCGGTAGAGGCGCTTTGTGAACCGCTTCTTCGCGCAAAGGTTGCTTTTTTCCGGAAAAAGAATCCGTTCCGCGAAATACAGTTGTGAAAAGGTACAAAATCTATCCAAACAAACTGCTTGAATCATTTGACAGCGAGAACTGTCAGTTGCACTTGACAGTTCTTGTTGTCAAAAAAAAATCGAGCAGTTTGATGAGAAAAGGTAACCAAAAGGAACAGAAAAGGCGAGCTAACGCGCGTTAGCACAAGAAAAGGTCAGAGAAGGCGAAATAAGAAGAACGAACACTGAAAGGTCTTGTAAAAGGAGCTTTATCGCTCGGTCAAGGCGGAAGTGAACCACCCCTCGGGTGTTATATTATAATTGAAAAATACTTCAAACCGTAAAAAAAATCAAAAAATACCAATAAAAAAGAAATCTGGAGTTTTTTTTTTTTTTTTTTTGAAAAGTTCCAATAAACCAAATTTTCAGTTTTTGCTTTTTGGGTGTTTTTGAAACCACCTTGAGTCAGGGGTATAAAAAACACGTTGCATTAAACGCAGAGACAGATTCTGTGATCGGACTACATTTCACAAAATCAACAGGGGAGGAAGGGTGCGTGGACATACCGTACCAAACGCTCCCAATAAGTTGGGTGTGATGTGCTGGTGTAAATCGGAAATTATTTATATTTTAGGGGAAAAAGTAAATGGGGAAATTGGGGTTGGGGAAATTGGGATTGGGGAATGGGAAAGTGGAGGAATCGATCAGTTCCGCTCTGGGAACGGCTCCAGCTAGGTCAAGCCCTACCACTGACTTTTTGAGTTCCTGATTCTTGATAGATTCGAACGATTTAATGAATTACGCAAGTGTAGTAGTGAAAAAGATGTTCCGCCGAATAATCAACATGATGATTCTTTTAGATTCCTTTAGATTCTTTCGTGCGCTAAAGAGGAGAACCATGCTCACTTTGGATTTTTTTCCTTTGATAAACGTTCAAAGATTTTTTTATAAATCGTTGTTGCTGGTAAATAAAATTCATCCCAAAATGTCCCAAAATGTTGTATTACTAATAATTAAAAATCGAATTGAAAAATTGTTAAAATTGAATTTCGTGGAAAATTCCATATTTCAGCAAAAATAACAACCTGTTAATTATTTTAAAAAAATTAACATAAAAACAAATATTCCAATTCTGTTATTTGTTAAAGTCTTGAACAAAATTTCAATGAAATTAAAATAGAAACATTTTTTTTATTTTAAGCCGATGCAAATATTATTCAAAGTTTGTGCCCATATATTTTTAACTCTGCATAGCTTAACTAACCAAGAAATAACTTGATTTTATTGTAAACAGAATAAAATAGCTCTGTCATCAAGGGTGACATTGGGTCATACAAAAATGCTGAAATTTGTATGACCCAATTTCACCCCCAGATCCAATGTCACCCCTGATAACGGTTCATGTAAACCGTAACCTATAAGAAAAGTAGAATCTGACCTCAATTGACTGTGGTTGCAAAAAAACAGTAATAAATCATGAGCTAACCATGACCCATTAAATTTTGAGAGGAAATCTCCAACGTCCAAAAGAAACTCCTGGAGTGATATAAAATTTACCAACTTAAATGATTCATAACCTCCTTACCTTTAAACACTCTGCCCCATTCCAGAGGTCGCAGTAACTGTCAACATTGTTCCATTTTCAATTGGATTTCCCGTCCATCAGTCAGTGAGCAGGCGATAAGCCAAATGGCCAGTTTAGGCTCCCGCCATCAGCCCTCGGCTCAAAGTCACAGTCAGGTTCCACCGTGCCCAAAGCTGCATGATAATTTACTACCAGAGATAAATCAAATTAATCCATTCTTACGTTCCGTTGCATCACCGCCTCTCTCTCTCTTCGTGGCCACCGGTTGAGAAGCACGTTCTGCTGGTTGTACCTGGCCTGGATACCGCCATCGGGTTCCAGTCGTTGAGTTGTTCTCTGGAAAATCAACTTTAACAGATTTCCCAGTTGTGGAAATCCGGTCTCAAATTCCAACCGGCCGATTTCACAGAGAGGTGAGGTGACTAGTCTCCTGCCGGAGAGAGAGAACCCATCGGAAGTAGGTTACGGGCGACACGAAATGCATTGCGCCGCAAACGAAACTAAGCCACACCGTTACCGAATGCAAACGGAGGAGATTCAGCACCTGACATAGATTTTTCTTTCTTTCTAGTCTTGCGCTGGGATTCTGCTAAGGTGGGAGGGTGGTGGAGGAATGTTTTTAGCAGGTGCCCAAGTAGCCTGGATTAGTCGAGGTGGTGAAAGAACCGGCTGGGTAAAATGCACCAGAGGACCACCAGGAACTGGTTGTAGGATCAGATATTTTGCAAACGGAGAAATTTGTCAGTCGATGATCTTATCAGCAGGGCAGCCGGATTTATCACGGGGCTTCCGTATTTTGTAGTATGTATTTGGCTGATCAAACATTTCATTCAATAGAACAAAATATATTAAAAACAATATATTTTTATCCTATGATTATGAAAGGTCGCTTCAGGCAAATGTATATGCAATATATTTAAATCACACATTTGCAAAACAAGTAAATCGATTTTCAAACTTTAATGTGCTATGCCTATTATTGTCTCTATCTAGTTTAGTACCCTAAAAATGTAGGTTATCACAGTGGCTAGCGATTTCACGTTTTGTCACTAAAACTTGATTTGCAAAAAAACAATATTTTTATTTTTTTACATTTTTTTTCATTTTCATGTTTGGACATAAAATGCCAACTTTTCAGAAATTTTCAGAATGGGCAAAAAATCTTGGACCGAGTTGTTAATTTGTGAATCAATACGTTTTTATTCAAAAATCGAAATACTGGTCGCCAACATTTTTCAACTTCATTTTTCGATGTAAAATCAATTTGGAATTGAAAAGTACTCCTGTGAAATTTGTGCACCATTTTCAAGTAATAGCCATTTTTAGGTAACTTTCTTAAAAATAGTCTCAGTTATTCATTTTTTTTTATTTGTGCCCATGTTTGCCCAACCTTGAAAAAAATAATTTGAAAAGCTGAGAAAATTATCTATGGTTTGTTTTTTGAACTTTGTTGATACGATCCTTAGTTGCTAAGATATTGCCATGCAAAGGTTTAAAAACATCAAAATTGATAGTTTCTGTGTGAGCACTGCCGTTTTACGGCGATATGATGTATACGCCATTGAGGTGATTTTGCTGTAGACACGATTTTCTGTTTTTGTTCATTTTTTCAATTTAAAATGATTAATTTAAAGTCTGCTCTGTAGAAACTGTTCAAAAGTACAATAAAAATGTGGCCCCTACAAAATTTCTTGTTTTTTCCTATTCTCTACGATTTTAAACCACAAACATCATTTGGCCGAAAAAATAGCAATACAAAATCACTACTTTTCCTGCCCAATGATGTATGTATACATTGCTCGATCAAAGCTGGCTTTATTTTTTGTGCCAGCTATTTTGATAGCTGAGCGGATCGCGTAATGCATTGTCCACGTGGATACTTAAAGGGGCGGGAGGGTATTAGGGAGCGTTCTTTTATTACGTAACGCAGTTGGGGGAGGGGTGGGGGGGGGTCTGAGGCCGTGTTGCGCTCCATACATTTTTTTTTAAATTTGTATGGAAATTTTGTTAAGAGGGGGGGGGGGGTCTATAAATCCGATTTTTTGCGTTACGTAATGAAAGAACGCTCCCTTAGCGATTGTCTACGCTCCATAAACACACTTTTTTTTTTGCATGAACAATTGTCCGCAAGGGAGGTGGGTGGGTCTAGAATTTTCAAAAAAGTGTCTACGTGGATGTGGATAAGGTGTCATCCATTAAGTACGTCACATTAAAAACAGCCAAAATTTACTCTCCCCTTTGTCACGATTTCCTTATGCTTTTAACACGCAACGTCACGCTTGCTCAAAACCCCCCTCTTCCCTCAGAACGTGACGTACTTTATGGTTGATGCCTAATGGACGTCCCCTTAAGAATTAAATCGAAATAATGTAATAAAATATTGCCCAGTCTTGATTTGGTCCCAAAACCTCAAATCAACATTCAAACAGTATTGAATTTGACTTCTATCAATTCTCAATGTATACATACATCATGATGAGTAAAATTGGCGTATACATCATAGTTTGTTTGCTTAATAAAATGGGCCCCAGAGCAGTTTTTTGAAAAATTCTTTCGTCAAGAGGTAGCTTTTAAGATTCTTTATCAGACTGTACAATAAAATTGAAAATGTCCAAAATGGCGTATACATCATATCGCCGTAAAACGGCAGAGCAGTTCTCTACCAAAACCGGAAATGGAATTTATTTGTATTTTTTTATTTGGCTCAAACTTTGTGGGGGCCTTCCCTATGACCAAATAAGCTATTTAGTGTCATTGGTTCAGCCAATGAATGATAGAGCCAAACTTTTTGAAGCAATCGGTTCGTATACTATCGCTTAACAAACGCTCCAAGTTTCAACTAATTTGGACACAACAGTTAAAAGATACAGTAAATAATGTAAACAAAAATCTGAAAAGCACGTGTCACAAGTGTGTTTCGAAAGCAAAATTGTACTACGTGTCACAAGTGTGCAGAGAATTCCCATACAAACTAAAATAAGCTCAAATCAATGGTTTAATCGACTTAATCAGTATAATTTTATAAACAAAAGGTTGCATTGCCTTTAGAAAGTATGTGTGTACATAAATTTATGAAAAACAAGAAAAAATTTCCACATTTTCCAACAACATGTATGACGTGTCACAAGTGTGCAAAATCATTTTGATGATAAATTTTCCAAAATCGGGTTAAAGCATCTTGTAGTGTTTGTTAAGAATAGAAAAACGTCATCATTAACTCAATTTCGACCAAAATGGTCTATGTCACAAGATAGCACACAGCTGACGATTTTCGAATGACGATATCTCAGCAACTAATGGTCCGATTTTCAATGTTAATACATGACACATTCGTAAAATTTTCCGATCTTTTCGAAACAAGATGAAGTGTCCGAGTTTCGAAGCGTCCGGGAATTCGAATCATGACGTTATGATCTAATCATCAGTACAACTGCTCAACTGCACAGAAAAAAATCAATTCTCGAAATCGTGAATTAAATTCACGAATGTGAGAACCACGAAGAAATTTATTCATGAGTATGGTGCATTTGCACTATAAACGTGAATAAATTCCTTCGTGGTGCTCGCATTCGTGAATTTAATTCACGATTTCGAGAATTGACTTTTTTCAGTGTGCTTCTAAATAATACAAAAACGGGTGTCCCGGTATAGAATGTATTCCTGACTATAGTCAGTCAATCAACTAATTATATGAAAAACGAAGTTGACTTCATAGCTGTCGATCACCATTGCTAGTAACACCACTAGTGTCTTCCTTTTAACTACAAGGGCCTCGCCGCCCTGGGCTCCTAAGTGTTTGAGTACGGCACGGAGTGACGGCACCGGATACCCATAAATACACTTAGAATTTTTAGAGCGCCCGCCGCGGGATTTGAACCAGCAACCTCTAGATTGTGAGTCCAGTGCGCGGTCCGATTGATCCACACGGGCGGGACTAATTATATGAATTCAGCTTTGTAAACTTTACAAATGTAATTCAACTGGTTTTGAAAATCTAAAAAAAACCCGGCCCAAGTAATTTCTGTTTCTTGACAAAACCAAGCAAGAGCAAGTGAACATTTAGATCATATTGAATTCTGCCATTCCATCACATTTTTCAATAAATTGTAAACATCGATGCTGCAGAATTAAAGAAAATATCCGAATCCCAGGAATTCGCGGAAAATTCACAAAAAAATACCTGGCAATCTTTGTTTGCGAAGGAAATTAGACACTCTCCTTCACACAGAGGAAGCCCTGTCGCCAAAGGACTATCCCTTCACACCAATTAATATTTACTAGTAAAATTTTCAGTTAGTTTTCCGCTTTTCATGCGGATCTGTCAAAGTTTGCTGAATATTCAGAAAGTTTCCATATCGACGTCGCTTTTTGACGTTTTAAAGTATGATCTAAAGCACTAAAGCACACAATGTAAACAATAACAAACACGTTTTGTTTGGATGACCAAACTGTGCATTGTCCCATTGTTTGGTTGAATTGATTGCCGGATTTCCGAATTATAATTGAAAATGTTTACGGTAATGGGGATGTACGTGTGTCAAACGCGTTCTGACCTGAAATCCCTTTGGACAGTTGTCGCACTTACAGCAATTCTCAGATCATATCAAGAGTGATAACAATACACGGAGACTTTCCGGTTTTTGTTGCAAATCTCAGGATTGAAATCGAATTTTGGGGATCTGTGAAAGTTAAAAGGTGAGGCATTGAAAATGGTACCACGACGATTTACTGAAATATTCAGTAGTGGTGGTTTCAGTAAATTTAACCGAATCAAATCCCAATTTGACCCCATTTTTCGCACAAATTGTCCAACCCCTCATCTTGCGTAACGATCTGAGCCCAACAAAAGACACACGACATTCCCGTTGAAAGCATGCAACCCTTCCAACAACAATCTTAATCAAAAACAAGTCAAAAGAAATAATCCAAATCCCATCACCGGGAGATTAAATAACACACGTCAACATTCGTAGCGCGGTGCGCCACCACATCACACACCCTCAAAGAAAGCGAACAAACGAGAGTGAGAAAGAGAGAGGAGGAAGAAAAGTTTGCATTCAGACGCAAAACAGAGGCCCCCGTTTTTTGATCAGCGGATAATTCAACTTTTGGGGGTCCTAAGCTTTTGTTAACTGTCAACAATTCACAGTAAAAATTATTGAGATTGAAAAAAAACAAACAAAAAGGTGGTTGGTTCAGTTAAATTTTATAATTTTAATATTGATAACTATTTTGTTGTTGAGATCATTATTGTGATTTTTTTTAGAGTTCACACACAATCAAATTTGCCGTCGCGTTACCGCATCGCACCCGATGAAAGTGATCGGCTCGAGATTATCAGTTTACGACGTCGCACACGGCCGAACCTAATTCGGCTTGATCCGCCGCCACCGTCATCGTCGTCACCGCATTGTAATAGAGAACCCGATCTGATCAAAGGGGAGTCCGCGCGCGCGTGTGTGTGTGTCGTGCGAGCGGAACCAAATTGTGGGCCATTTCTTTGCTTCCACTAGGTAGATCGCGCGAGTTCGATCGGTCATGGCCCGGTCATTCGGTGACGCATATTATGCAACGGTGACGGTCGGGGAACTGCCCCCTTTTTCCCGCGGTCACCCCTTTCACTACGCTGTCACTTTCGTCGTAATCGGCGATTGATCGGGCGCGCCACCGCGTTGTTGGCCTAGGTTGGGAGTTGATAGAAGCAGGGTTGAATTGGGTTTGGGAAAGTGGGGTGAACGGAATAATTCAATTTATTTTATTTTACTTTTAATTTGTAAAAACCATTCCAAAAAAAAATTACAAAAGTAGTAATGTTAACATGAAAAAACGGGTGCGAGACATTTCGCCTAAAGTCGTTTCGCTGAAACATTTTGCCGAATGAAAATTGACAGAAAACTAACTGTGAAGAATGAATCAAAATTTAAAAAAAAATGCGTGAGTTTTAACATCTTTTTCAAAAATTCCCAGAAATGATTAAAATCAACTTTTATGAGCATTTGTATTTATTGCATTCTTTTGAACCAGGACAGATCTTTGAAAATGAACAGGTTTCTAAATAAAATCTGCAAGTAATTTTTGTATACTTTCTTACATGATCAGTTCTTCGGACTATTTGAAAGATGATTTTATTTATTTTTGGGAGTTTCTGCACTCTTTATAACATAACCTGTTCTTTTAAATAAATTGGTTTCTTAGCATAAAAAAAATCTGTATATTTTGCATTTTTTAAACATAACTAGTTCTTCGGACTATTGAAAAGTTCTTTCAAAATAAATTGGTTTTTCAAAACTAATTTCTAAAGTTTTGGTATTCTTTCGAAAAAAAAACATTCCATTTCTATTAGTTTTAAACATGAACAATGCCCCTGGGCGCATAATTGTCCCATATGAATTTTCATTACTTTGCAGTTTGGTTCAAAACCAAACCAAAAATATCCAGTTCTAGAAATCTGCAGGGAATTTCCTTTTTTCACGACACTCAACATGTAGTCGATTTCAATCTATATTATCGAAAAAAAAAATTCGATTTATATTATCACAAAATGTTTTTTTTTTCGCTAAAATTGTTGTGTTCGTCAAATCTTACATTTTTTTTAAACTAATGATTACAAAACTACTGAACTAGTGTAAAATGCAATTTTAAAACACTTTTTTCCAAACAAATGTTGAAACTATGGCTTGTTATTTCAATATTTATAATTTTTATTGTTTTGCCTTCAGGATTTTAACAGCACGTGGCGCAGGTCTCGCCCAAAATTGCCCAAGTGTGAGATTGTTGTAGCAAATCAATTTCAAATTCAATACCCTTTTAAATTGTTAGTCTTGATTTAAAATCGACAAATTTCATGAATGTTTCATATTTTAACATTGAAAATCGGACCATTAGTTGTTTAGATATCGACATTAGAAAATGGTGGGTTGTTTGGGTGAAACTTAGAAAACTTTAATTTGCATGTTTCTTTTTTCTTTAAGCCGCTGTATATCAGCAACCAGAGGTCCAATCTTCAATGTCTTTTGAACAATTTCATAACACTTTGCACTTTTCAAAAAAAAATATTTTTAGAAGCTCACTGGTCACTATTTTTAAAATCTAATCTAATCTAATCTAATCAAACCCTAGCGCAGCCAATCTTTCGAAGGGATCCTGGAGAGTGCCTTAGGTTAGATGACGCCTAGCACTCTTCTTGTCATTTATTAACATTTGTAGTGCGCCATTGCATCGGAGTGCATTGAAACATCACAAGCGTTAAAGCGGCCAGGCCTACTGCGTAAAGCCGTATCGCAGAGATGACTCGTAATTGGGTTGAGTTTGAGCACTGAGTGTTCGAACAACAACACAATTCTGAATCGACAGGGGAGGAAGAAGCGTAGGGACACACCACCATACGCTCCGAGATTTTTAGCTGTATTTGTTGGGAGCACCATGCTAAGAAGGTTTGGTACTCCGGGACCCTCTGGGATGGGACATTGTATTTCCACGAATGCCCTGGACACTATTTGCCGTGGTTATAGCGCCACAACTCGCTCTCTGTAACAGTATTCCTAATTCCATTCCACGCTCACCAAGTCGTCATGACCTAGTGGTTAGCATTTTTGCTTACCAATCCAAAGAACGGGGGATCGAACCCCGCCTCGAGCGACTTTGATTTTTCGTTCATATTCATCATTTCAAATTTATGTGTTCTTAACTTTCTCGTTGGGAGCAGATGGGCATCGAACCCAGAACCATTCGCTTACAAAGCAAACACCGTAACCAGTCTGCCACGGCCGCTCCTCACTGGTCACTATTTTTAAAAATCGAAAAACTGCAAATATTTCGTAAAAATCTGGTAACTTTTGGTAACTGGTAACGTAACTTTTGGTGACTATAACTTGAAAATGGAGCTTTTTATCAAAAAATCTGTAATGTACTTTTCGATTGCAAATTCAATTTTACATGAAAAAATAAGTCAAATTTGTTTTTGCATGAAATTTCAACTCTTCCATAAATCACTTTTTTTTTCAAAAAATCATAACTTGGCGGCAGATTTTTTGACCATGTTTCTCTATGGCTCAAAAGCTGTGGGTTTTTGTCCCCTAAAGCATATCAAAAAATCTCGAAAATCAAAAAATCCTGAGCAACACGAGAAAGGTGGATAAGCATTTTGATAGCTGGAACTATTTCACAAATTCCGAGCCAACAGTTAACTTTTTCACAAAACTCGATGTGTAAAACAATAGCAGGCCTTTCCAGCTACCTTCGAACGCTGCGCGTTTTGTTAAATAGTTAACTTTTGTCTAGGAATTTGCAAAATAGTTCTAGCGGTCAAAATGCTTATGCGCCCTTTTCTCGTGTTGCTCCAGATTTTTTGACTTTCAAGATTTTTTGATATGTTTTATAGAACAAAAACCCGCAGCTTTTGAGCCATAGAGAAACACGGTCAAAAAATCTGAAAAGGGCGCATATCAAATGTTGCTTTAGAAATACGTATTTTGGGAAATTGAGTTTTTGTGAGAAAAAAGTAGATGAAAAAATCTGCAAAAAAAATCCTTGTACCTATTTTTTCTCAATAGTCCTCAACAATACCTACAACTTTGCCGAAGACCCCAAACTGATCAGAAAATTCACTCAAAAGTTACAGCTGTTTGAATATTTACGTACCATTTTTGTATGGACAGCTGCCAAAATTGTATAAACACTTGTATGGGTGAACCAATGACACAACATAGCTTCTTTGGTCATAGGGAAGACCCCCACAAAGTTTGAGCCAAATCATAAAATGCAAAAATAAAAATGGTCCAAATCGGCCGAAATCGGCTCATATTATAAATTCCAAATTTTGACTTATTTTAAGTATACTTCTTAACAACTTTTTTTTCACCCCACATCACCCCCACTCACCCCTCAAAGCAGAAGCGGAAGGTGACGTCTACGACGTCGCGTACGCACTTGATAGCGACGCGTTACGATTACCTCATCGCCCCGCAATAGCGCTACTTTGAGGCTTGCGTCGTTGATGACCGGTTTTCTTAGCCCAGCAAATTGATCGATGCATGTCTAATTACGTGTCGCGTGACGCCGACCATTCATCGGCAGACAGCCCTAGCTGCTGATGTTGGTTGGCGCAGGATGGAGAAAGATGGTGCGAACTCTCCTTTCACGTGCTTCTTCTGGGTGATAAAATAGCACAAACCGCGGACACTGGCAGGTGTGTGGAGAGCCGCGACACTAAGTGATGCTTACGAAATGCACGTTTACCTGTGGACCACGGTTATGATGTGGTTAGACGCAAAGTGATGGTTAGCGCGTTGATTGATGTTTACGAGAGGGTGGTGGCTTGGTAATCGAGATATGCAATAGGAATGGGAAAAAATACGGTTGCAATTTGCTGTTATCACCTGACACAGATTATACTAACTTTGTATAAACTGTTAATACGCAATCTTTTTCTCTCCTGCATGGAAGACCAAAAGAAATATTCCAAACTGAACATTGAAAAGAACCGTGAACTTTGAAATTCTCTACGTTTTCTCAAATCGTCTTTTCTTGAAATTATTTTATTTGAATGATACTCCATGTTTTTTTCTATGACAAAAAAAGCCATTTTGAATCATATTTTTTCAATACAAGTCTCTTTACAAATTTCCTGGATTCATGGATGGTTATGTGAGTATTCCAAAATCTTTATCTTGAGCAAAGTTGGTTGGAAAAAGCGTAAAATTCGATGTTGTCATATAACCCGTAAAAACATGTTTTATTTGTGATTTGTTCAATATTCTCACTAAATCGTCTTTTAATTTAAATTTAATTTAAAATTTAAAATAAAATATCCAATGAGTGCAAAAGCGTTACATGATTTATGATGTAAAATTGGAGATTTTCAATTATGCGTAAAACATTTAAAGTATTTTTTTGTTTTTTTTTTATTACACTATTTTGCTTTGCTCACTGAGGTAAGACTATAATGCTGCTCTAAAAGTGAACTTTCACAGATCACCTTCATGTATACCTATCGACTCAGAATCGAAAACTGAACAAATGTCTGTCTGTGGGTGTGTACACACACGATGTGGTATTTATGTGACCAAAATTCTCACCAAGTTTTCTCAGTACTGGCTGGTTTAGTGTCTTATACATCACTAGTGAATTGTTTGAAGTTTCGATAAGTAGTTCAAAGTTATGTATAAAAATGTATATTCTCATATATCCGGATATCACATCTATGCCAGCAAACTTTGTCCGGATCCACCATTCAACCCATCGACGGTTAGGTAATCGAAATTTTAAATAAAATATTACAAAACATTGAAGATCTGGCAACCCTGTCTCATGTTATGACTACTTAACTGATATTTATGCACTTTTTTTATGCCGCATCTCAAAGTATGTAAACTATGTCGGGAGCCATCATCCGACTCATCGTTGGTTATGTAATCAAAAGATGCAAGGGCTTACAGATATAAGCTTAATTACATTGCTCATAACTGAAAACAGAATATTTTTTCAGTGTGGTAGAAATCTGGATAGTAAATCATCTTACGTAAATATTAAAACGAGTCAAATTGAAAAGCTGTCAAAGGCAAACATATGGGAAATTGGACGAGCATTCCGGTAAAAATATTTTCGAACTGAAAAATCAAGTCTGTCATATAGAAAATGCCAAAAACCACCAAAAAAGCTGTTTTTTTCATCATTTTTATTTCTAAAACCGCTGTAACTTTGCAAGGGTTGGACTCAGGACAATGTTCAATATGGGGACTTTATGTAAAATTGTCGGGAGAATCGATTCCCATTTTCGGTTTTCGAAAATTTTGACGTTTAGTCCACTTTTCAAACCACCACAGTTTTAGTAAATGATTTTTGTATTTTTTTAGGAGAAACATACCATCCTGCATTTTTCGTGAGTCTTTTTATGACATTTTAGGCAATTTCCTCAAAAATTTTGAACGAAAAAAAATCGTGACTTCACCTTAAAATTTAACCTTTAAGCATAAACGTTAAAAAAAACTAAGAAGTGGCGTGTATTTTTCTTTCAGTGTATTTTTTTTCTGAAAGCTCGTCTAATTTCCTACAAATTTGTCTTTGACCACTTTTTGGTACGATACAACGGCTTCGAGATACAGTAATTTTTTAAATTACAAAATACAAAAATATCTAAATAACTTACGCCCTTCTCAAATGTCATTTTCGAGTACAATTGGCTCCATATACACAAAAATGGCTTATATAGGCCTAGGATAACATGTCTACAAAGTTTCAATAAAATCGGAGAGGTAAAAGAGGTCGGGTGAAAAGTACCAAAAAAAAATCCTGATTTGAGATGGAATTGCTCATTTATGTAATTATTTGAAGCCGGATCTCACTTACGTGTATGAAAACTTTGTCCGGATCATTTATCCGACCTTTTCTTAGATTAGGTATTATTAAGTATTATTATTAGGTATTCAAAATACCTTCCAAACGAGTCCAAAAATTACGTTATGTCTTAAGTTATGACTACTATGCTTTTTAAGTAACTTTTGGTTTCAATGTATCTTACAAACAACTTTGATTAATGCTAGTTGTAAATTATTTCTGGATTTTATTTTGTCCATTTTATGGTAAGGAGTGAGGTAGGCATCAACCACATGGGTGGATTAAGTTAGTTTATTAATAAACTTTGAATCATTTTAAATTTAAATTATCAAAATCCATATTTCAAAGAACCAAAAAAAAAATATCTTGTAAGCTGCAGAGAAATGTGTACAAACAAGTAAAGAAATTGACTATAAAATAATAACTCAACTACTTTCGAAAAAATATCACGTGCATTTAAAAAATAGAGTTATTTATGTCCCTTATTTATTCTGGGAATTTTGATGTGAGAAAACAAAAACTTTTACATAGATTTACCAAATTATTTCACCCAAGAGTTTTTTTTTTACATAATATGAATGTTTTATTTTTAGTTTATCTCGAATCATAAACAAAACGTTGATGATTAGGGGAGCCTTTAGCACTAAACATGTAATAAAACTTCCGCCAGATCAAAAGACTTGAACGATACCAGAAACGGCGAGCGCCACCTTTTCAGCCAATTGTTCGCCGCCATAAAGCGAGTACCCAAAAACAATAAAAATAACAAAGTCTTGTGGGAGGTTTTCCCAAGCCGGTTGGCTAGAAAAAAACGGCCATTGAAAAGTGAGCTCGGAATTTGGCCGCAAGAAGCCGAACGATGACGAAAGTGAAAGTAATTCTCGACTCTGCTCTTGTTGATGTTTTTTGTTTGCTGCTTCTTCTTCTTCTTCTTCTTCTTCTCTGTTTCATTTCTTCTGGACCGACAATCATCGGCGTCATCATCATTGTGGCTCTTACTACTTTGCTCTTGCGGCATTTATCACATCGTGGCCAACCAACACACACAAAAACACACGAACACACAAATTGCCTGGAGCATGTTGTGCATTTTTCTCGCACAGTGGGATCTTTATGAAAGTTTTTTTTCAAGAAAATGAAAAAAAAAAAACAACAAGAGGTTGCTACACTGAAATAAAAAAAGTACCAAATTCCTAAATTCTAGGAATTTTGCCTCCTTTCCTTATTAAGTAATCCAAAAAACCCGATTACTAAATAAGGAAAAGTGGTAAAATTCCTAGAATTTAGGAATTTGTTACTTTTTTTTATTTCAGTGTAGGAAATTGAAATAAAGCTTTTTGGCTCTAGTTAGTGAAACTAAATGAGATAAGAATAAAAGTAAATAAATTCAAAAATATTGAAAAATAAATTATTGATTCGACAGAAATATAAAAAATCTAAAAAACTTTTTAAAGAACACAAACTTTACAATTGTAACAATTCCTTTCCCCCCCACTGTTCAAACCACCAACCCCATCGGACAAAGTGGCCGACAGCGTGAACAAAAAACGATTATCGAATTGTTGAATAGTTTACTCTCTCTCTCTCTCCCAGCATCAAAAGCAGAAGAAGCATCTCCCCACTAGTACTGGCGGTGGTCGTGGTGGCCTCTCCAGAAACGATGACGCTGCTGGCACTGGATGTTTTGAAGTGTGTTGTTGTTGTTCAGAAGACTTACGCACCACCAACCACCAAACAAGCTCGAACAAGTCCAAAACCTGTTATCAGCGTTGGAGCAATCTGTTTTTATTGATGGGCTTTTTTTAACGTGTAAACTGTCTACTACTTTTTGCTCTTCTTTTTTTTTCTCTTGGGGGAAAAATAGTGTGAGAGAATGAGAGAGAGAGATGGATGGTGAAAAAGGGAGCGATTACAAAAGTGTTGTGTTACGTGAGCTTTCTCCTCCTACCTGTTTATCTTTCTCTCTCCTCTAACGTAATATGGGTTACACATATTATGTTATGTTATGGAACGGCGAAGTGGCGGTTATGGTTTGGTCTTCTGCGTTGACAGCCCCCTGCCGCTGATGTTGATGCCGACAGGGAATGTTACTTTCACTTTTGCTTATCTCTCTCTCGTATTCTGGAAGTTCTGGAAAAGATGATTAATGATGAAGAGGTCGAGCATGGTTTAACTGCAGTAAACTGGTTTCTAGATTAGTAGAATGGGTCATAAGATTCAAAAGCAAGACCACACTTGAACAGAAAGAGAAGGGGAATTGTAGTCAAAATTTTTAGATTAAATAGTTGATGTATTAACTTCAAAATTAAAAATAGTGTTTTTGTGTAAATCAAGTTTTAGTGACAAAAAGTTAAATTAAAAATCGCCAATTTTTTTTACCGTGTATCATTTTTTTTCAGTGTAGTCGATATCCATACCTACAACTTTGCCCAAGACACCAAATCGATCAAAAAATTCCTTCAAAAGTAACAGATTTTTGAATTTTTTGTATGGACAGCTGCCAAATTTGTATGGAAAATTATATGGACAAACTAATGATGCAAAATGGCTTCTTTGGGCATACCGAAGGCACAAAAAAGTTTCAGCCGGATTAAAAAATACAAAAAAAATCGAATGACCGAAATCTCAGAGAATTGCTCATCACTGATTCGTCGGTGTTAACATGATGGGGTCCAGGCAGCAGGTTTGGCCGAATGGTTACGCTGTCCGCCTTGTAAGCGGATGTCATGAGTTCGATTCCCATCTGTTCCAACCTTCCATCGTATGAGGAAGTTAAACGTCGGTCCCGGCCTTGGTTGTTGTTAGGCCGCTCAGTCAGGAAATAAAACTTTTTGGTCTTTAATTTAATTTAACAATTTGTTGAAACCATAAAAAAATATTTGTTTGTAAATGGTACTCATCAACATTTACTACTCTGCTGTAGAAACCAAATAGATTCCAAGACACAGATTTCCAAATATGTTTATTCTATTTTCGTATGATCTGCTGTTAAAATTGTTGTGAAAATTAAAAAAAAAAATCATAAAAAACAATCCACTCAGAATATTTAAGCCAAATCAGAAATAAAAGTTTCATATTATTCACGGATTTAGGACTTTCCAAGAATTTAATTTTTAATAGTTCAAAATCATTCAAACTTCAAATGAATGATTATGTGTGAAATACCAAATTGGAGTAATAACATTTTATAATTGCACTCAAAAATGTAGTTTTATATTTACTCAAAATTCACCAATACAATACATTGGGCACCACCGGGAATAGAATATTGAGTTCAAGTCCCAATTATCCTCAAGGTTACCAGTTCACTGCAATAAAAAATCCCAACTCATAAACCTCCCATAAACCACCCAAGAAGACGACTCCGGCAACGACCCAGCTCATCACTCATTCGACAACCGCTCCAATCCAATCAGCAGATTGATGAGTTCACATATTGGCAAATACTACGCACACGACGGTTGAAAAATGATGATGACCGCAGCTTTTGCAATGTCGAAGAGGTTTTCCTTGAAAACTTTACCAAATTCAATCGCTAAACTTTTTTTGTCGTTTTGTTTCAATTTGAGACATTTTTCAAAATCAACCGCCACAACGTTTTTTTTTTTTGGTCCGTTGCTGCACCCAAGTTGCACATTTGCAAGCTTATACACATTTTGGCGCAAGATTTGCATAAGCTCGTCAAGAAGATGCAAAGCTTGAACGCTCGAAAGATCAACAACTTGTCATGCTTGCGGGGTCGCCGTCTTCGGTGGAACTGGTGAACCTTGAGATCCGTAGAGCTTGTAGCAAAACCGATGTCCGGAGAGCAGAGAGGAAGCAGTTATGGCGTGATTAACAGTTATCTTTGAACAGACTCACACGCCCCGTATGACTTCTGGCACCGGTGGAAGTGATAAATTATCCGGTTCAGCACCGGGTTTTTGCTTGTCTGCAAGGACACTCGTTTTGGTTCAGCATGACGCTATGCCGAAGGATGAAGGTTAGCCTAGGGGTTTAAACATGAAACAGTTTGCTGGTTGAACATGTCATTCATATGATTTTGATTTTGAGCATTGAACTATAATTTTGGGAAAATGTTTGTAGAGAAAGCGATTTTTTTTAAGAATTTTGTTGATAGATTTGCAGAATTTTGGTCATCATTCCTTCTCGATTGATTTGGTTTATAACTTAATTTTTATCTAATCCTTTCCTGTGACAAAACAATAGAGTGACAAGAAAAATGGGAAATTTCGGAAAATCCGGTTTGAAACCCCCTGGCTTGGTTCCTTAAGCAAAATTAAACATCTGTGCATATTTTGAGTCAAAACGGATAAGGCGAGAACTAGTTGAAGTTTAGGTATCGCTGTTAAGTGTTGAAATTTGTATGGGAATTTAAATGTATGGGAAAAAGGCAAAATTTTCTTATTTTCCAGATAGATGTTATTAATTGTGTGGAAATTTTGTCAAGAGTGAGATTTTACAATTTTTTCGAAGGGTTCAAAGCGATCCGAGTTGATCCTAAAAAGATGTTATTGATTTAAAAAAGATATTTTTTATAAAAAATTTCTTTACCACCAATGTGTGCAGCGACCCTTAAACCATAGACTAAATATATATAGATACGCCACTCCGCTGTTGGGGCTGGCGACACTACCGCCACGCCAAAATTACACCTGGTGGCAATTCACAGGTACTAATCTACCCTTTGGGAACGTTTGAAAAAAAATCCTCCTCAGTTTCAGTTCAATGCTCAGTGGGTATATCCAAGCAACTTTCGACCAGCAACTGCTGTTTCCAAGAAATGTCAAAACAAAGGCATTTTCATTTTTCGTTTCCTTTGCTGTTAGTTTAGCTTTCTTCGCAAATGTTTTATAAATTTGCTGGTTGTGCCGTTTCTACCATGCAGATTCTAGCGGCGTGAATGTTCCAGTCAATAGATCGAAAGTATTGTGCTCTTCAAGAAAGCAGGTGAGGAAAAAAAATAACAAAAAAATCCTCCATCAAAAAGATTGTTTCGATTTTCACAGCTTCGTGAGATTCTGGAGAACTATGATGGTGAAAGCGAACTCGGAAACGATGAAGCGGAAGTCTGTCTAGCCATCCATGGTGGATGGCAATCAACGTTCTGTCACACATCGGAACAAACTTAAGACCTCGACTTCTGAACAAGCAAGGGAACAAATGCTGCCCCGCCAAAGAAGCTTCTCCTGCCAAAGAAGCCCTGTGATTACCCAAATCATCTGGCACCTGTACAAAAAAACAGATTCCGGTGTTCAACTACAGGTTCGACGGCGAACCTGACCGGAAATGTTCGTCTTTTGCATCTGATCTCGTAAAATATTGCATCTTGAAACTAAGTTTTGAATTGGTTCGAAATGATAGTAAATCGGCCTCATGTTCCAATACTGCTAGTAGTTGTGTGTAACACAATTGGTTTAAATGTATACTACGCAATGTAAAATTCTTGGGAATAAAATAAAAATCTAGTTTTTTTATTATTCTTGTTTTTTCACATTACATAACCGAACTTTGTGCGACTTCTCTTTTATTTTGGCCTGAGGTACTCTGCCAGGTACGGGGCTGGTTTCATTCAAGTTGTTGGGGACACGACACATGGGGTGGGAACTGCTGTGGCGGCCTTGTCAATCGCCATTTTCGCTATCAACTCCTGGTCCTTTATATCGAACATCAACTTTTCAACGACGCGAATCCCATGAATTGGCGCAACCAGTTAGCTGCTGCAGACTTCACTGAAAAGAGCACACGATTTTATAAATTCTACAGATCAAATAGGAGAACCTTGTTGCTGTTCTTACCATTAACGGACCATCGATTCCCGGCAGAGTCCCTGTTTACGCCTCTCGAATATCGTTTGTTGCAACTCACTCACCGCCACAAACAGCGACCACCTCAGTTGGTATCATGGAAACCCTTTAAAACAAAGCAAGTTAGTGGCATTTTTTGATGTCAGGAAACATTAGGTCGAAAAGTGCAGAGTGCTACGATTTTGTTTAGCAATTTAGTACCTGTAACTTGACTGTGGTGGCGCTCGGAGCGCTAAAGGGGTGTCGCCAACTGGATGTATGGCAAAATCCCGAAGTGAGACATCTAGGTAATTAATAATCTATGCTTAAACCTTACCTCTTTGGCTCAAAACTGACACAAATGCTTAATTTTGCTTAAGAAATCGGGCCAGTGGGTGCCTCAGAAATCTTTATTATTTGTCATCTTTTGTTCCCCTTTGCATCACTTTTTTTTCATTTTAGAAGGAAAAAATCGGAAAAATCTTGAAAAATTCTAGTCCAATTTAAAAAAAGAAAATCACGGCAAACATTTCAAATTGACTAAATAATACAATATAGCCCTTGAAGAACATTTAATTTAAAAAGAATAGTTTCTAAAAATACATGAATTTATAATAAAATGTCATGTCCGCATTTTTTATTCAGTCAAGTAACAGAAAAGGACCTACCCTTTTTTTCGAGACAAATATGTTTTTTTTTTTAATTTAGTACGACATCAAATCGAGCGTAAAGTTTTACATTAATTTCCTTTACACGGAAAAAAACCAATTCCCGAAATCGTGAATTATGTTCATGAATTTAAGAACCACGAAGGAATATATTCACGTTTACAGTGCATATGCAGCATACTCATGAATAAGTTCCTTTGTGGTTCACACATTCATGAACCTCAATTCACGATTACGGGAATTGATTTTTTTTTCAGTGCAGACACCAAATTTCCAAATCGTCACCATTTCAGGCTCCATCACGAGATATCAAAATATGGAAAATATGAAATTACTTTTCAGGACAAAATTTTACACAAATCGAAGAGAGGTCGGGGCTACTGCTGTGTGAGTTGGCAGAGAATGACCCAAATACTACTCGGTTGTCAACTTAATTTCAAATTCTAAAAATAATTTTGATTGTGTCAACATTTTGCAAACATCAATATTTATTTTATTTAAAGTTTTTGTCCTTCTGCATTGAATGAGATCATGGACTGCCGCTCTAATAGAGTCCGTCCCCTATGTAAAAAAAGGCGGACCGAGAAAAATGTCCTGGATTATCTACGGTTTTCAGGAATAAAGTACTAAATTTTGAACCGAACTGCATCATTACCTCAAAATTGACGAAATTACATATGGGACGGATTTACTTCGAGCGGCCGTGGAAGGGGCGCAAAAAATATGAAAAAGCTCAATTTCAAACTTCAAGCCTTATTTTCTGATTTTGCTTATTTTTTGACATTTCAGAAAACCTGCCATTTTTGAGAATGTTACGTAAAATTTCCCGAGAAATCCGATCGAAATCGAATCGGATCAAAATATTTTTCTGTTGAAAAAGCTAACCTGTCATTTGCGTCCAACGCAACAAAAAAAAATTGTGAAGGTGTAAAATTGGAAGTTTTAATACTACCTCCAGAGACGTACCTTGGGTTCACGGCGCCCTTGGCGAAGCATCAATTTGGCGCCCCTCCCAAATTTACAAGCATTTTGATAAATTGATGTCAATTTTCAAATGAGATTGGTTGAATTGAAAATTTATTGCAGGAATTAAGTTGGCTAAATATTTTCTTAGATTTCTTAAAATCGACAATGATAGCAGAGGTATGTTTTTTTTTTTAATTTCAGATAAATGCACAGAGTTGAATGCTCGATCACGATACATTTTGCTATAACATGTTAGCAAATTTGATATTTTCTAAGCCTGCATGAATTGATCTGATGTAGTATTAACTTGACTGAATAAGAAAAAACTTTCCCGGATTCGTAATATAATTAGCTGATTTGGCTTTGGATTTAATTTCGGTGTAATTAGAAAATTAGAAAAAAATCCTTCTTCAACATTACAAAATAATAAGTCGATGTCCGTATGCTCGCTTGTTTCATCTAAATAGGAATCAAAGTGGCTTCGAAGTATAATTTTTCAACACGCAGCAGCAAATCCAAATTTCGTCAAAATCAATTAAAAATCATTCAAAATCCAGCGCAATTCATGATAAAACTTATTTTAATGATAATAATAAGAGCATTATATTTGGTGAAAAATATGAAGATAAGACATTTTTATTTATTTTCAATGATTCGTTCATACCATGCCTCAGAATATTTTTTATATTTTTTAAAGTTATGTTTTGCATTGATTTTGTTTTCATCTTCATTTTTTATTTGATTTTTTTTAATAGATTCAATGCATTTTAGACGATTTTAAAAGTAAACAACACCAGTTTAGCTAAAACTGAAAAAGTGATGGTCAGAACAGCTTGTGCGCTCTGAAAAACTTTTGTTTTTCTTCAAAAATAATGTTGGTCTTATTGGTGAAAATTTACTATTTAAAAACTCTAGTATTTTGCAAATTTCAATGCTCGAAATTGCTTATAAAAGAGAAATCATGCTGAAAATATTTCAAAGGCCATTTATTTAAACTCGAGAATGTCAAAATTTCGCAATTCGCAATTCGCAATTTTCAGTGTAAGAACGGGCCTTGACCGATCTTATGCACCAGGTTCCCGACGAACACGCACTGCCCTTACACCTACATCTCACCCTTGCTCTGAGTCAGTACGAGCAGCACGCTAGAACACGCTTTGAGTGTTCGTGCCAGGCATGCACACCTTCTTTTCCGGTTACGCATTTTAACTCGGCCGGGGGTGGTACATTACGTAGGGTTTGATGTAAGTATAAGCGCCTAACCATCTATAGTGTGCCTATCAACTTTCATTAAAGCAAAAACTGTTTTATATTTAGTTTGAATTCAAAAACTAATTGTTATTTGGGACCATCCATAAACCACGTGGACACTTTTTTGGTAATCTCGAACCCCCCCCCCCCCCACCCCCCTCGTGGACAATTGTCCATACAATAAAAATCTTTTTTGTATGGAGCGTGGACAATCGCCATACCCCCCCCTAAAGTGTCCACGTGGTTTATGGATGGTCCCTTTACTGTGTTTTGTTTTCTCCTGGAATCTTCCCTACACACTTAGATTTTTCTACCGTACTCGGTAAAATTTTTACCGAAATCTCAACAGCCGAGTGCACGGTACTCAGCTCGGTAAAAGTTTAAACTACCGAGAGCTCAGTAAACGCTAATCTGACAGCTGGTTTGAACTTTTACAGAGGACCTCGGTAAAAAATTACCGGTTGCTCGGTACATATTCTGAATTTTTACGGTGCTTACGGTAATGGTTTTTTATGGATTGAATTTATTTTCCTTTTATTTATTCAAAAAGATGACCAAATTTATTCACAAACAATAGCTATGTACATTCACAATAACATCACAACTTATTTTTTCTCGATTATTAGCAAAAATGACGACATAAACCAGCTCCTTCTAAAACGGTTCAAAAGATGAAGCTTCGACGTGAGCTGAAAGAAAAATGATTATTCTAAATAGTAAATAATTTAATTTTCTCAAATAAAAAGACACATACCTGTTATTTTGTCACAATTTATAGTTTTAAATTACTTTTTTTCTGAATGTACTCAGAGAAATGTCCGACAACAGCGACCAAATACAAAAAAAATGACAGCTACAAAATGACATAAGTTTCAACTAAGAGACTCGGTAAAACTTTACTGAGCATTCAGTAAAACACATGGTTATTAGCTGAGTACTCGGTAATTAAATTACCGAGTACCAATAATTTACCAGGAACTAGGGTTCACTGAGTAGCTCAGTGAAATAAGTACTGAAGTACGGTACGTTCAGCGATTTTTTTACCGTAGTTCAGTATTTTTCCTAATTTCAACTGACAGCTCAGTAAAATTTGATTTTTACAGGGTAATTTCGGTAAATTTTTTACCGAGTATTGCGTCCCTGATTTAGTGTGTATTGTTGAGTCTGTTTATCTGTTGCTATTTCTTTTGTCGCGGTGTTTTGTTACAATTTTTGGTCCTAAGCATGTTATAAAAGTTTACCAAAAATACAATAGTAATATTTGTGTTAATCCTTTAATCATTCCATGAATTGAGTAAGGGCTCAAATCTCACTTGTTTGAAAAAAAGGGTGAAGATTGAAAACAATAGACAGTAAAAGAGAATTTATTTTATAAAAATCAAGTATCAATAGTAAGAGAACGATGAGCGTATTTTGAAGAATAAAAATGAGAAGATAGATGTATTAGATGGAAAATTAGACGATAGTTAATAAATAGAGATACAAAACAAGCTTAGATTATAGTAATGCTAATTTATAGGACAGATAAAGAATTATTCAAATAAATAAATTCGCAATAACATCAAAAAAGATTAGGCGAATTATAAATAGACTTGATATTACTAGTACATTAAGGACAAGTTATTTTTAAGGAAAAAATAACAAAACAAAGTTTGTTACAGCAGTATCAATTGATAGAAAAGAGTGGAAAAGCTTTGAGAGATAAGAGAATCAAAAGTTAGTAAAATTAAATCAAATGTTGGATATTAAATAGAAGAATCAGTGAAGAATTGGGAGTCAGAAGAGCAAAATAAAAATAGGAGATAGGTGGTAGCTGAGAATGAAGAGAAAAGAAACTCCGTTGTGCGATGTTTCAGGTATATCCACAGCAGTTGACTCAACATACTGCGAATCAAAACAATACCGTCTACAATCACAAATTACTTCCCTTTCCCACATTGTCGCGCCCCTTTCTTTTAGCCGTCTCGACTCTGACCCGCGGTGGTCAAAGGTTTACGATCCGTTTCCACAGGCCACCAGCTAGGTCATCATGAAAACCAAGCCAACGTGGAGGTAAGAAAATAGGACACTCGCAAAGAACCAGAGCTATACTGTTCTGATCAAGATGATTCGGATGATCTAACAGAACTACGGATGTAGTTAGTTACGCTCCTTCCAAGATGTTCCTTACGTGGACGTCAACCGAAGAGCACGCAACAAGGTCAGTGCCATTGCATGCTCTTAGGTATCAATCCTTGGCCTGCAAACTCGAGAATGTCAAAATTTCAAAAGAAAGTTATATGTTGAACTTTCTGCCACTTGAGCGCCACTTCTTTGATGAAAAAATAAAATTAGCATAAGGTAAGAATTTTCACAAACACTTTGGTAGAAATTTTCATACAATTGATTTTTGCGCCCCTAATTTTTTTAAAATTTTAAACAAAATAATCTAGTTATTTGTAGTTATGCTTTATAATTTGGCGCCCTTTCTGTTTCAAATACCTAATGAGGATGGTTATAACTGACAAGAAAATTTTGTATAATCATCGATTTCGGCGCCCCCCAAGAGCTGCCGCCCTTGGCGATCGCCAACTGCGCCAACCCCTAGGTACGGCGCTGACTACCTCTTTAATGATGTTATATTACCTCAATTTAGACTATAAAAAATGGCATTACAACGAAAAAGTGGTAGATTTACACTTTTTTTGTTTTTAAATTACACATTAAACATTAAATCTACCATGATTTTTTTAATATGAAGTGATCTAAGATCGGTTGAAACGACAACAATGATTTTTTGAAAATTGTCGTTTTAGTAAAAATCGATGAAAATTGCCACTTTTTCAGACCACCCTTAAACGGTCTAGGCTAACCTAATGGCCAAATGGTAAAATGATGGTAAAATCGCATGCAAAAGCATGCACATCACCTTCGTCAAAAAACACTGCATGTACAATTTTTCTACACACAAAAAAAAGTTGCAACCGACGGGACTCAAACCCAGCCCCAACAGTGAGGAATTTTATAAAATAAAGCAAAATTTATTTTACACCCAGGCCTTTTACACTCTGAATTACTACTTTAGGCTTCATCCATAAAGTACGTCACGCTAAAATCAGCTAAAATTTACCCCCTCCCCCCCTTTGTCACGCTTTTCCTATACTTATAACACGCAATGTCACACTTTCTCAGACCCCCCTCCCCCCTAGAGCGTGACATACTTTATGGATGATGCCTTATTTGCTGTGTAGGAAACCTACAGACCAATTTTAAGCCCGATCCAAGCACTTTTGTTTCGTCTGTACTATTTTCGTGGGGAATTGCTGTGTGGGAGTATATAATTTTTGTCTAACTTGCGTTAAAAACAATTAATAATAAAATACAAAACTTTAAATATAATTTACACAGGAAAAAAGTACCTCTTTTTTGAGTAATATTACATAAAAAATGTGTAAAAATGTGAACCTGATGAAAATTTACCAAAACCTGATGAATATTCACCAATGCCTGATGTAATATTACTAATTTTTTCGATACAAAATTTGTCACTATTTCCTGATGAATATTACCATAATTTTTTTCTTTGTACATTACTTAGCCGCCATACACTATAGCTCAAAAGATGTCACTTTTGTTCCATCAAAAGATGTTAAAAATGAAAAGAATCGATGAGGGTTAAGTTATTTTTCTGGTAAAATAGTCAGTTTTTTCTGGATGGTCCCTTATCATAACCCACAACTTTGCCAAAGATGTCAAATCGATCTGAAAATATTTTCTCGACGTGCAAACTTTAAAATATTTTCATATATTTTGAAATGTGGATTTATGGAGACTTGTTTTGTGAAACTATTGATACACAATGGCGAATCGAGACTACAATTTGAATAGGAACCGTAATTTTTAGAGCACCTAAAAGCTTTGAACTCGGAAATCGATGTACAAATTTTGATTTTTGTGTCTGTTCTAACAGAAAACATTCAATCTTGATCAACTAACGGTTCCATTAGTAAATGATTCATCATGTTCTGTTCGACGGCAATAAAACATAACTGCATAGCTCGTATCATTAACTTGTTTTTTTCTTCAAAAAAAAAACATTGACAAAAAGTATCTAAATCCTTCACCACAACCTTGCGTGAACCAAATTGTTTAAAACATATCAATAAAAAGTGAAACCAAAAACCGCTGTCACTAGCTTAAACTCCAACAAAACTTCACCGCCACCAGGTTCCGACACCTCGCCAAACTTAACGACCTCCCATAAACTGCCCGAAACGTCTTAATCGCATCGACACCGACATCTTAATCGATGGCCAGTCCAAGAACCAAAGGTTGACCCAATTACCACGCCACACCTGACGTTGTAGCTTGTTTGCCAGAACCGGTCATCAAGGGAGTCCGCTTTTCAAACATCTTGGCCCAAATCTGGACGTCTAGAAGTTCGATTTGTAGCCTTAGCGGATAACCGGGCGTAATCCAACACTTGAGTGCGCACAAAATTACACAAACAAGTTGTGGTTTCGTTAAGGAGCTTTGCCAATTACCCAACTTCCACTCCATTTGAGGATTGTTTCCTGTCTATTTTTTCAGCACAAGCAGGGAAAACACTCAAAAGAACAACAACAAAAATCAGCAACGTTTTAGCGATCGTTGAATCTTTTGGCTTTTGAGTGTGAAAAACAAAGAGTACCTACCTAAGAGGGGTTGCGGAAAGTACCTTTTTCCCAACCCAATTTCCATTATTCTTACGCCCGCGGAAGTGCCAATCAACAGGTCGACGAGCATGCAAAAAGTGAAGTTACCTACCTGGTTAAACTCGCCGAGCCGGGCGGATCAGAATCGGATTCAGACAGAAAACGAGCAACCAGCCAGCCATTAAAATAATAGCTCGCGCAACAAAAGCAAATCTCCGCACGCGGGTTCAACGAAACATCTGCAGATTCACGCGAGATGATGATGATATTACTTCAAATCGAGCAGCGAGGGTTGAAAGTATTATGTCAGGGTCAAATTTTTTTTTATTTAATACAGTCTTGACTCAATTTTCGAAAGTCCTAAGAAAAACAAAAAGATATTTGTTGGTTATTATGGGTAGTTGGGCTCAAACAAGATCCCAAAATAGAAATTTATGAAACAAGTTGCATAAAAGGTGAATTATGTTTACCTGTACAAAATATGACCTCTGAAAATATTGTTTGGAGACTGACTCAATGGTTGTTGAGCTTCCGAAAGAAAATTACACAAGAAAAAATAGGTTTTCTCTACATCATCAGAAATAGCTTTTATTTTTTATTGACGATAACTTAGGTCGCGTCTGATTAAAAACTGAAAATTGGAAAATAGTGTCAAATTTACCGATCCTTCAATTTAAAAAAAAAGATATGTCAACCCTAAAATTTTAAAAGGCTCTAAAACGTATTTAACCTTATCAAATGTTAGGGTTAATTTGAAAACATTGAAATATTCCTATAGGAAAACTCAGAAAATTTAAAGATACCATTATTTTTGACATTGAATACAAAAATGAAACATTCAACGTTTTTTGGTGATGTAGAGAAATCTTTGTTTTTCTTGAATAATTTTCTTTCGGAGGCTGTATCTAAGCAATCATTAGTGCAATCTTCAATATCTTTATGGCAAATTCATAAGAAATTTTCTGATCTCCTTGACAAAAAAAAAATTCGGGTGGTCAAGCTTGGTCATCATTTTTACAGAAAAAAGGTCACGTAATCAACTAAGAATAACTCGAAAACGTTGCAGGTTTTTGAAATATATTTGTGTTTTATACAAAAAAAAATAAAATAGTACTATTTTTTTCAACAAATCTCAATTGTTCCAATTTCAAAAATGGTTAATCTAATTTTTTGCCCAATTTTTTTTTTGAAGTCCTTAGTAATAACTAACTTTTGCTGAAGACACCAAATTAATCTCAATAAACACATTTGCGAAAATTTTTACAGGCTTTTTGTATGGACAAAGTTTTAAGCAAAACAAAAAAAGCTCAGTCTTATGAGAATTGCTCAGCTGATGGTTGAATTTCAACTAAATCTTTCGTAAATGAAATACGCAACTTTTGGTACCCTAAAATCGCTAAAATTTTCAGTTTTAGTGAAACAAGTTGATTTTTTGCCGATTTCGTCAATTTCCCGTATCTCGGAATCCTGTTAATGAACCTCGCCTAATTTTTGATATGTTATGTAAAACTGTCCGAGGAATCCGTTAAAAATATTTTCAGATATAGGCTCTTTTGTTAAGACACCGTCAAAACGGCATTTGATGTTTTCAAAAAAATTTCCAAATGTTAGGCAGTCAAATTTATCATTTTTCATTTGCCAACTAAAATCGATTAAAATGGAACGAAGTAAAGATCTTTTGAAAAAAGTGTTTTTTTTTGTGAAAATTGACGAAAATGGCAATTTTTCAGACCACCCTAACACGGCGTAGGCCACTCTAATTGTCAAACAAAAAAATACAGGATATTTTGCTCAAGAAACCCCTAGGAAATTTTCGAGCCAAATCGAAGCACTTTTTTATTCTTTGAGGCGGTTGCAAATATTTTTTGAAGTTTATGTCCCTCAACTCTGACCAAAGTCGAGGGGGGACAAAAAATGAAAAAAATAGCATAAAAATTGAAATTACGAGCCATGGTTTCAACATTTTGATGAAAAAAAAATTAAAATGCATTATACACCTGTTCAGTTGTTTTGCCATCAGTTGTTTCCAAAATATCTAAGAATTGACGAAAATTTTATTTTTTTTTTTTGCAAAAAATAAAATTATTGCGGTGCAGTTCATTGAAATTTCATAAATATTCAAAACATTGTTAAACTAGCCCAAACATGCTAAATATGATTATTAATGCAGAAATATGCATTTTAGATTGTTTTGAGTTGATTAGACTTTTATTTACATGGAAATTTTGAATTTTTTTGAAATGTCTCAAATTTATAGTGATTTTTAAGCATTATTTTTATTTACGACATAAATTTCTACAAATTGCAGCTTAAAACGGAGGTCAGATTGAAATTTTAGGTAAAAAGGAGTTTAATTTTTTGAAACATACTTTACTCTCTGTAGGGGAGAGTGGGGAGACTTCATCCCCTTTTTTTGTATCGCACATAACTCTGTCAATTTCTCACTAAACTATGATCTTTTTGCATGAATTGAAAGCTTAAACATTCAACTATGTTTGGCTGATAAGGGTACTTCATCAGATAAACTCTTCGAATCATGCCAAGCGTTTTAAAAAAATATTTTTAACCGGCATTTTCAAAATGTTGGGGGTAATATGATCCCCCTTTCAACATTTTGAAGAAATCTTCAGCAAAATGTTTCTTTTATCCAAACTTTTAATTTTCTATAAGTTAAACAATTTCACATTAAACCTGTATATTTGTGTTCAAAATATAACGAGTTTAGCATGTAAAATATTTACAAACTTAAAATTTTCTTTTTTAGACCAAAATTGAGCATGTTCACAAAAGCTGGTAATTTTTGTTTACAAAACTTTTGAAAAATGGTTCAAACTGCAGTAAGTTATGTACAACTATATTAAAGGAAACTATGTACGAAAACCCAGCCCAATTAGGATGATTCCAGTGACTGTAAAAATGCAGGGATCAAGTCTCCCTAAAAGCACTTTTTTAAACAATTGATTGTAAAAATAGTATGACGATAAATTTAACGTCAAATGCGTAAGGGTTTTGGAGTTGATATGTTTATCAAACAATTCATGTATAAAACATATTTTTTTGAATAATTTTGGAGTGTTTTCTATACTTATCAAAACAAAGAAAAAAGATCTCTTGGAAGTTTTTTGCAGCACTTCTTAGAAAAATGTGTGTAACTCAATCTAAACATTTTTTTAATTTTTTTCTTTGTTTTCTACAATGAGTTTTAGTCAGTTTCGCACAACTTTCTAGAACAAAGCTAATTGTTTTACCCACATGCTGACGAGATACAGGCTTGGGATCAAGTCTCCCTGGGGATCAAGTCTCCCCACTCTCCCCTACATTGAAATATCTCAATTGTTAAAAATATTGTTGAACATAGCCAAACAAGCTGAAGGAAGTTTGTTTGCAGGAAAATGTATTTGAAGTTATTTTCATTCATATTTCCATCGAATTTATAAATACTCTTACTCATGATTTTTTGGACCAGTTTTAAAGCCCAAACTATATCAGTTAATCATATTCTTGTGCACATAAAACTTAAAACTAAAAAAGCATTTAGCAAGTCCAATAATTTAAAAAATCATCAATTGAATATCAAACTTTCAAGAAATCTATTTATATGAGTTCAAATTTCAAATAAGCAAAACGAGCACATGTTTATTGAAGCTTGAGTAGTTTGAATTTGATTAAAATTTTCTGTGGCACTTGTAGCATTTTTTGTTAACCCAATTCGAATACAAAAAACTTCCGTTCCGCACTGTACCCTCATACAAAATGTACCTGCTCAACACCTTAACCCATCTCGCATGCATCACCCGCTCGTGGATCTGCCGCGGGCAGCTGAATTGAGCTTTTGGTGATTTGCAATTTGCTTGGATTTTGTTTAGATTGATGTGCGTTTTTATCTTTTCTTCACTTCTTTTGCAAAAAAAATACTTGGGAAATTTGACCGGCACGTACCGCTCTTCTCCTACCCACCACAAACTTGGTTGAGAAAAGTTTTGGCAAGAAAATGGAAGATAATTTTCCAAATTGTCGGAACAATTACCGACCTCCCCAGACCCGCGAACGGAAAGCAAACTAATTGATCTGAGTGGAGTGATTGCGGCGGGGTGGAAAAACAAATCATTTTCAAATGGATCACGATAAGGCACCACCACCTCCACACGGCATTTCCCCGGGCTGTTTTTCGATAGTGAAAGTGGTGAGCTCACCTTTTTCCACTTTCTATTTCGATATGTTGATTTCGGAGGGTGGTGGAACCACGCCCAAGCTTGGGAAAATTTCGATGAGCAATATTGTATATAAGATTAAATTTCAATGATAAATTTTAACTAATTTTGTTTATTTTTCTTTTTTCAGGTACGTTTATTTCTAATATTTCATGGAAATGAGAAAAACTTACGTAAGTTGATAAAAGATTATTTCTATTTTTTTTGTAGTCTAAAGTGTTAAGAAAGAAATTCAAGCGATCTTTGAATTATATTTAAAAAATGTATCTTCTTTTCATTATTTTAACAAGTACATTTGAATAACAAAAAATAGGCACATCTGAAATGCAAACTGCTTGTGCGAAGACATTTTTTGCGGTTTGACCCAAATCTTGATCCATTCACCAAATTAAATTGAAAACAAAATAGAAGTGATAAAATAGCACATTTTTACTACATGATCACGTTTCACATAAATGTAAGCGATCTCTTCTACCAACCAATTGCGCAATAATAGTTTATCATCATCTTCGTGTTTTTCGCTAACGCAGTTTCGCGGCGTTTCTCATCACAGATTCTCTCACACAGGTTCTCCTTTCAAGTGATTATCGGCGATTTTCTGGTCGTCACTCGCATTATCTCATGTTATTTTTCTGTGTTACTGTGCTTCTGCTGCTGTTGATTTCATAATTGTTTTCGTCCCTCTCTTTCTTTCTCTCTCATCGTTTTCGATTTACACATTTTGCATCAGTGATTCATCTGGCTGATTATTTATTATAAACATTGTTTTGCGGTCTAGGCACACGGCGTGAGCTTAAAAAAACAGTGATTTAAATTTTCACGTCATCGAAGTGGCAGAGAGTTGCGAACGTAACAGAAGTCAACGAGACACTTGATCTACTGCACAGCAAAAAAAAGTTGAATTTTGAAATGTTGAAAATTTGGTTGGTTGAATATTACTCATATTACTCAAAAAATGTGTTAAAATGTGAACCTGATGAATATTCATCAGAAACTGATGAAAATTCACCAATTCCTGATGTAATGAACATTTTTTTGCCACAAAATCTGTCACCATTTCCTGATGAATATTACCATAATTTTTTTCTGTGTTGCTGCTGCCAGTGCAATTGAACGAAAGGTTTAAGGGGTTACATAATGTAAATTGGAAAAAAGTTAAAGGTTGGTATGAGTACACACTAAATATTTTTTTTAAATTTGTTTTCAGGGCATTAAATTGTACATTGTCATCTATTAATAAAATATATATCCAGGCATTTGGATGCACCATTGCCGAGATTTAGCTATTTTAAGTTAGCAGTTTCAAAAAACGGGTGCCTCGATATCTTAACACTGCGTTGACCAAATCTTTGATGTCTCACTAAACAGGTCCCGTGTGCATGACGAAAGCGGATTTTCAAAAAGTTTATTTAAAATAAAAAGATAAAAATATTTTTCTGTTTTTCATATAAAATAATCAACAGTTTTTGATTTTTGCAATTTTTAAATGCCTTAATTTCAAAATCGGACTTCGTCGTGCACACGGGATATGCATTGAGAGTCCTCACTTCAAATTCCAGCCAATTTGGTCCATCCCATCTTGAGACATCGTGGTACAAGCAAATCATCTCGGTGTTTTGAAAAAAACGCTCACAAAGTTTGACGGTTAGCATTGCGCATGGCAAAACTTTAAACTTAAATCGTCTTCGACTCACTTGAATCATGAAATATCTCTATGAAACTATCAGGAGTGATTGGAAATCATCTTTTGAAAGGATTTAATGAATAGGTAATTGGAAATTTGATTTTTTACATGTATGTAACGCCTTAAGGTGAAACGGGACGCCAGTTCTAGGACAACTTCTGTTCAGCTAAATTCAATTTATGAACTCGACAGATTGCTTGCTATTGACCTATTAAGCGTCTGCAAATTTACCTTCTTATGTTACGGCATTTTTCTTAAAGATACTTCCATCCCATATCACCTTAAAAGTTAGTTAATTGCATCCAAGCAACTTGGTGTAAAACAATCATTTGAATTATTTGAATTATTTGAATTATTTGAATTATTTGAATTATTTGAATTATTTGAATTTTTTGAATTATTTGAATTATTTGAATTATTTGAATTATTTGAATTATTTGAATTATTTGAATTATTTGAATTATTTGAATTATTTGAATTATTTGAATTATTTGAATTATTTGAATTATTTGAATTATTTGAATTATTTGAATTATTTGAATTATTTGAATTATTTGAATTATTTGAATTATTTGAATTATTTGAATTATTTGAATTATTTGAATTATTTGAATTATTTGAATTATTTGAATTATTTGAATTATTTGAATTATTTGAATTATTTGAATTATTTGAATTATTTGAATTATTTGAATTATTTGAATTATTTGAATTATTTGAATTATTTGAATTATTTGAATTATTTGAATTATTTGAATTATTTGAATTATTTGAATTATTTGAATTATTTGAATTATTTGAATTATTTGAATGATTTGAATTATTTGAATGATTTGAATGATTTGAATTATTTGAATTATTTGAATTATTTGAATTATTTGAATTATTTGAATTATTTGAATTATTTGAATTATTTGAATTATTTGAATTATTTGAATTATTTGAATTATTTGAATTATTTGAATTACTTCAATTATTTGAATTTTTTGAATTATTTGAATTATTTGAATTATTTGAATTATTTGAATTATTTGAATTATTTGAATGATTTGAATTATTTGAATTATTTGAATTAATTGAATTATTTGAATTATTTGAATTATTTGAATTATTTGAATTATTTGAATTATTTGAATTATTTGAATTATTTGAATTATTTGAATTATTTGAATTATTTGAATTATTTGAATTATTTGAATTATTTGAATTATTTGAATTATTTGAATTATTTGAATTATTTGAATTATTTGAATTATTTGAATTATTTGAATTATTTGAATTATTTGAATTATTTGAATTATTTGAATTATTTGAATTATTTGAATTATTTGAATTATTTGAATTATTTGAATTATTTGAATTATTTGAATTATTTGAATTATTTGAATTATTTGAATTATTTGAATTATTTGAATTATTTGAATTATTTGAATTATTTGAATGATTTGAATTATTTGAATGATTTGAATTATTTGAATTATTTGAATTATTTGAATTATTTGAATTATTTGAATTATTTGAATTATTTGAATTATTTGAATTATTTGAATTATTTGAATTATTTGAATTATTTGAATTATTTGAATTTTTTGAATTATTTGAATTATTTGAATTATTTGAATTATTTGAATTATTTGAATTATTTGAATTGTTTGAATTATTTGAATTATTTGAATTATTTGAATTATTTGAATTATTTGAAGTAATTGAATTATTTGAATTATTTGAATCATTTGAATTATTGGAATTTTTGGAATTATTTGAATTATTTGAATAATTTAAGTTATTTGAATTATTTGAATTATTTGAATTATTTGAATAATTTTAATTATTTGAATAATTTGAATACTTTGAATTATTTGAATACTTTGAATTATTTGAATTATTTGAATTATTTGAATTATTTGAATTATTTGAATTATTTGAATTATTTGAATTATTTGAATTATTTGAATTATTTGAATTATTTGAATTATTTGAATTATTTGAATTATTTGAATTATTTGAATTATTTGAATTATTTGAATTATTTGAATTATTTGAATTATTTGAATTATTTGAATTATTTGAATTATTTGAATTATTTGAATTATTTGAATTATTTGAATTATTTGAATTATTTGAATTATTTGAATTATTTGAATGATTTGAATTATTTGAATGATTTGAATTATTTGAATTATTTGAATTATTTGAATTATTTGAATTATTTGAATTATTTGAATTATTTGAATTATTTGAATTATTTGAATTATTTGAATTATTTGAATTATTTGAATTATTTGAATTATTTGAATTATTTGAATTATTTGAATTATTTGAATTATTTGAATTTTTTGAATTATTTGAATTATTTGAATTATTTGAATTATTTGAATTATTTGAATTATTTGAATTATTTGAATTGTTTGAATGATTTGAATTATTTGAATTATTTGAATTATTTGAATTATTTGAATTATTTGAAGTAATTGAATTATTTGAATTATTTGAATCATTTGAATTATTGGAATTTTTGGAATTATTTGAATTATTTGAATAATTTAAGTTATTTGAATTTTTTGAATTATTTGAATTATTTGAATTATTTGAATTATTTGAATTATTTGAATGATTTGAATTATTTGAATTATTTGAATTAATTGAATTATTTGAATTATTTGAATTATTTGAATTATTTGAATTATTTGAATTATTTGAATTATTTGAATTATTTGAATTATTTGAATTATTTGAATTATTTGAATTATTTGAATTATTTGAATTATTTGAATTATTTGAATTATTTGAATTATTTGAATTATTTGAATTATTTCAATTATTTGAATTATTTGAATTATTTGAATTATTTGAATTATTTGAATTATTTGAATTATTTGAATTATTTGAATTATTTGAATTATTTGAATTATTTGAATTATTTGAATTATTTGAATTATTTGAATGATTTGAATTATTTGAATGATTTGAATTATTTGAATTATTTGAATTATTTGAATTATTTGAATTATTTGAATTATTTGAATTATTTGAATTATTTGAATTATTTGAATTATTTGAATTATTTGAATTATTTGAATTATTTGAATTATTTGAATTATTTGAATTTTTTGAATTATTTGAATTATTTGAATTATTTGAATTATTTGAATTATTTGAATTATTTGAATTGTTTGAATTATTTGAATTATTTGAATTATTTGAATTATTTGAATTATTTGAAGTAATTGAATTATTTGAATTATTTGAATCATTTGAATTATTGGAATTATTTGAATTATTTGAATAATTTAAGTTATTTGAATTATTTGAATTATTTGAATTATTTGAATAATTTTAATTATTTGAATAATTTGAATACTTTGAATTATTTGAATACTTTGAATTATTTGAATTATTTGAATTATTTGAATTATTTGAATTATTTGAATTATTTGAATTATTTGAATTATTTGAATTATTTGAATTATTTGAATTATTTGAATCATTTGAATTATTTGAATTATTTGAATTATTTGAATTATTTGAATTATTTGAATTATTTGAATTATTTGAATTATTTGAATTATTTGAATTATTTGAATTATTTGAATTATTTGAATTATTTGAATTATTTGAATTATTTGAATTATTTGAATTATTTGAATTATTTGAATTATTTGAATTATTTGAATTATTTGAATTATTTGAATTATTTAAATTATTTGAATTATTCGAATTATTTGAATTATTTGAATTATTTGAATTATTTGAATTATTTGAATTATTTGAATTATTTGAGTGGGTCTCGTGGCGCAGGGGTAGCGGCTTCGGCTGCCGATCCCGATGATGCTATGAGACGCGGGTTCGATTCCCGCCTTATCCACTGAGCTTCTATCGGATGGTGAAGTAAAACGTCGGTCCCGGTTTCTCCTGTCTCGTCAGAGGCGCTGGAGCAGAAATCCCACGTTAGAGGAAGGCCATGCCCCGGGGGGCGTAGTGCCAATAGTTTCGTTTCGAATTATTTGAATTATTTGAATTATTTGAATTATTTGAATTATTTGAATTATTTGAATTATTTGAATTATTTGAATTATTTGAATTATTTGAATTATTTGAATTATTTGAATTATTTGAATTATTTGAATTATTTGAATTATTTGAATGATTTGAATTATTTGAATTATTTGAATTATTTGAATAATTTGAATAATTTGAATTATTTGAATTATTTGAATTATTTGAATAATTTGAATTATTTGAATTATTTGAATAATTTGAATTATTTGAAGTAATTGAATTATTTGAATCATTTGAATTATTGGAATTTTTGGAATTATTTGAATTATTTGAATAATTTAAATTATTTGAATTATTTGAATTATTTGAATTATTTGAATTATTTGAATAATTTTAATTATTTGAATAATTTGTATACTTTGAATTATTTGAATTAATTGAATTATTTGAATTATTTGAATTATTTGAATTATTTGAATTATTTGAATTATTTGAATTATTTGAATCATTTGAATTATTTGAATTATATGAATTATTTGAATTATTTGAATTATTTGAATTATTTGAATTATTCGAATTATTTGAATTATTTGAATTATTTGAATTATCTGAATTATTTGAATTATTTGAATTATTTGAATTATTTGAATTATTTGAATTATCTGAATTATTTGAATTATTTGAATTATTTGAATTATTTGAATTATTTGAATTATTTGAATTATTTGAATTATTTGAATTATTTGAATTATTTGAATCATTTGAATTATTTGAATTATTTGAATTATTTGAATTATTTGAATTATTTGAATTATTTGAATTATTTGAATTATTTGAATTATTCGAATTATTTGAATTATTTGAATTATTTGAATTATCTGAATTATTTGAATTATTTGAATTATTTGAATTATTTGAATTATTTGAATTATTTGAATTATTTGAATTATTTGAATAATTTGAATTATTTGAATTATTTGAATGATTTGAATTATTTTAATTATTTGAATTATTTGAATTATTTGAATTCTTTGAATTCTTTGAATTCTTTGAATTATTTGAATTATTTTAATTATTTGAATTATTTGAATTAATTGAATTATTCGGATTATAACAAAAATGTACCAGGAGACTTTTTACAATAAAAAACAGTTCATTCACTACATTACTTCATAAGTAAAAAAAAATAAAACAGGATTATAAAAAGTAGTTGTTTTCAACAAAAACAAAACAAGCTCTGCACTGTTACAAACAAAGCAACTACATTACAAAAAGGCCAACAAAACATTTCTAAAATCTACATTTTTCTAAATTCTTAAATCACATTAACCCATTAAACAGATAATTTCCCAGGATTTTTTTTTATTTTTTTGTTTTTTTTTTGCGAAAATTACTTTTTTGCATTCTTGAAGCTTTTTACTCAGAATTCTTCCATTTCCGGATTCAAGCTTGCGATCTCGAGATTGCAAGTCAAAGAAAAGACTGCCTAAGGCACCGATAGAATCTAAATTATACAATAAAAATGTAAAAAATAGGATAGCGCGTACCTCTTTTATGATCTAATATTAAAAAAGTGGCATAGCATTGAAAATTAGGTAAATTTACAGATTTTTCGATACAAAATTAAAAAAAAAACATATCAACACTCTGACGTTCGCCTTTGACATTGAGTGTGCAAGCAAAAATGTAAGTTGTTGTCTTCTTATTCCAAAATTGTGAAAGTTACGGACTCAAGCCTGCAACAATCTGATTTTAAAAATAAACAAACTTTGTTTTGAATTGTTTTGAAGACAGTAAATACTTTAGGGGAAAAATAAAAAATATATCGATAGTTCCAGTAGTTTTGGAGATACTAAAATAGTTGTAACCAAAATCTTGGTGCAAATGCTTTGTGTACCGTTTAGCACAAAAATCTTAGTGAGCAAGACATTTCTACGAACAGTTTTGCAAAAAAATATGTTTATGCATTGAGAATCTTCAATTTTAATCGTGTGATTTCCCCTAAATCTAAAAAAACAGTGACCTCAAAATAAATGTTTCATAAACAATAATATTGATACAGTTTAGTTAACATCCTATTGAACTTTCCAATTGAGACATAATTGAGACACAATTTCATAATTTCACTGAAACTTATTACTTTCCCCCGTTGATCTCAATTCCGCCAAGAAGATAATCCATGTTCTGACCCAAATTCCTACCTTCCATCCTAATACCACCTAGTGTAAGATCAGGTTCACCCAGTACCTACTAGCAACCAGCTCACGACGTGTCAAGTCCACCTCCGCCCGGGGGGGGCACGTCCTACAACAAGTCGGGCACGGAAAGTGTTACGACGACGACGACGACGACACTGACGTTCAGCAGGTGCCATCACAGCCGCATTTCCACTTCCACTTTTCTTTCCTATCCTATTTTTCCCTTACCAGATCAGAACTAGGTGAAATGCTTGCCTGATCTTGGGCAAACCGGTAGTAGGTCGTCCGCCAAGTGAGAGGGCACTACGATACCGTAAGCAAATTACGGTTCGTTTACCTCCTCCGTGCAGCCCGCCGCCGGGTCCTGGGGGTCTGCAGATGAGTTATTAAACTGCACTGCCGGTGTTGTCTCGAGTTGAGTGGGCTTAGAGAGAGGTCTTGCGACTCTACCGTGGAGTGGGGTGGAAGTTGAACAAAACTGGCGATGAAGTGGTTGTTCCAAAGTAACCCCATCTCACGGTGTACAGACAAGTGCAGAAGTGCTTTACGGTTTTCTCGGTAGCGTTCAGGAGCAGCTGCGCTCGTATCGGGGACAAGTCGACAAAGTGACTTGAACGGCGATGAAGTCGCCGAGATAAATGGAAATGGATTTGGTGCAATTGATTAAGTGGAGATGATGAGTGACTTTGCCGTCTCGGAGGTCTCTTGGCGGCGGCCGTAGTGCTGCATGGAAAACGAATCGCATTTTGCACGTTCTGGTTTAGCGGATCGTTACTGGTTGGTCTGGTCTGCTCAGTCAGGATTAGTGCTGGTTTTCATTTCTGTGGAATGTTAGCCAGCAAAAATGGGGACAAATGTTTAAATTGAATACTGCTTTATTTTGTAATTTATCAACGATTTTTCTAAAAACGAAGTAATAACCATAGTAGAACAGCATGTTATTCCATCGTGCACCTTATGTTTGCCTATCAGCACATTGACGTTCAATTACAGCTTCTGAAAGAAGTTTTTAACTAAAATCGAGTAATAAATTGCAGCTCACAATGCCTCACCTTTTGACCATCATAGATTCCCACAGATTGCATTTTTGTCACTTTTTATATGAAAGAAAATTTCAATCTTGTCGTGCTATCTTGACACACCCCGAAAATTGATGTTAGTGCGACAATAGGCAAAGGGATTTTAGGTCAGAGCGCGTTTGACACAAGTACGAGCTCGGTTACCGTAAACATTTGTAATTATAACTTGGGACTCCTAATCTAATCTAATCTAATCGAACACAAGCGCAGCCAGTCCGAAGAAAGCATCCTGGAAGAAATTTTGGTTAGATTACGCCCCAAGTTCTTTCTTGTCAATATTAATGATTGCATTACATCCAAGTAACCCCAAACATGTATTGCAAAAATTAAAGCGGCCAGGCCAACTGCGTTGCATTAACCGCAGAGACAGATTCTGAGAACGGATCACATTTCACAGAATCAACAGGGGAGGAAGGATGCGTGGACATACCGTACCAAACGCTCCAAATGAGTTGTGGTTGGGTGTATAGGTGTAAATTTGGCAAGTAATTAATATTTTTTTAGGAGAGGTAAGAGGAAGGAGGGAGGTAGAATTTGGATTAAGGACATGGAAGATGGGGTGGGGTAGGAAGGATATTTCATTTGATAAATAGAATATAATATAAATTATCTAGCAAAAAAAGTAAGGAAAGATCTCACCAAGGTACTACAAAACATTCGACAAACCGAATATACATCGAATACGATGCTGTTGCTTCACTAGAACATCATCGAACCCAGGCATCCGCAGGTTGTGAACAGCTTCTGGCCTTGCCGGAACGGCTGGAACCAAACGGAAATCCTTTCCGTTACGCTACACGAAAACAAATTACGCAGTGCTTCACTTTTGTCTTCAGCAAGTAGATTCACCTACAGCATAAAATAAATCCGAAAAACTCATCAGAAACTTTCTTGGAATTTTCCAATGAAAAATAACTCTAAACCGAAGAAAAACGTCATATTTTCGGCTCCCTGTAATTATAACTTGGGACTCCGGAAACCAAATTCAACCAAACTTCAGGACAATGCATATAATTGGCAACCAAAAAAAAAACCTGTTTATTATTGTTTACATGACGTGCTCTCGTGCTCTTGTTTATACAAGGTCAAAAATTAAAACGTGATTTTCTCGGAACGTCAAAGTTAGCACGACGGCGTCGAATTGTTGAGATTTGGTGTTTAGCATGTTAGTCAAGTAATTTCCGAACCATGTTTTAAATAAATCTGATGTGTTTTTATGTTGTTATGATCGACTAACATGTTATATTGAGCTATCATTACTAATATGACCAGAATCTGACAGCAAGGAGGGAGTGACGGAGAGGGGGGGGGGCGGTTGAGTTACTTGAATGAGACTACACCTCACCTGGCCAAACCAAAAACAAACTGCTGTCAAATGAATATGTTAAACGCAGAAAAATAACTTTTGAAAATTTTAAAAAGTCTTGGCATGTTGTTAACATTTAGATCTCTTGTCCTTATAAAAAAGGATTTCAATGTTAAAATACGTACATTAGACTGGTATTCTCTAACATTTAAAAAAAATAACTCAAGTGTTACGGAGCGGCGCGCGCAATGTCAGGCATGTACACCCCTCGGCGATGCAAAGAGCAATACGTCGTGTGTCATGTTTGTTGCTCTCATATTGTCACCCCAGCAAACGTCACGAAACGTCAGTCGCGATGATTGGTGAAATTGAAATGAACGAGTTGAATTGAAAGTGTGAATATTTAATATTGTGATTAGTTCAGTAACTTGGATTATCGCTTAAAATTCTCGCTGGACCGCGGGGAAGAACCGGTTGGAAATTTGTTATTACCTAGGGTATGAGGAAACGACATTTATTAATGAATTTATACTAAAATCTTACCTAAAATGTTAAACTAGAGCTGCGGATTGATTACATTTCGCACGAACACGGCATTGCTTATCTGTTGGAGGACAGACACGGATAGGGTGACCAATGTACTTAAAATTAAACTTAAGCCTAGAATAACTATTAATTTGAATAAATTTAGCTTTTAGCGATTCCACATTAATCAACGGTGTGCTGCTCAAAAGAACCCGAAAACGTCCCAACATCAAGCTTAACTGATTATTTTTTTGCTAATTCAGTATTTTTACAATTAATTGATAACGCGCCGACACTCGACTAAACAACAAAAAAAATGATTTCAAAGGTTGTGGTAGCTGAACAAATCATCACTGGGATTATTCAGCAGAACATCGATTTCGCTACTGTACTTGCAGGTGTAATGCCACACGTTCAAAAATAACCTGTCACTGGTCGTAGATGAACAATGTTTGCAAACAACACGAAACAAATTGATTTTACAATGAGAATCAAAAAAATCTTCTACTGATTGATTTTTTTTTTTTCAAAAGTTTGGGAGCGATTTATTGCGTGTGTCGTCTCCAGTCTCTTTTGCGAGTGAGGAAAGTTCGCAAAAGATTTTTTAGTGATTATTCCGTATGTGTTTTTGAAAAAATAAAGATTTTCTTAAAAAATCGAAAATGCGATAATAAATATTGAAAATGTGGTCAAAAAACCTACATTAAATTTACAATCGAAAAGTAGATTACTGTTTAACGGTTTTGGAGTTATACTCACTTTTAGGTTATATGTAATTTTCCAAAATTTAAACATTTTTAACTTTTAAAAAATATTTAATGAAGGAAAGTCACTTTTCGAACAAATATTTTTAGAATACTGATAAAATTTCCTGCTAGAGCGAGATACAGCCTCACAAAGAATTTCAATTGATCAAAGTGATTTTTTTCTAAGTGGGGTGTACCCCATTTGGCATAATGGACATTTGGCATAACGGGTTTTCAAGATGGACGTTTGGCATAATGGACGTTTGGCATAATTGGTCCAAGACATCAGGGACGTTTGGCATGATGGACATTTGGCATAATGGACGTTTGGCATAATTCGTTCAAAAACCATCAAGGACGTTTGGCATAATGGACGTTTGGCATAATTATTACTAGCTTGTTTTTTTTTGTTAAGTATTTGTCATTTTCACGAACGAAAATGAATATTTTTTACCTTTTTCATATGACTTTAAGAGATTATCATTTTTTTTCTATAAAAAATTAGGTATCTCTATATTTTTCCCCCAATAGTCAATTCTTTCCTTTTTGAATAATTCACAATAAATCTTTTCAATGAAATTTTGATATTTTTATTAAATAATTAGTATAAAGAAGAAAATATCTCTTGTTAGCTTAAGATTTTTCCCCTTTCAATATAATTAGCAGTAATTTTTTAAATGAAATTATCCCTTTTATATGAAATTCATGATGAGAAAAACCACTTCAAATTTTCGACAATTGAGCTTTTACAATGCAATTTTCCCTTCTTCTGATCAAAATTTTACTTGAAGAAGGAAATCTCTAAATAAATTCACATTTTTCCCTTCTTTTTCGAATTTAATCGAAAGAAACCCCCCCATTGTTGCAAATTTACTGTTTCAATTAATCAATTAAATTAATTGTTTTGCAGGTGTGAGTTGGTACCATTATTCTATCGAGTTTAGCATTGAGCTCTCTATAAATTTTGATGGAATTATACTCTCGATCCTGTATTTTGGGTGAATGGATGTCGATATTGCTTTTCTTTAAATATTTTGCAATTAAGTTTTTTTTATTCAATTTTCCCATCATTTTTTAAATTTAACTTGAAGAAGGGAAATTCTCTTATAGATGTTGTCTTTAAACATTTATATAATTTCTGCACATTTTTTCTCTGTTGGTTTAATTTTTGCAATAAAGTTGTTTATGGAATTTTCCCTTCTTTTATTTATTCAATACTAATCTTAAAGAAGGGACAACTGCCCAAAAAAAATAAATGCTGATTAAATGTTATTTTTAAGAGGGGTAGGTGAAAAACATAAAAATTTTGCGATAGTCAAACATTTAAAGAGTGTCAAAATTTGAATCTTTAAATTTACTTTTCCTTCCATAAGTTGAATTTTATATAAGTAAATATAAATGTTATAAAAAATTTCATAAACGAAGTTTATTGTCAAATATTCAAAAAGTATTGTTTTTAGAGATTTTCCCTTCTAAAAGTTGAATTTAAAATAAAAGAAGGGAAAATTTCATAACTCATTTGTCAAATATTTAAAGAAAGAAAAAATGTACATCCCTTATTAAGGATGAATATTAAAGAAGAAAAAATTGCATAAAAACAATGATTGCAAAATTTTGAAAAAAAAACAAACTGCACATTTTTTGAGAGATTTTACCTTATTTTAGCTTCAAAATAAAAGAAGAGCAAATTGCTTTAAAAAATTTAAATGCATTTCGTTAAAGAAGAGCAAAATGTACATACATTCTTTAGGTTGAATTTGAAAAAGGAGGAAAAAGGGTAAACAGTATAAAATCTTTATTGCTAAATTTCAAAGACTGGCAAAACTTACATTACTTTGTTAGGTTGAATTTAAAATAAAAGAAGGAATAATTGAATACAAAAAATTAGCTGCAAAATATTTCAAAAGAAGACAAATCTCAATATTAATATTTATGAAAAAAATGCATTTTATATTTATGAAAAATTGCATTTTCAAGCTTTATTGAGAAAAAAAAGGAAAAAAATACATCTATTGGGAGAAAATGACAAAGATTCTAGATTTCTTGAAAACAAAAATCATTTTTAAATTAAAGTTATCTGCTTAGAAAAAAGGAAAAAAATAGCTAGCAAAAATTATGCCAAACGTCCATTATGCCAAACGTCCTTGATGGGTTTTGAACGAATTATGCCAAACGTCCATTATGCCAAATGTCCATTATGCCAAACGTCCCTGATGTCTTGGACCAATTATGCCAAACGTCCATTATGCCAAACGTCCATCTCGAAAACCCGTTATGCCAAATGTCCATTATGCCAAATGGGGTACACCCTTTTCTAATCTAATCTAATCTAATTTAATCTAATCTAATCTAATCTAATCTAATCAGACCCTAGCGCAGCCAATCTTTCGAAGGGATCCTGGAGAGTGCCTTAGGTTAGATGACGCCTAGCACTCTTCTTGTCATTTATTAACATTTGTAGTGCGCCATTGCATCGGAATGCATTGAAACATCACAAGCGTTAAAGCGGCCAGGCCTACTACGTAAAGCCGTATCGCAGAGATTACTCGTAATTGGGTTGAGTTTGAGCACTGAGTGTTCGAACAACAACACAATTCTGAATCGACAGGGGAGGAAGAAGCGTGGGGACACACCACCATACGCTCCGAGATTTTGGTTGTATTCGTTGGGAGCACCATGCTAAGAAGGTTTGGTACTCCGGGACCCTCTGGGATGGGACATTGTATTTCCACGAATGCCCTGGACTCTATTTGCCGTGGTTATAGCGCCACAACTCGCTCTATAAAAAAAAAATAAAATAAAAAAATAAATAAAATGTTGTAAAAAAAGTTTTGAGTTCAGTATTTTTTTTTTGTTTAATTTGGTGTAACGTAAATTATTAATTGAATACATTATTAAAGATTCCTCTTCCCTGATCGTGGACAAATGTCCATTCATATATTAACAAAAAATGTCTACGTAATTTATAGAAATAATTAAAATACCTTGATAAAATCAAAACTATACAGATAGCTCACACCACTCAGATTTTAAATTTACTTGAGCTCGTACTTAACTAATAAAACAAATTATTTGTAAAAAATAGTATGTTAAAAATTAATTGATTGAGTGCCTACACTCGTTGTTAAAAAAAAAATCTGCCATTAATTTCCAATATTTTCAATATTTTGGTGACATTATCATTATGAAGGAATAAACAACAATCCACCGTAGGGTGGTTGATTATTGTTGATCCTCATAATAATATAGTTTTGTTTTTGGTAAAATAAAAATGTTAAACCTAATTATGATAGGGTTAGCAGATTTTCAATGTAATAGTATCATTTGAAAGGCCATTTAATTATCCAGCAAACATTGGATCGGATGATTCTGGGTTCGATTCCCATCTGCTGCAACCTTCCATCGGATGAGGAAGTAAAATGTCGGTCCCGGCCTTGGTTGTTAGGCCGTTAAGTCATTCCAGGTGTAGGAGTCATCTCCATGCCATAAGTACAAACAACACACCAAACCAAGCCTACTCCGGTGGAATCGCTGGCGGCGGTTGGACTCGCAATCTGAAGGTCGTCAGTTCAAACACTGGGGTGGAAGGTTCCTTGGAGTAGAAAGAGGTTTGGGTACTCTCCCCATTCGAGCCTTCGGACTCCTAGGTTCGAGCAGAAACTTGCAATAGAGACCACAAAAGACCCGGGGGTCGTTAATGTGGATGGTTTGATTTTGATTGGATCGCATTATCGATCCGAACATGCTTTTATCTAAATATCTGTGAAAGTGTAAAAATACAACTTAAGAGCTAATAACTTTTAATAGGGTTGTCAGATCTTCGATGTATCAGGCTCGTTTGAGAGGTCGTTCAATTATCTTACTAACGAAGGGTCGCATGATGGACCCGGATTAGGGTGCCCAGAAAAAATGACCCCCTGCTCCACAAGCGAAAAACGGTTTTTTGGGTTATTTTAAGCATCTGTGTAAATTTTGAGCGAAATTGGATGAGATTAACCCATTGATACCCGAGCCTAAAGTTGGTGAAAAAAAGTTTTTCATACAAAAATGACTTTTTTAAATCGCTAATAACTTTTCAGAATCGAGTTTTACAGCTTTGGTGTGTTCTACAAAGATATAGAGCATTAAATTTTCAATAAGAATCTCACTTTTGGGAATATTTGGATGGAAGTAGCGCACCGTGCAGACCAAACCGTAAGAATCTTGGGTTTTCCATACATTTTTTCAATTTTTCCCATACAAACTTCACCTCCGAGTATCAATGGGTAAGTGATGACCGATTTTGCTCATATTTGGTCCAGAGTCCTAAAATAGGTCAAGGAACAATATTCAGCTTGTGGAGCGAGGTTTTGAAAAAAAGTCCCATATTCTGGGCACCCTAACCCGGATACCATTTTCATCGAAATATCTGAGATCAGACCTCCAAAAAGTGCATAAATAAAACTTAAGTGATAATAACTTTTGCTAGGGTTATCAGATCTTCAATGTTTTGGGCTCGTTAGAAATGTCTTTTAAATACTCTTCTAAAATTTATAACATTACAACCCTTTTTACGATCATCTGAACTTTCCTCAAAAAGGTTTTTTAGCATAACTTTTGAAGTACTTTAGTAAACGTCATAATTTTCAATAGGGACTTATGGGACCCCAAGACGGATCTAATGAGACCAAAACGATAAAACTCGGTTCAGCCAGTGCTTAGATAATTGAGTGAGAATTTGTTCGGTGCACACATCCACAAATGTTAATAAATGACAAGAAGAGTGCTAGGCGTCATCTAACCTAAGGCACTCTCCAGGATCCCTTCGAAAGATTGGCTTCGCTAGGGTCTGATTAGATTAGATTAGATTAAACAATGCAGGTTTTATAAGTTTAAAAATAAAATAAATTGCCAAATTAGGCAAAATAGGCCTAAGCGTTAATCCGTGTGGCCAATAGCCACGGCCACTAACGCTAACAGCCGTCATGAGCTCGATTCAGGCCGGCCGAAATCGATTTTGAAACCACCGCCGGCAGAGTGGCCAGAAGCCGCCTCAATTGACACCTGCTTGGCCTATTGCACCGCCGCAGTCGATTTACTATTAATCGCGTGTCCCGTGGCGAATGCAAATTAAGACGTTTCGATCGACGTAAAGCCCAAGTCCAAGTCGCAGACCAAAGGCCATGGAAGTTGCGCGCTCCAGTTTCAACGGTCGTTGGCTTTGCGTATACTGTGCGACACTTTCGCGTGATTTCAATCGAAAGTGACCGAGTTGCACTGTTGTTTGACACTTTGGTGCACCCACCAGACAATTGGACTGTGACGAAAATTGGTGGATTTGTTTGGAAAGACTAACAAAGTAACAACTTCACCAGCGATAAATTGTTAAATTGACTCGTGAGAAAGCACTTGAGGGATGTCAGCTAGCCTGCACGTCGAGTGACCAAGTCGTTGAGATTATCTCCGGCCCTGACGGCGAAGTTACGCAAGAAAGTAAGTAGTCAGGACCCGACTTTTTAAACGCGGTGGCAAGTGCAAGTGCGCGGTTGGAAGGTTTAAGCTGACCATCACTTATGGCCAATTATTGCGCGCGCGAACTACCCAAGGTGTGCTTAATTGCTGCCAACTTAAAGCGCTTCAATGGGTGAAGCGGTAAACACAAGAGTTAAAGTTCGCTTCGGTGCAAGTATGTCACTGAAGTTGTAATAATTGACCCGAGTAGAGTAAACACAAAAAAACATTTGAGTACGGAACTTTTCGAATCTGTTTGAATAACGTCTCATTCAATGCCTCTCTTTTTTATTCATCATCAACCATATCTTCAAACTCACATTTTCGACACGACGACTTCGCTGGTGCTGCACAGCCCAGGGTACGTCTTGCTGCAGCCGGTCTTGCAGCCGGAGCATGCCGTTCCCGACACGTACACAGGCTGGTCGATAACGTTGGTCAGACCGTAGTTGCAAACCATGATCGCCTTGTTGGAGGTCGCCGTAGGCTTGAAGGTGACCATCGCACATCCAATACGATCGGTACGGTCGGAGGCAATCTGCGTGAAGTGGCCAATATCCGGACTGCGAAAAGATGAAGAGGGATTCAGTTGGGATTTCTTGAATATCTCAAAAAGCGAAAAAAAAACTTACCCAGAATATCCATTCGGGTACTTCGCGATGTACGAGGGGTTGGCAACCTTGTACTCGTCGTACCACGCGTTGACGAACTTGGTAATCAGCTGCACGTCGGTGAACGTCATTCCGGACCATCCCGAGCTGGCAATGTTCTGCCCAGCGCTGGGGAACGCCACCGTGTTCCGGCAGGCATCGTGACCGTACACGCAACGGCGCGCGTTGGCCGCGGCAATGTCAGCGAGTGATTTGTCCCATTGCTGAAAAAGAATTAAGGAAGGGATCGTTCATTGATTACTTAACGCAAATAACGAGACAAAAATCGACCAAAGCAACTCACCACGGTGGGCATCTTGGCCGCCGCCGGATACGGCGTTTGATTGCCGGAAGCCAGCGTGTTGCGCAGCTTGTTGTGCAGATCCAAGATCAGGGCCTGGTTGGTGGCATCCATGGGGACCTCGCGGCCACTCGATCCGCAGGCCGTGTCCAGCGTGGTAAGACCATTGCAAGCGATGTGCGGCCCTTTTTTAGGGCACAGCGCCAGGTCGCAGTAGTTTTGCTGCACCGACAGCTGGACGCTGATCGCCAGGAATGTTGCTGAAAAGGAAGAAAATTTCAGTTTACTGTTGAAATTTTGATCGAAAGTTCACTTACCTAACACAAGAACCTTCATGATAAGATTGATAGTACTGCAGCCAGAAGGCAATTTTTATACAGAACTCCCGGGGTGCTTTTCAAAACTCGTTGAATTGATGCCATTCATGCGCACATTAGTCGTGTTTCAACCATATTGTGGTGCAGATAAATCCAAAATTGTCTAGTATTTGATATAGTTCGTTTGACGGGGCCGTTGCCAAAAAGACAGCTGAAACATTAAATTTGCTTGGCAAAACAAAGAAACAGTTGTTGGTTCTTGGTTTGAAATTCGAATCAATGAACTTACTCGATACATATCTTTGATAGGTTCTAATAAGGTCACAGACACCTTTCATTCAAGGTTGATCACTTGGCTGAAATAAGTGCTACTAGAAAGTCACGTAGCACTGTTAGTTTTAAAGTAATCCTCCGGGGGAACGACAATTTTTAGATTGCCAATTTTTACAGTCAAAGATGAGACTTCTTTTTTAAGTAGTTCTGCAACTGCTTAAGAAAAACAAATTTTCGTATGTTTGGCTGGTTAGGGATTCGACCCTAATTCGTCCAATTCGTCGCTTTTCACCTTTTTTTTGTGTTATTTTTTCACTAAGATACTCTTTAGATTTAACCAATTTAGATGCTCCACCTAGCATTTTGTTGCACTTTAAACCCTTTCAGATGAATTTAGAATTTTGAAATTTAATTGAATTTTGCCCAAGTTACGGCATTTTAAAGATATTTGAAATTTTTGAACCCTCAAACTTTGTGTCCCGATTTTCCCACTTTCCATTGACCTAGAGTGCTCATATTTTGGCCAGATGCTAATTTTAAAAGTACAAACGACCCCTGAAAATATCAGGCAGATTGGTGAGGTCCAAACGACGTCCCATACAAAGGGGTATTCCCTGTTAGTGGACTCGCTCTTAAATAAAACCGTTTTTTAATCCACCATTAGGCGGCTGGTGCCTTCCTCATATTTACAAAGTAATAATGAAAATAAGTATATGAAAAAAAAATATGCCTGATACAGACTTTTCCAGAAAACATGCAGACTCTCATTTGAAGCAATGTGGCAACCGGGCGTTTCGCATCTGGCGCGACTCTCGCACGTAAACAAAAAGGCCCGGCCTTTTGAGGTAATGCAAAATTGATTCTGAGTCGATATGTATACGTGAAGGTATATCTAGAAGGTATATTTAAGAAGTTCAATTTTCGAGTGATTTTATAGCCTTGCCTCAGTGAGGTGAGCTTGGTTAATAAGTGTTCAAATTACCTCGTGAAGTCGTTTTCAACCAATTTTGAAAACTTTCAAAAGTTTATTAACTATAATTTTGAAAACATTGATAAGTAAGATTATTTCAATACTCTCAAAGTGTCATATTTTTTCTCAGAAATGAATTCAAATCGGAAAACGAACTGTATTACCTGATTCAATAGACAATTTTCACTTAAAAACAGTTAAATAAGTTTAAAAAAAAAACAAGTTTGAAGTGCTATTGAAATCGAATTATACAATTTCTTTAGATAGTTGGGCCTATTCAATTGAACAAGTTGCTTAGGGACCATCTAAAAACTACGTGGACACTTTTTCAGACCGCCCCCTCCCCTCCTCGTGAACAATATCCATACAAAGGGGCCATCCATAAACCGCGTTAACACTTTAGGGAGGGGGGGGGGGGTGTTAGTGGTTGTCGCATACTCCATACAAAAAAATATTTCTTTGGAATTTTTTTTAATTGATAATTACATTTGTTTTTTCATAATAAGAAGTCAGTTGTGGCTCTTGAGCTTTAGTTTGCCTTTCGTGATTTAAACACAGTTTATTTTCATAACCATAAAAGTATATGATTTATCATTTTTGTAACACTTGGTTCCATTGAGGAAAAAAATATGTATTTCTTTGGTATGGGAATTGCCCACGATCAGTAAATTTCACGAATGTTTCATATTTTAACAACTAAAATCGGACCATTAGTTTCTAAGATATCGACATTAGAAAAAGGTGGATTGTTTGGGTCAGACTAAGAAAACATAAATATTTCTGTTTTTAAGGGAGCGTTATTTTATTACGAAACGAAGTTGAGGGAAAGAGGGTCGAATGCTGTGTTACGCTTCATACAAAAAAAAATTGTACGGAGATTTGTTACGAGGGGGGTAGAAAAATATTTTTTAGCGTTACGTAATAAAAGAGTTCTTCCTAAATCTTTGCCTGGCACTATCTCAGCAACTAAAGGTCGTATCAACAAAGTACAAAAAAAGCAAAATATAAAGAATTTTCTCAGCTTTTCAAAATATCTTTCTAAAATGTGGATAAACAAGAACACTAATTAAAAAAAAAGAATAACTGCGACTATTTTCAAACAAAAACCCTTCCTGAAATGGATATTACTTGAAAATGGTACACTTTAAGTACTTTTTGATTGCAAATTCAATTTAACATCGAGAAATTAAGTTAAACATTTTTTGCATTTTATGTTTATTTTTTTTTTATTCAGTGTTGATTCGAAAATTCATGACTAAATCACAGATATTTGGCTATTCTGGAAATTTGGCTTTTGGTTGACATTTGGTTTTAGGGGACATAAAACATGAGAAAATGAAAAAAAAAAAAATAAAAATTGTTTTTTTGCAAATCAAGTTTTAGTGACAAAAAGTGAAATTAAAACATCACTTATTTGTTTTACCTTATACATTCTTACATTTTTCCCAAGACACCAAATCGATCAAAAAATTCATTCATTTTTTTTTTTAATTTTTATATACCATTTGTATTTGTATGGACAGCTGCAAAATTTGTATGGAAAGTTGTATGAAAAAACTTATGATGCAAAATGGCTTCTTTGGGCAAACCAAAGGCACCAAAAAATTTCAGCCGGATTAAAGAATACAAAAATTAAAATTCAAAAAATAGACCGATTTCGTAGAAAATTGCTAAACTATTCAAAAACAAGAATTCATCCAGATAAAAAAAAATACAGAGAAAATCTGTTTGGTGCAAACGAAGAGAGTTGCTCACATGCATATAAATTTTTCGCAAAAAGTTGAACTACACAATATGTTGGCATTAATCGCAAAAGTGACTGATAAGCTTCAAAATGCCAATAAAGTTGTTAAAATATTTTTGAAAGTTAATGTATTTTTGTGAAATTATGACGTACAGTACCGCAAAAAAAAAGTTTTATGCACAAACTTAAAATTTTGTCAAAACTTTGATTTTTTGAAAACATAAGATTTTAAAACAACTTTACCTTACTTTAGTTACTAGCCAGGACCGGTGGTATAGAGGTAAGCGTTGTTGCCTCTCACCTCAGTTGGACTGGGTTCAATCCCAGTGGCATTTTTCGTGACGAGATTTGTCTGATTACGCCTTCTGTTGGACGAGGAAGCAAACGTTGGCCTTGGTCTAACCTAGAGGTTAGGTCGTCCACGTGTAGGAGTCGTCTCCCTGGGTCTTGTCTCGGTGGAGTCGCTGGTAGGCAGTTGGACTTCTAATCCAAAGGTCGTCAGTTCGAATCCCGGGGTGGATAGAAGCTAAGGTGTAAAAAGAGGTTTGCAATTGCCTCAACAATCAAGCCTTCGGACACCTAGTTTCGAGTAAGAATCTCGCCATCGTGAACGCCAAGGCAATGCTGTAGAGCGAGTAACTTGATTTGATTCTAGTATATAATTCATTTTACAACACTTTTATCATTAAAATTTTGAATCCATGGCTAGTATTTTTATCGTTTCTTGTTCTAATTGTAAGACATTTTAGGGCTTTCTGAAAAATTACACAGAATTAAAAATACGTGCCAGTTCCATTAGATTTTTGCCTTCCTCACTGAGGTAAGGCTATAATCCTGCTCGAAAAATGAACTTTTGAAATACAGCTCGTAGACCTATATTCATGTATACCTATCGACTCAGAATCGAAAACTGAACAAATGTGTGTGTGTGTGTATGTGTGTGTGTGTGTATGTATGTATGTGTTCAAAATTCTTGCCAAGTTTTCTCAGCACTGGCTGGACCGATTTTGATCAAACCGGTTGCATTCGACTTGGTTTAGGGTCCCATACATCGCTATTGAATTGTTTGAAGTTTCGATAAGTAGTTCAAAAGTTATATATAAAAATGTGTTTTCACATATATCCGGATCTCACTTATATGCATGAAAACTATGTCCGGATCCATCATCCAACCCATCGTTGGTTAGGTAATCAAAAGACCTTTCCAACGAGTCCAAAACATTGAAGATCTGGCAACCCTGTCTCGAGATATGGCCACTTAAGTGATATTGATGCACTTTTTGGAAGCCGGATCTCACTTAAATGTATGTAAACTATGTCCGGATCCACCATCCGACCCATCGTTGGTTAGGTTATCGAAAAACCTTTCCAACGAGTCCAAAACATTGAAGATCTGGCAACCCTGTCTCGAGATATGGCCACTTAAGTGATATTGATGCTCTTTTTGGAAGCCGGATCTCACTTAAATGTATGTAAACTATGTCCGGATCCACCATCCGACCTATCGTTGGTTAGGTAATCGAAAAACCTTTTCAACGAGTCCAAAACATTGAAGATCTGGCAACCATGTCTCGAGATATGGCCACTTAAGTGACATTTATGTACTTTTCTGAAGCCGGATCTCACTTAAATGTATGTAAACTATGTCCGGATCCACCATCCGTCCCATGCTTGGTTAGGTTATCAAAAACCCTTTCCAACGAATCCAAAACATTGAAGATCTGGCAACCCTGTCTCGAGATATGGCCACATAAGTAATATTTATGTACTTTTTGGAAGCCGGATCCCACTTAAATGTATGTAAACTATGTCCGGATCCACCATCCGACCCATCGTTGGTTAGGTAATCAAAAAACTTTTCCAACGAATCCAAATCACTGAAGATCTGGCAACCCTGTCTCGAGATATGGCCACATAAGTAATATTTATGTACTTTTTGGAAGCCGGATCTCACTTAAATGTATGTAAACTATGTCCGGATCCACCATCCGACCCATCGTTGGTTAGATAATCGAAAAACCTTTCCAACGAATCCAAAACACTGAAGATCTGGCAACCCTGTCTCGAGATATGGCCACATAAGTAATATTTATGTACTTTTTGGAAGCCGGATCTCACTTAAATGTATGTAAACTATGTCCGGATCCACCATCCGACCCATCGTTGGTTAGGTTATCGAAAACCCTTTCTAACGAGTCCAAAACATTGAAGATCTGGCAAACCTGTCTCGAGTTATGATTACTTATGTTATATGTGTGTACGTAGCTGAAATATGTGTCCAAACCACTCATATTACCCATTGTTGGTAAAAAAAGAGGAAGGCATCAACCACATAGGTGGATTAAGTTAGTTTTTTTATATATATTTAAAAGTCAAATTTCAAAGTGAGTCTACGACAACGCATCTATCCTCCACTGTAGATTCTGTGGAATGTGTTTCGTTCATAGAATCCTATCTGCAGTAAACACAACGCAGTGGCTGGCCACTTTGGTTTTGAAGTGCATTTTTGGATGTACTGCAATTATTAATAATGACAAGAAAAGTGTTTGGAGCGAAATCTAATCACAAGACTTTCCAGCATGCTTTCATCGGACTGGCTGCGTTAGTGTTAGATTAGATTAGAATTTTAAGATGCTGTAAGAAGCCTCACGAAAATTGGAGGATTAGTTGTCTTTCCTATAAATGTACAAAACCCATTTAAAAAACGAAACTATTGGCACTACGCCCCCCGGGGCATGGCCTTCCTCTAACGTGGGATTTCTGCTCCAGCGCCTCTGACGAGACAGGAGAAACCGGGACCGACGTTTTACTTCACCATCCGATAGAAGCTCAGTGGATAAGGCGGGAATCGAACCCACGTCTCATAGCATCATCGGGATCGGCAGCCGAAGCCGCTACCCCTGCGCCACGAGACCCACCCTCTTATTAAAACTGAATATTTGAAATGTGGTCTAAACGTCAAAATAATAAAAACCAGATTGTGGGAAACGATTCTCCAGAATATTTTACATAAAAGTCTCCATATTGACCATTATCATAAGTTCAATATTTGTGAAGAAACGGGGGATTTGAAAATAAAAATGTTGATAAAAACAATATTGGCAATTTTTGTTGGTTTTGACCAATAAAAATATTTAAGACTAGATTATTCATTCTCGTCCAATTTCCCATAAGTTTACCTTTGACCGCAAAAAAGCACAAACAAAAGTTCAATTTTAATTGGACATTCCTTTTTATTCATCATTTGTCAAACTTACATTTTCGACACGACGACTTCGCTAGTGCTGCACAGCCCAGGGTACGTCTTGCTGCATCCAGTCTTGCATCCGGAGCATGCCGTTCCCGACACATACACAGGTTGTCCAACAACGTTGGTCAGACCGTAGTTGCAAACCATGATGGCCTTGTTGGAGGTCGCCGTAGGCTTGAAGGTGACCATCGCACATCCAATACGATCGGTACGGTCGGAGGCAATCTGCGTGAAGTGGCCAATATCCGGACTGCGAAAAGACAAAGAGGGTTTCAGTTGGGATTTCTTGAATATCTCAGAAAGCGAAAAAAAACTTACCCAGAATATCCATTCGGGTACTTCGCGGTGTACGAGGGGTTGGCAACCTTGTACTCGTCGTACCACAGGTTAACGAACTTGGTAATCAGCTGCGCGTCGGTGAACGTCATTCCGGACCATCCCGAGCTGGCAATGTTCTGGCCAGCGCTGGGGAACGCCACCGTGTTCCGGCAGGCATCGTGACCGTACACGCAACGGCGCGCGTTGGCCGCGGCAATGTCAGCGAGTGATTTGTCCCATTGCTTAGAGAAAAAAAAAATGAAAAGGTAACGTTCATTGATTACTTAACGCAAATAACGAGACAAAAATCGGCCAAAGCAACTCACCACGGTGGGCATCTTGGACGCCGCCGGATACGGCGTTTGCTTGCCAGAAGCCAGCGTGCTGCGCAGCTTGTTGTGCAGATCCAAGATCAGTGCCTTGTTGGTGGCATCCATGGGAACTTCGCGGCCTCCCGCTCCGCAGGCCGTGGCCAGCTTAGTAAGTCCATTACATGCGATGTGCGGTCCCTTCTTGGGACACAGCGCCAGGTCGCAGTAGTTTTGCTGCACCGACAGCTGAACGCTGATCGCCAGGAATGTTACTGGAAATGAGGAAGATTTTCAGCTTGAAATTGTAATTTTGGTCGAAAGTTCACTTACCTAACACAAGAAGCTTCATGATAAAACTGATAAAACTGCAACCGGAAGACCATTTTTATATAAAACTCCCGGCACACTACTTCAAAATTTGTTGAAATGATATCATTCATGCGCACATTAATCGTGTTTTAACAACATATGGCGCAGAACAATCGACATTTTTAAGTGTTTTATTTGGTTCGGTTGACGGAGTGGTTGCCGAAAAGACAGCTGAAAATGTCAGCAGTACATTGCAAAACAATGATACTATTGTTGGAAATTTGGCTAAAATGAAAGAACCTACCATAATTCTTATCATTGATAAATTCTTTTCGGGAATCGACACTTTCATTCAAGGTCTTTCACCGCTCTTGTTTGCATAAATGTCCTACATGCATTCTAATTTCTTTGGAGTTAATGATGAAATCTTGTTCTAAAGAATACGATTTAAGTATGTAAGTAAACTGCAAATAAAGAATGAATATGTCTCTTAATGGGTTACATACATGGAAATCGTCAAAAATGTCAGAGGTTAAAAAAATATTAGGCGTAATAGTATTATTATAAATAACATAAATCTGACGTTTTCTACGGTTTCCCATAACATTTTCTTTCTTATAAAGGGCCGGATTTTCTGTCCACTTGAAGATAAGTTCATAGTCCCCCGCATAGAAAAAAACCGTTTGAAAATCATTTGTTAAAAATTCAATCAACATTTTACCAAATAGTGTAGCCACTATTTGGTAAATCGTTTTTTTAATTCCTCACCGTCTCTCAAATAGTGAACTATTCCCCATATATGTTGTTAGCAATATTCACTATTTGATTTTTTCTTCTAGCGAAGCTTCATCAAATGCTTTTGAAAGTTCATTTTTGCGTATATATTTTAGGGATTTCACCATTTCTCAAATGGTATTTTAATGGTTTTAAATAGTTATTTTAGCAGTTTTTCATGGTAAATTACGATTTCTGAAAAAGTTGATACAATTTGAAATGCATTCAAGTCAAATAATTCTTATTGGGATTTCAAGGGAATTTCGAATTTTAATATTGCATGACCAAATAACTTCATTTTCATAAAAGCTTTTTATTATTTTGCAATATATACATTTTTAATTTTCTATGGCAAATCTCTGGCTACGTTAGATCATTTCTAGTAGAATCTGAAAAGAAAAACAAAAACACTAAGTATCTATCCTTGAAACAAGGAATTTAGGTTAACTTGTTTATGCTTTCAATGCTGTCATCAGCTGATGCAAAGTCACTTGCGGTTGGCGCCTTCGATAAACAAATGCTGTTCGTAACTTTGGGTTCGATGCTACTATCCGCTGAGAAATTTAACGCCCCGATCGGAACTTGTAAGCCTGATTTTATTCAACCATCAGACTGATCGGAGCGTTACATTTCTCAGAGGGTACTCGCCGACTTCACCAACTTAACCCACCCCGTTATTAGGAGACGTTTGTCAGCTGTTCTTGTCGGTGAGCAACCTGCAGCACATTTCGAGCTGACTGATCCTCACCACAGATCATCTGGATCGTTCTACCTCCGGCTTGCACGCCCACCTCCTGTAGCAGCTACTGGGTGTGTTCGATGTCCATGCTCCCTACTGGAATCTGTTTACACTTGGTGTCCTGGAGCTGTCAAATCTGCTATCTGTTCGCGTCATGCTTGCCCTCCAACTTTAGCGGCACTGCCTCGGCGTTTACTGGTTCGAATTCTCACTTTCGTCTGGGTGATCTGAGTTGGCAAACTATCCGGAGTTTGCTGATGCCTCAGCTCGACCTTCACCTTGGGCCAGCGTTGGGCGCTGGCTCGGGAAGACCTGAGAAAAAGGAGGAGAGCAATCAAACAAAAGCAATTCGAGAATGACATAATTTCGCATATAAAACATACCATATTACTGCAATCACCATCCTGCTGCTGCAGGCGTCAGAATGGCCCTTCCTCCGTCCTGGTCCTGCTCCATCGTGATGACGTACACAAACCGCCGCCGCATTCACTTCCCTCTAGTCCGGGAGGATTTTCTAGAAGAGGCTAACAAGGTCCCCGTCTTCGTGTTGAATCCGCTGAAACCGCAGCAGAACGCAAATGTTACCGATGCAATCGAGATCTTACTGCGCGTCCAGAAATTGCATCATTTTTTTATAATTTTCACTGCAGTGCACTAGCGAAGCACCAAAAAATATTCACGGACGCGATGAAAGGATGCAGCGTAAAAACGTCAAAACAAAAATAAATCAAACCAAATGGTACACGGTTAAGAGAATTAGGTGAAATTGTGCACGATTAAAAATTAAATCTTTGTGTGATTAAGTTTTGAACTAATCCAAATCTAGCAAAACAATGTAAATGGGCCAATGCCGAATCGTAAACAAAGAGTCTATCCTTCTCGTGAGCAGGGTCGGCCTTTTATATTGACATTTGCCCATTAAAGTTGTTTTGCGCACGGAGATAGAGGAGAAAATCGTGACGTCAGAAATGAACTCAAATCACTCAAAGTTCATTTTGTGAGTGACTTCAACATTTTGGCCTAGTTTGACAGCTACATTGTCCCCATTTTTTTTGTGGAAGAGAAAAAGAGGCGAATACTTTATGAAACTCATACCTGTCAAAATTCCTAGCCTCAAAATTTTGTCGCGAGTTGCTTTTCTCCTCTATATCGCTTTCCCGGCTCCAATGGTTTGGCGAAAATAAGTAAATAAAAAGTGAAAAGGGGGAAAAAGGGGTATCAACTGCAAGACTCTTTTATTTTAGCATGAACGACCATGTTCGACGTCCGAAGGCGCCACTCGCAGACCCGCGGCGGACCCTTGTTCCTGGACAGAGACCGAGCATTCCCGCTTGACCACTAGCAGCAGCGAGATCGTAACTACGGTGATCGGAACTTGGACAACCGATAGAACTGCGGTTGGCACCGGATTCTTTCGTCGTCGAGGGGAGTTCGCAGGACCGTGTGCAGAAATGTCAAGAGAACGCGAGCAGGACGATAAAATGTAGAGCAAAGTGTTCAAGCCGGAGTTTGATCCGGAATGTCAGGCGTTGGTTGCTTCGGAGGGCGGTGTTCATTACAAAGGAGCGAGACAGAAGATTTGGCTGTTTTCGATTACGAGCGATCGCTTCGGTACGTGGCCAAGACCTATACCCAGGAGCTGCTACATGAAAATATCATTCAGGACTTGTGCGGCCAGCGGAACGAGTGAATGTGCAAGTTCCCCTAGCAGCATTCCTGGTCAAACTGGTGGTGAGAAAGAAAAATTAAGTAGGAAATGGCGTTCACTAACATCTCGTTATAGATTTCCCTGCGGCAAGGACCACCTGATCAAGGTCGGTAGTGCATTTCTGGTGCTGCTGCAGCTTAGGCCTTTGCCTGTGGTAATCCGGGAAGAATTGTGGTAGCTGCAAAAGGCGGAATATATGGGCTCGTTAAAGTTGCGGCACGGTAACGACCTGCTCGCAATAGATTACCTGTGGGACTGCGATGTCCACAAGAGAAGCATGGTCGACTGCTACAACAGAACAAATGCATCGTCTGAGAGGGAAAGGCCGGCAAGAAACCACTGCGGCAGGCGATCATCTTCGAGAAGTTGGCTCTGTGCAGCAAGGCTGAACGATTTGCGGATCGAGAGGTAAAGCTATTTGATCTCCTGATGGTAGACCATAGCTTTAACCAACTTTCATCCCACTTTAATTTACATGAACAGCATAATAACAATCGAGCGAGAACATCAAGTACATCTGGACGTACGAGATTTACCAGCTGCTGTGGAAGCAGGCCAGGCGGAACCACCAAATCCGAAAGCCGAGACGTAGGTACTGATGGACACCTTCAGCAAATCCTGTCCAGCCAGAATCAGATCAGTGATCAATAAGCAGTACTGGGACCAACAGCTCTTCCGGTAGTGCCGTGGCAAGCTCGCCCAACGGAACGATGACGATGGAATGGGCAGGAGTTCTGCCAAGTCGTATGTATCACGAGCAGCACTAGCAGCATTAGCGCAACTGTAAGCATAACCCCCTGATAGCGGTTAACGCTTATGCAAAGGTTATCAGAATGTGTAACTGCATTAAACTGGGCGGTTTGCAGTTAGATTCGGCAGACACATAGCACCTCTGGTGAGGAGGTCGTGCAGATCTATATGTTTTGGATAACTGCGCATTTGACACATTCTGTTGCTCCAGACTTCCAGTTTCGGAAATACATCATCAAACAAGTGGACGCAGGCAAAAATATGTATAAATGATAATAAAAGTTCTTAAACATATGTAATTCCTAGTTTTTTTTTTTTCAAATTCCCTTAAAAACACATCAACTTATTCTTTTCGGAGTGCGGTTCGGTGGCTTTCACTTGCGGTTTGTTGCGCGAATTTTCGAGTGTTTTTCGTGGGTCTTGCTGGAGTATTTTGGTTCGTAAGATGCAGTTTCACCAGCGGATCATTGTGGTGGTCGAGTTTTGCTGTTGGGGGTTAATTTAATTGCGAAAAGTCGTAATTTCTGAACCCAAACAGAGATTTTTTAAGTCGACTTTTGTGTTGATGCGTGTGAAAGGGAAGAGTCGACCAAGCGTGCTTGTGTGTGGTGGTTTAAAGATGACACAAACCGTCGTGGTGCTGTGTCCCTGTATTGGTGGCTTGGACAAGCAAGAGCGAGAGCCGAACTATGAGAGAGCACGTTTTAGTGAGAAGTGGGCGGGTGGGTGGCAGCATGTGTTTCGAGCAGCAGAGTCGGGGACGCTTCACTGTTTGGGTGGAGAGAGCCAACTGTATCGTCGGCTATTCCCAAGCGTGGAGAATGAGAGAGAAGCAGCTGTCTGAAGCAGAGAAAAGGTTTGGCCAAGGGAATGTCTACGTAAGGTAAGATTGTTCTTAGCTGAACTTGTGTTGGTACTGGATGGAAGTACCTACTGCATAAGATAGGCCCGTTCTAACACTGAAAAATGCGAATTACGTAATCGGGAGAAACTCTGGAGTTACTAAGACTTACTAAACACTCTTCCAAGAGTTTTTGTCACAATATTATCATTTTCTTGTTAAACTCATTTGTATTTTTCCACCCACAGAGAGCGAGTTGTGGCGCTATAACCATGGCAAAAGTGTCCAGGGCATTTGTGGAAATACAATGTCTCATCCCAGAGGGTCCCGGAGCACCAAAACTTCTTAGCATGGTGCTCCCAACGATCAATTGCCTAAACAAACAGGAACGTGAGCGGGGGATCCCCACGTTTCTTCCTCCCTGTAGATTCAGAACTGTATTGCTGTTTGAACATTCGTGTTAAACTCAATCCAATTCAACGAATCATCTTTGCGGTTAACTTTACGCAGTAGGCCTGGCCGCTTTAACTTTTGTGATGTTTCAAAGCAATTTATTGCATTGGGGCACTGCAATTGTTAATAATGACAAGAGGATGCTAGGCGTTAATCAACCTAAGGCATTTTCCAGGATGCCCTCGAAAGACTGGCTGCGCTAGGGTTAGATTAGATTAGATTAGATTAGAAAACACATCAACTTATTCTTTTCGAAAAAAAAAATTAAGAGAATCTGACAAATAATAAATTTATGTTCAAGAATATGATCAAATTCTAGCACCATTTAAAATTTAAATTAACAATTTTGCAAATACTAACTATTTGTGAAAACATCACCACCATATTTTCAAACCAACAATTTGACAAATCGTTATTATTTCCCATAAAGTAATTTGATGTTTCTTTATGTTCACTAAATCATCCTCGTTCATCCGGGCCACCACTGCACTGCTATGTTGTCTCACGAGAAGTTTGCAACTCCTCAGATATTTCTAGTCCACATACCTTCCCATAGTGTCGTTGCATCGAATGATCGCGTCCGACCAGTTTGACGACCAATTCGCAAAACCATAATTCATCTTAATCTCACGACGAGGACTTGATATGGATCCTGCAGTAGAGAAGTGCAAGTTGAGGTAGGAATATCGAATATCGAGAGATATTGAGATACTAATCTTCAAATTCATAAAAAAATACAGCCAGTTGGAAGCAGCTAGTTGAGCTTCTCTCTTCCTCTGCACAAAGATTCCAAGTTACGACATCGCTCCCAGTATCGCACACACACCGCGGTTGGAGGAACAAATCGCTTGAATGCCGACGGCACTATTCATCAAACGCTGACGTGCGAGAGTACTTTTGCTTTCGTTTCAACGGACGAAGCGCCACGGCGTGTGAAGCCATTTTCCGCAAAAAGGGTTGGGCTGCTTTTGGGCAGAACTTCAGGTCGCTTTGGTACTCTCTTGCCATCATTTGAAATTTTCGAGATAAAAAATGCTGTAGCTATGACATATTCAGATTGGAATTTGTATCAAATTTGTGCAAATGTGACAAGTGAGCACACGATGGCGCGACAGCTCGGAAAGATGCTCGAATTTGATTACGCAGCTGACGAAGTATACAAATGTCCGGCAGCCAGACACCTCCCGGGGAGCCGCCAAGTCATGGTCGTAGCCCACGATATGCAAAACTGAAGGTTGAACCGATTTAGAGGTGATGTACCTTTTTTCGACCCATTAAACTAACAAGTTATTTTTGGGTCTTCTGAATAACTACGATGATTTTCAGCTTAAAATAAGTAAGAAACAGCTGGGTCGAAAAAAGACACCAATGGGTCGAAAATAGATCCACCCACTCTTCACTTTCTTTGTAGACAAATGGAGCTGTTCGTCGGTAGACGTCGTGGCATCTGCAGGCGTGGTAACCGCTCATTACCCGAGAGGAGATATTATCAATTGCTCCCTTGGATTGCAACCTTTGGCACCGGCACCCGAGGATCGGGAAGTCAATCACGGAATCTCGACGATGATGGTATGGGGCGGCACACGGGCGATAGGAAGTAATCGTTTGAACGCGCTAGGGCTGTGATTAGGTTTATCGAGCGCGCGCGCACCGTGTTATCAGATTAAGGGGAAATTATGTTGAATCGATCGCGTAACTGCCTTCTGTATTAATGCCGATCGTCAAACTTGTTTTTGCATACGGGCGATGGGTGGATCGGGCCGTTTATGTAATTTTGCGTTTATGGTTGAAGTACCTGTTTGATTGAATTATTTTGTTCAATTACTGATTGAGAAACATTGTTTTAAAATGTCCTGCAAATATCAGGACTAACTAAACAAGTGATGACGCCAAAAATTTAAAAAATGTTATCAAATATTTTTTCGAAATTCAGCAAACAAACACAATATTGCTACAAATACTTTAAAAAAATGTAATCAAAGCTTATTTTATGAACCCAAGCTTTAAAAAAAACGTTCAGAAATCCACCTTTAGGTGGTTGATGCCTTCCTCTCATTTAAAGTGATTACAACCTCCCTAAAGTGTCCACATGTTTATGAATCTCCCCTAACGTTCGCAGCACCTAAGAGGTCCTAATAAAAATAAGTGATGAGTAAAATAACAGACTACCTACAGACTTTTTGTCAAGATTATACAGACACGGCCTTTGAGGAAAATGTCATCCCTCTACACGGCTTTTTCGTGGCGATCAGACCCGTCCAGTTGAGGTTATGTGAATTCAGACCATTTTTAAAAACGCTTGTAATTTAAGATAGGTAAGTCAGATCTTGAAAATTCTTACTCCACCTAAAAGGTCTTCTCATATGCTTTCTAAAAATTTATAACATGTGAGGGTTTCATGAAAAAACCACCCTTTTTACCATAATTTTAATTTAATATGAAACAGTTTTTTTAACATAACTTTTTAAATACATGATAAAACTGCATGATTTAAATAGCAACTTAGGGGACGTTAAGACGGATCGATTAAAACCATTCTGGCCAAAATCGGTTGAGCCTGTGACGAGATATTCCAGTGACATTGATTTGGTACACATGTCTACATACAGCCAAACACACAGACATTTGCTCAGCTGGTGATTCTGAGTCGATATGTACAAATGAAGGTAGGCCTAGGAGGTCTGATTAAAAAGTTCATTTTCCGAGTGATTTTATAGCCTTTCCTCAGTAAGGTGAGGAAGGCAAAACATTTCTGCCCACTATTTTGAAATGTTTTTTCGAGGAATCAAAAAAATCATTTTTAATTTGATTGGAGGTGTTTTTATCAATTTCAGTAAATAAGTAGAAACATGACACAAACACATAGAATATTTTTTTGCAATTCCGTCTTTTCCGGTCATTCTTGAACGATGAAAAAGCCTACTTTTCTGAACCAAAAAAAACAGTATCGAAAAATAACACTTTTCAAAATAAATGCTGAAAATTTGAACTTGCCGAAAAGTTCGAAAAGTTATAGTTTTCAACATTATTATGATTTAAACTAGGGATGCGGCTATCCGCATATCCGGATATCCGAATATCCGGATAATGATCCGTGCGGATATCCGTTATCCGGATCACCGGATATCCGGATAATTATCCGCACTATCCGTACTATCCGGATATTTTCAACAAAATTTAATGTGGAGCTTTTTAATGATTTTAGTAGTCATTAACCGGTCCCATTTTAAGGTCATGTCGAGGAATTTCAGGTGCTCACATCTTAAATGATAGATTATGATGTTAGGAATAATGTTTTCTTAGACAGGAAAAAAATTTAAAAAAAACTTTTTTGAACAAATTTTCTAAAATCGCTTGCAATCAATACAAAAACTGGTTCAATCTGGTGTGTATTTTGCTTAAACGATAGGTTTTTGTCCATCGATTAAGATGCACTATCGAATATTAGACCAAAATTTAAGTTTTTGTCTTCTCCCAGGCTGATTTATGTTTGAAAAATCGCATTTTTCTAAACTTTTTTCAGAAATGCTCATTTAATTTAGGGTAACCCATTTTCCTTAGCAAAGCCATTGCATGCAGCTTGTAGGAAATTTCACGGCAAACATTTTTTGAGAAAATTCAATTTTGACACTCCAGTGCCGAGATATTTGAGATTTAGTAAGAAAAAAAGTGCCAAAATTTTCAAAATTTCTCTGAATTCAGAAGCAAGGCGAACTAATTACACGAAGTTGCAAGCATAAGTCTTAAAAGTTAGGGTATGCTTTCTTGTAGTCATTTTGACCGTTGAATCCGAATCTGGAATCTTATTTTGTGTAAACAGTGATGTTTTGAAGTTACGCCCTTTTGGAATGTTATTTGCGTGTATTAGCTGAAATTTAAATCGCTTGCAAGTTCGGTCAAATCTCGGGTTCGTTTCGTACCCTTTGAGACATATGCTTACAACGTCGTGTAATTAGTAGGCCTTGCATTTGCTATTTTCGAAACTGACGACCGAGATAAATAATTTTCCATGATGTAAGATACTAACGGCATATTTAGGGAACTCAATACTGATGTTTTGATGAAATAACAACAAAAACATCTTAATTTCAGCGATTTTTGATACGATTTCAAAATTTTAGCTTAAATATATTGAATAAAAACTTCAAAACTTTTACCGATACAAGATTTTGAAAAACAGTTTATCTGACTCGTAACATTTCCCCTAACAAGCTCCAGGATGAATTAGAGAGGTTCATTCAAGTTTTATAAAAAACAACCTTTAGATAAGCCGTGCGTCAATTAATTTATTTGGAAAAACATGAATTCAATAATCGTTTTCAGTGAGGTGCTGGTATTTGAGGTCTTTTATAAGACCCTAACCTTATAATTGGTCTAAATCCCGCACCTCCTGGCCATACAACGATTTTCTCTATTTATTTTTTTGTTTAGATGAAAAAAAATACCCGGATAGTGAATAATTACGGATAATTATCCGGATATCCGTGGATTCGGATATTATCCGGATATCCGTGGATCCGGATATTATCCGGATTCGGATATCCGGATATCCGGATAACGAATATATCCGGCCAAAACCCGCATCCCTAATTTAAACGGTTAGTTGACAAAATACATGAATGTTTGACTTATAATTCCACTTAAAGGATGTTTTTCGGAATTGCAAAAAAAATTGTATGGAACTCGTTGCAAAACTTGATTTTTTCAGCACTCGTCGAATTTATCCAACTCAGTGAACCTCGTTGGATAAATGTACGACTCGTGCTGAAAAAATCCTCTTTTTGCAACTTGTTGCATAAACTACTATTAGAAAATCTCATGGAGTAAGAATGTTAAAAACTGGAAAAAATTGGGTTTGGTAACTTTTTGAATAAACACCAAACATGTTTTTGGAGTCTATAAGTTTCAAGTGACTTCCTTGACCTGATAAACAGTGTAATTAACAATAAAACTACAAATTACAACTTTTCCATAAAATTAGATAGCAACTTTAATTTAACCTTCAGAATTTTTAATGTGAAATTAAACGTTTTTGAAATAAAAAAATGCCTCATGTTTAACTTAAGTTGATGAATTATTTATTTTTTAACAAACTAAAAAATCAAATTCTGTTTCCAAAAGTTTCAAAAATGATCCTAAATTTAATTAAATGCAAAATATGTATTGAAAAACATAAACCAAGAAAAGGGTATCATTTCAATTGATTACATTTCAAAATCTAATGGACTTGAAATTTGATGAATTTCAGGTTAGAATGCATAAGCAGAAAAAAATAATGATATAAAATTTCTAGAATCATTAAAAATTTACAGCCACAATTTAAACAGTTTTCACATAGTACTACAGCCGCAACCGTATAAAACTTTGACAGTACGGACGCACAGTGCTGACACAATTTCTCCAGTGCGTTTCAAATGTTCCCATTCACACTGTACGGATGCGTATGCGAATGGGAAACAGTGTAAATGTTAGTCTTGATTTCGAAATTTTCCTAATATTTATTTTGCGAAACGATCAACTTTCAAAAAACTTCACAAAACTTCAATTTTCTAGTTTCTTTTTCATTTATTCGCTGTATATCAGCATTTCAGTGCTTCAGCATTCGGTATTTCAGGCAGTTTTATTTTTTCCTTTACTTCTCTGTGGCTCAAAAGTTGCCATAAGTTAAAAAATAAATTTACGGATTTTTGGAAATTGATGTTTTTGTTTCAGTGCGCTAGGAGACGGTAATTTTGAGAAATAGATTGCCTGAGATAAAAAAAGTTAATTAAAAATCGACAAAATTTTCTTTTCTGTGTACAAATTTCTATCTGGATAGTCCTCATCAACACCTACACAGAAAAAAATATTCCTGTAAATTAACATGATTTATCATGTACCAAAAAGTATCATGATATCCGATGTATATTTACATTAGATTCATTGGAAATTTACATTAGATTCATTAGAAATTTACATTAGTTTTGTTGGAATAATACAAATCAACTAATTCTGACTGGCAAATGTGAACGATAAGCTCGATTTGGATTTCAGTAAGAAAAGGGTGTGGACCATGTTCTATTTTAAATTTTTTGAAGCGGGCAGCAAAAGGAAATTCTTATTTTAAAAAGTTGTTTCACGGGTAGCTCCCTCGTTGACGGCCGTCGCGTTGCGTGGATTTACATTAGATTTAGATTTACATTGGATAATTAATATCCATGACTCTTCGCTCTTTACATCGTATTTCTACATTACATTGAGTGAGTTTACATAAAAAACTGCAATTACGTGCTGTGTAAATTTACATATTTTTCTGTGTACAACTTTGTAAGGAGCGGCCGTGGCTGACTGGTTACGGTGTTCGCTTTGTAAGCGAATGGTTCTGGGTTCGATTCCCATCTGCTCCCAACGAGAAAGTTAAGTACACAGAATTTGAAATGATGAATATGAACGAAAAATCAAAGTCGCTTGAGACGAGGTTCGATCCCCCGTCCATTGGGTTGGTAAGCAAAAATGCTATCCACTAGGCCATGACGACTTGGTGAGCGTGGACTGGAATTAGGAATACTGTTACAGAGAGCGAGTTGTGGCGCTATAACCACGGCAAATAGAGTCCAGGGCATTCATGGAAATACAATGTCCCATCCCAGAGGGTACCGGAGTACCAAACCTTCTTAGCATGGTGCTCCCAACGAATACAACCAAAATCACGGAGCGTATGGTGGTGTGTCCCCACTAGGATGTAACAAAAATGACTTTTTGGCGGGCATTCAAGGGTTTGTTCCGGTGGGCATACTAAGCCCAAATCCAAAATATGAGCTTGATTGGACGTAACAGGAGCTGGCGCTCCGCCCTCCAATTTTAAAAGGGATTTAACCCGTAAAAAAAGATTTTTTCAAAAATGTCACTTTTTGAGGCATTTTGGCCACCAATGCGTTTACCAAAAACATCACTGGCGTGTAGGCCAGATCCTTGCGCATCTTTTGGTATATATAACATTGACATTTGGAGCACCCTGGAGCTCGGTACAGGCCTTCAAAGTTTGGCATTTTTTCGAAAAATCGGTCCCGGCAAAAAAGATATGCGTCGTGCCTCGCGACGCCCTAGACGCCATTTGATTTTGCCAGGGCCGATTTTTCGAAAAAATGCCAAACTTTGAAGGCCTGTACCGAGCTCCAGGGTGCTCCAAATGTCAATGTTATATATACCAAAAGATGCGCAAGGATCTGGCCTACACGCCAGTGATGTTTTTGGTAAACGCATTGGTGGCCAAAATGCCTCAAAAAGTGGCATTTTTGAAAAAATCTTTTTTTACGGGTTAAATCCCATTTAAAATTGAAGGGCGGAGCGCCAGCTCCTGTTACGTCCAATCAAGCTTATATTTTGGATTTGGGCTTAGTATGCCCACCGGAACAAACCCTTGAATGCCCGCCAAAAAGTCATTTTTGTTACACTCTAGTCCCCACGCTTCTTCCTCCCCTGTCGATTCAGAATTGTGTTGTTGTTCGAACACTCCGTGCTCAAACTCAACCCAATTACGAATCATCTCTGCGATACGGCTTCACGCAGTAGGCCTGGCCGCTTTGACGCTTGTGATGTTTCAATGCATTCTAATCCAATGGCGCACTACAAATGTTAATAAATGACAAGAAGAGTGCTAGGCGTCATCTAACCTAAGGCACTCTCCAGGATCCCTTCGAAAGATTGGCTGCGCTAGGGTCTGATTAGATTAAATTAGATTAGATATTTTTCTGTGTACAATTTTGCTAAAGACACCAAATCGATCAGAAAATTCCTTCAAAAGTTACAGATTTTCGAATATTTACGTACCATTTATGCATGAAAAGCTGCAAAAATTGTATAGAGACTAGTATACGGATTAACCAAGGTCACAAAATGGCCTCTTTGGTCACAGGGAAGGCCCCCACAAAGTTTGAGCCAAATCAGAAAATACAAAAAATAAAAATGGTCGAAATCGGCCAATATCGTTGAGAATTTCTCACAATGGAATTTGCAGTAGAAGGAAAAACTTCTTTAAAAATACCTTATAAATTTGGTAAGGAAAAAGAAAGAAGTAGCAAAGCATAAAACTAGATTTATATTTGTTTTTAATAATTCATAATTTGCCTGTAAAATTATATCTATGTTTTCACAATTATGAAAAGAATTCCTCTAAGATAAAAATTATGTATATTTGCAATTATTGGAATTTTTCTGTACTACCGTAATCTGGGGCGAATCGGGACTACAGTCTGAATAGGGACAGCCGTTTTTAGAGCACATAAAGCTTTTAAATTTGGAAATGGATGTACACATATTGTTGGTCTGAGTCTGTTCTAACCGAAACCAACCAGAAAAATCAAAATATTGTGCTCCAACATGGTTAAAACTGCTGTCCCAATTCGCCCCATGTGTCCCGATTGACCCCAGTTTACGGTACTGTAAATAAGCAAATTCTCAACACCCTTATTCCAGTCCGCTACAATTTTCTCAAACCACATACCTATACTCCTCGTTCAATGTTGCAACGAGTAAAGCACTTACACGGAGCATTACCCGGTTCAACAACATAATATATAGGTCTGATCGTTATCTCTGGCCCGCGCGTGGTCGTGGTCGCGCGGTGGTCCTCCACGGCGTGATAATTACCGTTGAACCGATTATCATACTTTGAGATGCAGTTCACTTTCGCTTAACCGCCAGGTTTGCTGAAATTGATAGCCCTGGTGGTCAGTATGACCGTCAACGGTTTTCTCGTTTTCACACCGATTTTTTTTTCAACTGGTGCTTCGTTGTTGGTTGCAGTCGTCCTCACTTGGCACTAATATCAAGTGATTTTTTCATTTTTTTCATCAAGTAAAAGATTTGATTGATTCGTGAGCTTCAACTGTAAAACATGTTCGACCATAATCTAATTTAATTCCAAAAACCACATATGACAAGACAGCACAACGGGCAACCAGTCGTGGATAATAGCTCAAAACTTATGCTCTCACAACGGAGCCGTTTAGTAAGTGCGGTTGCAGCAGGTCTCTCAGCCCTCGTCTGGCTTGACCAGAGACGCTGCTGTGCAATGTAACATTGTAATATGCACCCTAGCCGCAGATTATGCACATTATGCAAAACACAGCCGGCATGTGCGATCTGAACCGGCGGCTAGTAATGGGTGGTGTGTGGTCAGACCCGCGAAGACCACAGCAGCGGAATCTGTGGGCTCATTAGAACGAGTGCGGTGATGTTACGTAACTTCTGGTGGTTGAGGGCAACTGGCGAAGAACGAGAGTTCTTGAGTGAAAGGTTTTGGTATTGATTGATTATCTTGGCTTGATAGTAAAACCAGTAAGCAGAGCAATTAGTTTAAATTGCATGCCATGGTCTGTGGGCAAAAAGGAGGTTGGCGGTTTTGCCAGAACTTTTCACGTGACATTCAGATGTAACTCATTTCACTGTAATTGATCACAAATGAAACTGTTGTCCAACACTGACTATTTTTATAATCTTACTATTTTGAAGGTAAAAAGATGAGCTTTGTCCGATCATTAATTTAGTGACCAATCAGTTTCATTTGAAGGTTTTTTTTAATCTGAAAAATTGCAAAAAATGTTAAGAAGAAACAATAGACACATCGTAGGGAACGGTGACATGTAAAATGAACTGCCTTCTTTCCCTTTCGGAAGTCTCGTGTTTTTGCGTTTCATACAAGTGCCCTTATAAAGTGTATATAAAGTACACGTATGCGAATGCCGGTGGGTTGATAACACAAATTAATCCTTGAAATTTGGCAAATTTTTAAGGGGATTGTCTTACTTGAAGTTCCATATTTATATTCGTGATTTATCACGCTAAATAAATGTAAGTTTCACAGGAAATTTCATGGAACGAAAAAAATGCTAAGATAACCTAAAAAATTGTATGTGAAACAAATAGTTAATTTTCAGTATTCACGGGGAACATCTAATCAAATTTTGTTGAAATTTCACGGGAATAAACTAAATTTGAATATTCGAGAAAAGTTTTTTTTTTTTAATTAAAGAAATATTTTAAAGCTTAAGTAAGGCGTCATCTATAAAGTAGGGGAAATCTACCCATTTTAATCCTAATAAGTGGTCGTGTTTGAATGATGCTGGATAATCTAGAGTCTCCCTTGAATTTTACTAAAACCAAGTACACCAACGAGTAGAGCAAGTTTTTGTGAACATTTCTGTTTATTTTCACTTTCACTAAAAGTTATTCTATTTCTTTACCAAGCATTTAACAAAAAAATCCCAAGGGTATTCTAATCGAGGCGAATGCATTGGGCCACGCCCATTTTTCTAATATCGGCTTAGTTCTTTTTCTTCCAACACTCTGTCGAGTGTTGCCATTTGCGCTGACAGTTCAAACGAACACTTACGAAAAGTGGCATTTATAGGAAAGTTTCCTGGCATCGCTGGCTGTGCTGCTGGTGGTGTTGACGGCCAGCCTTTGTTCTTTTTGCCTTCGTCTCTCGCTCGGTTTTCTTCAGCCTTCGATTGGAATGCAAAGTGAAAATTGAAACGTCAAACGACTTGGCGCGTTTGTTTTTTTGATGGCGCTTGCTAATTTATTACATTTTTCGGGATTATTCTTAAAGTGAGTGCCTTACTAATGATCAAAAGAACATGTTGCCGGTAGTTGGAAGCAATTTCATATCTTAAGCGCCGTGAAAAAGTAAGCGAAAGTGAAAAGTTAATTTTGGCGATATTCATTAAGCGTTTGAGGGATTCTCGTGTGTGTCACTGTGTGTGCCAACAAAATGATGAGAAGTGGTCTCGCAAAATACAAATTATGATCAAAAGTGCATTAAATGTGATCTTTTTGGCCATTAAGTGGCATACATTTGAGTGCTTACTCGAGGCGGTGCTGTTGCTGGTAAGTTTATAGCCCAAATAGTATTTTTGGAGCTTTAATCGAGCATCAAACTCTCCATATGACGAAGATAGGTGTTTGATTGGAAAGGGTAGATTTCCCCTATGTCATGTTCTTGGGCGGAAGGGGGTCTGAGCAATCGTGACATTGCATTGCAGTATAGGAAAAGTGTGACAAAGTGGGGGAGGGAGGGTTAAATTTTGGCTGATTTTGGCGCGACAAACTTTATGAAAGAAGCTTAATTAAATCTTGAATAAATCGATTTTCAATCTTAAATATTCTTCTGGCATGCTACCTTTAAAATGAAATATTATTCAAATTGTTATTTCAGGGTAATTCTCTACCAACTCACACGAAATCAGGAAAAGTTGCCCCGACCCCTCTTTGATTTGCGTTAAACTTTGTCCTAAGGGATAACTTTTGTCCCTGATCACGAATCCGAGGTCCGTTTTTTGATATCTCATGACGGAGGGGCGGTACGACCCCTTCCAGTTTTGAACATGCGAAAAAGAGGTGTTTTTCAATAATTTGCAGCCTGAAACGGTGATTAGATAGAAATTTGTTGTCAAAGGGACTTTTATGTAAAATTAGACGCCCGATTTGATGGCGTACTCAGAATTCCGAAAAAACGTATTTTTCATCGAAAAAAATACTAAAAAAATTTAAAAATTCTCCCATTTTCCGTTACTCGACTATAAATTTTTTTTGGAACATGTCATTTTATGAAAAATTTAATGCACTTTTCGAATCTACATTGACCCAGAAGAGTCATTTTTTCATTTAAAACAAAATTTTTCATTTGAAAATTTCGTGATTTTTCTAACTTTGCAGGTTTATTTTTAGAGTGTAACAATGTTGTAGAGCAGACAATTACAAAAATTTTAATATATAGACATAAGGGATTTGCTAATTAATATCACTAGTTATCGCGATTTTACGAGAAAAAAAGTTTTGAAAAAGTTACTTTTTGCGTTTCTCTTTGTTTCGTCGTCCGTGTCTGTCGCGGGTGAACATGAACGGCCATGATCGATGACGACCAACTTTTTCAAAACTTTTTTTTCGTAAAATCGCGATAACTCGTGATGTTTATTTACAAACCCCTTATGTTTTTATATCAAAATGTTTGTAATTGTCTGCTCTACAACTTTGTAGAACATTGTTACACTCTAAAAAATAACCCTGCAAAGTTAGAAAAAAACACGAAATTTTAAAATGAAAAATTTTGTTCTAAATGAAAAAATGACCCTTCTGGGACAATGTAGATTCGAAAAGTACATTAAATTTCCCATAAAATGACATGTTCCAAAATTTTTTACAGTCGAGTAACGGAAAATGGGAGAATTTTTAAAACTTTTTTAGTGTTTTTTTCGATGAAAAATACGTTTTTTTCGGAATTCTGAGTACGCCATCAAATCGGGCGTCTAATTTTACATAAATGTACTTTTGACACCAAATTTCTATTTCATCACCGTTTCAGGCTACAAATTATTGAAAAACACCTCTTTTTTCGCATGTTCAAAAATGGAAGGGGTCGTACCGCCCCTCCGTCACAAGATATCAAAAAACTGACCTCGGATTCGTGATCAGGGACAAAAGTTATCCCTTAGGACAAAGTTTCACGCAAATCGAAGAGAGTCGGGGCAACTGCAGTGTGAGTTGGCGGAGAAATACCCTTCAAGGAATTCACCTAGCACTACAATTGGTTTTCAAAAAATTAGTTTACCCTAAAAAATGGCAAAAAAAGCTTTTTGTATATCGAAATTTTACTAATACATATTTAAAATTATAATAAAAGAGACCAATCATACTAAAAGTAAACACAATAAAAAAAATCATTTTATGTCAAGCAAAATGTGTAATTTCACCTCTGAAAGTTTGTAATTTAACCTATGTTCTGGTGTAATGCCACTTTCTCGGTCTAAATTGGGGTAAAATTACATCATTAAAGAGGTAATATTCAACCTTCCAAATTTACACAAGTTTTCTACAGTGAACAATACATTCAGGAAATAGAATTTGTTTAGTTGATTGTCCTTCTTTTTTTGTTAAATATTTCGAAGTATTTTCAAAAAATATATCGGTTTTGTAAACAAAAAAAAATTAAATCGCTAAAATATATAAAAATAATTTTTGACAATTTTTAAGTGCTTTTCTCATTTTGTTTATATGGTGATTGAAATTTTGTAACCATTCTGTTTTAAAGGCTGAAAAATGAATAACATGTTTTTTAAATGGAAACTAATCTTATTTACAGTAAACTGGGGTTAACACATGGAGCGAATTGGGACAGCAGTTTTAACCATATTGGAGCACAATATTTTGATTTTTCTTGTTGGTTTCGGATAGAACAGACTCAGACCAACAAAATGTGTACATCCGTTTCCAAATTTAAAAGCTTTAAGTGCTCCAAAAACTTCTGTCCCTATTCAGACTGTAGTCCCAATTCACCCCTGATTACGGTACACTAAAAACCTTTTTGGGTAAAATATTTGTAAAATTTATTATTTCTATGCATTGATTTCAGAAAATCTTTGAATTTTACGGGATTTCACGGAATCGTAGAGTTTCACGAATTTCACGCTGTCCGCAAAATCGTAAAAATTCACTATTCCGAGTAATGACTGAACATTTTTTTTAAAGCTGATGAGGCAACATTGTTGAAAGCCTAAGCAGCGAATTTAAAAAAAAAATAAATACAAAGTTAGCATTGAAACATGCATAAATAAATTAACAATCGAGGACATTTCGAGAATGTTCTACACGTCATTTTGTCACAAATATTTCTTGGGAATGTCTAATAAAAAAAAAGTGTAGCCTAAACAAATCTTACACAAGCGGAAAACAACGTTGAAACTTGAAGAAATATATTTTTAATTTAAAAATAAATTAGGATGTTTGAAAACCATTAGTAAAAACTAACTAATTAAAAAATATATTCTTTCGGAATAAATTGATTCCATCAGATGATTGTATATAAAATTATTGATCAAAAACTAAATAAAATATAAATTCAATAGAGTGCAAAGAGAAAGACGTTGAGAATCATTGCACTGTACTATCAATTTAAACTTTAATATTTTATTTTTAAATTATATGTTTTGCTCTTTTTTGGGAGGCTCTTGGAAGGTCAAAAAATATAAAATTTAATTCGAAAATGATTATATTTAAAGAAAAGAGAAGAAACCTAATTATGAATAAAAAAAATTAGTTTAGTAAAATTAGTTTTTTAACTAGTTTTTTTTTTTTAGAAATGTAAGTTAATTATTACTATTTAGGCATAATGCAGAAAAACACCATTACATAAATTTCACTTCAAACAGCTAAAATATTATCTGACATTTAGTTGTTTTTCAGAACAACAATTTAAATCAAGTGTAAAAAAAATTTAGAAACCAATCATCAAGTTATCAAAGATAATTTCTAAAACTAACTAAAATTAAGGTGAATGCTTCTATTTTCAAGGCTTCTTTGTTGAAGACTATTCATGATATTTTGCTGGGTCAGAAGCAAGAATCATCAATATCCAATAATATTTGACTGACATCCGGTGTTATGAGTTAAAATTCTGCATGTTTTGTATCAAAAGACATCGAAATCGATTAGAAATTATCCGAGATTTAAATGTCTTATGTCGCATTTTAAATTTCATGGACCCCCTTGAAACAAGACGTAAATTTATTATTCTGAACATTATTAAAAATAAGAAACAACAACACGTCAGAAAAAGTAAAATATGTTACGGTTGAATACAACCTCTTTTTCGATGGAAATTTACCTCAATTTATTGGAATATAAAAGGAAATTACACATACAACATGTAAATTTACATATTTTTAGACGTGATCTTCCACGATTTTGCTAACACAATATAGTAAGTAATACTTTAAAAAAGCACGCCAGTGATAAACAATACAATAAGTAAATAATTGAACTATTATAATAAGATCTATCTGTTAAATTTCAAAAAAAAGCTCTTCAATAATAATAGGAATAATGAGATTTATTATTCTAAGTACACAGCAAAGAAAATTATAGTAATATAACACCTGTACATCAGAAACAATGTGTAATTTCTCCACTTAAAATGTGTACAATTACCATCTGTTTTCTGCAATTCTTTTGCCATCAAATTTGAAACCTTCCAAAAACATTCTATCTTTACTGTTTTTCCTACAACATTTTTTACCAAATCCCAAACTACTCCAAACCGGCATCGTCTAAGTCCGGTGTCGCAAGTCTCAACCTTCGCACGAGAACTGTTTTAAGAGAAAATCAATTTGAAGGTTTTTACACACGCAGGGCAAAAACATCCAGCCATCTCGCAAAAAAACAACAACAATTTCGAAAATCGATTAAACAAAGCACCTTCCAACCACTCGTTGACTTGTGTTGGCCGCCACGACGCTGCACTGACCAACCACAAAATAGCCCCAAACCGTCCGCAACAAGAAAAGTGCCTTGGAGGGTTGAGATCTTGACGAGATTAGGGGTCGGCTCCGCGGCTGTGTCAAGAGGCCACTGGACCACGGCACGAACGCGCGTGATTTCACTAACCACACACAATGAATAATTTTGCTCTGCAGTCAGAGTCAGCAGGTCTGCAAATATTTGAGCACCTTACAAAACGGTTTGCTGCTCGCTCTACCCTTGGACGACCTCCCCGTCCATGAGGTGGAGTTCGCGACTTGTGTTGACTTATGAAGATCACAGCGATTTGTACTGCTAACAGGATTATGTCATTTTGCAAATTTAGACAAGATGGGTAAGGTAGGAGGTCTTCGTGAAGATGGGTACGGGTTCAGCAAACGTAGACATTTCTTGCTTACAACAACTCCAAATCGCCATGATCAGTTTCAAGGGCTTCATCGGTTTTACAATCAGGTTGACGACACACCGGCTACCGCCGGTGATCAATACAAGTGTTGCCAACGAAAACGATGGGTGACAATTTTACGACCCATCGTCGCCGCGTTCATGATGTAACAAGACTTGCTGCTACCCACCAAGAAGACGTTTTTCCAAGCTATTGATCAATATATGCCGGATTATCCGAAGGGGTTGGACCGTGACTAAGCTGGACGTGATTGAAAATGTGGTATGATTTTACGACCCGATTGGAGGCCCCTTAATGTGACGTGACACGGCAGCAGCAGGTCGTTTTATGGGAGGTCCAAACCCCGGTGTGACGTCCACATGAATGGTGTTAAATTATGCACATTGAGGTATTGGGTGTATAAAAGGGTTATTTGATTTGCCAATGAGTAAGGTAAACAAACAATAAATTGGTACAACCTCTTGAGTAAACGTTGTAAAACCTTCAATGCATAACTTTACTTTTTTTAATTTTTCTTTTTCCATTTTTAGCTGATTTAATAATCTTAATAGTTTTCATTGTTCTGTTCATTTACCTAGCTTACAATCCCATACGGTTAGACAAATAACAATTATATTCACTACTGTTTTCTCGTCATAAAATAATAAGTTCAACTTTTCAATGCACAAAAAATAATGCTGAGAAGTTCAATTTTTCTAAACGTCGTTAAAGGCCTTGAAAACTTTTGGCAAGCAAACCTTCCAATAATCACAGACTAGTGGGTTTAAAGTGCTGGTCAACTGACGTGTAGTTGTGTAATGATGTGTCAACAAAGTGTGACTTTCCATCAGGCACTGTTGAAATTTTCTTAAGTTTTTGTTGAATTATAGTTTATTACACGTAAATTTCCAATCGTTCAAAAATCAACTTATTTTTACAGTGTACGTTAAGGTATTTTCTGAGCTTTCTATGATTAGTTCATTTAAAGAGCAAAGCCATTTTTTTTTGTTCGATGCCACTATCCACTGCAAAGCAAAGCCATAGCTCACATAGTAAAAAAAGTTGAATTTTGGAAGGTTAAAAAATTAGTAAAAAAAAAGTAAATCTTTCCCAGTTCCTGAGGGGAACACCCTTGAAGAGTATCGGGGCCGGCATTTACAAAGCGGATTCAGTGGCAGTTTCATTCTCAACTTAATGTTAACATGTTAAGGTTAATGTTAACATTCCATAGGTCGCCTCCCTAAGGTGTCGTGATAAGGTCCAGTTTGTGACGATACACTACCTTCCCTTTACTAAGCAATCGATTCCAGAAGGGAAAAGATCACCAGTTGTGTTGGTCCGAGCCGGGATTTGAACCCCGATCTACCGCTTACGAGGCGGAAGCGTTACCACTGGGCTACGTGGCTCGGTTAAAAAATTAGATTGTTGAATAATACCTCTTTTTCGATGTCATTTCACCTAATTTTTTGAATAAGACCAATTCTCTACGAAATCTGCCGATTTCAAAAGTTGTTATTTTTTTTTTTTGTATTTTGTGACAACACGTTACTTAACCCACCTATAGATGGATGATGCCTTGCTCACATTAATATACTCTTGATAGAGATGTCAGATTTTTATAAAATAAGGCCAATTTAAATCAACAAATAAATTTGTACATTTGAAAATCAAGATTTTTGTTGAACCAACGCCAAAGCAACTTTTTCATCTGAGATCCGGCCTCAAAAAACGATTAGTGCGCTGACCACGCGGACGCGCTGTCTTGTTTTTGCATGCTCATTTTCATTTCTTTTATGTCGCTGTTTGTGTGCTTGGGTGAGTGGTTATTATAACTTATTGGACATCATAAGTGCAGTGCTTCTGGGGACGCGCAGTCCTGGTTTTTCGCGATAATTTTCATCGTAAATGATCGTAAAAAATTATTCCAACTGGCATCGATCGATTTTATGAAGAGTAAAGCGTCATTTATTTACTATTTTTGAAATTTGCTCGCGTTATCTAAATTGAAAATAGTAAAAATATACTGATAAGTCCAGCCCATAGCACTACTGCTCGGTTGGCACGCGTTCGATTAAAAAACATTTCAAATAATCAATTATTCCTCTTTCCGCAGCCGGCTGCCTAAGATTTAAAATTTTCAACCGATAAACAAAATGCTCATGGTCACATCACTGCCACTCGTGAATCCTGACCTCATACCCATCTACTAACCCCCTCAAAACTCATGTGATACTTTGTCGGAGAAGCAGTCGATTGGGCGGTCTCTATCACTCAAGTATCGGACTAACATTCCCATCCACTTCCCCGTGACTCTACCACTGGTCGTGGCCGGCGCCGGTATTGATCAGCATGATAGGGGCCTTTGAGAAGTTGCGAAGCGAGGAAAGATAGCTCCCACTTATCTTCCACGGCTCGTGGATGTAACTTCTGGAGGTCCTGGTCAATAACGGAGTAGCAACTGCGGGTGGGCACCTATGCTTATGCTTATGCTTATGAGATCCGGCCTCAAAAAACGTATAAATATCACTTAAGTGCTTATAAATTTTGATAGGACTGACGTCTTCAATGTTTTGGGTTCGTTGGAAAGGTATTTTAATTACCTTTCTAAAAATATATAGCATGGTGGGGTTTCTTGCCAAAACCAACGTTTTTGTTTATAAATAGTTTCCATACAAAAATGGTTCGGAAAAATTTGAAAATCTGTAACTCTTGAAAGAATTTTCTGCTCAATTTGTTCTAAGTTTGTTTTCTAAGTCTAACCCAAGGAACCCTCCATTTTCTAATGCTGATGTCTCAGCAAATAATGTTCCGATTTTGAATGTTAAAAAATTAACATCAGCAAAAATTTTCGATTTTTCAAAAACATATTTAATTTTTTCAATCAAGGCATACATTTCAAAAGGGTATATATATTGAATGTTTGAACCTTATAAAATGTAAGTCTTGCTTCAAAAAAATTTAAGGTATTGTTTTTAAAAAATCACTATTTTTAAAAATCTAAAAACTACCAATATTTTTCTGAAATCGATCTTTCGGTGGCTATATTTTGAAAACGAGGCACTTTATCAAAAATCTGTATAAGGCAAATCCCGGCGTTGCTACGTCACGAAATTTCTCACTTTTTTTCGAAATATGTTTCGTATGATATCAAAACCTGTCCCAAACATAAACATTATTACAGATTCGGATTGGAAATTGAATTTACTACAAGTAGTGACTGTGGACTGTGGCACATCGATCACACCATTCTTGATCGATGAAAACCCCTACTTTTCTGTACCAAAAATAACAAAATCGAATTGTAACACTTTTCAGCACTTGTTTCGAAAAGTAATACTTTTCAACATTTTTTGATTCAAACGGTTAATTGACAAAATATGAGCGAGTTGTGGCGCTATAACCACGGCAAATAGTGTCCAGGGCATTCGTGGAAATACAATGTCCCATCCCAGAGGGTCTCGGAGTACCAAACCTTCTTAGCATGGTGCTCCCAACGAATACAAGCAAAAATCTCGGAGCGTATGGTGGTGTGTCCCCACGCTTCTTCCTCCCCTGTCGATTCAGAATTGTGTTGTTGTTCGAACACTCAGTGCTCAAACTCAACCCAATTATGAGTCATCTCTGCCATACGGCTTTACGCAGTAGGCCTGGCCGCTTTAACGCTTGTGTTGTTTCAATGCATTCCGATGCAATGGCGCACTACAAATGTTAATAAATGACAAGAATAGTGCTAGGCGTCATCTAACCTAAGGCACTCTCCAGGATCCCTTCGAAAGATCGGCTGCGCTAGGGTCTGATTAGATTAGATTAGATTCAAACGGTTAATTGACAAAATACACTCAAAGTGCGTGTTCGGCCAGGGGCCGACTTCGAGAGGACCGGGTCTACCGCCGACCAACTTCTTCCAGCGGCAACGATGAGGGCGAGCGGACCAGATTTCGGGTTGAATGAAACAACTTGTTGTGGTGGCTCCGACGTGTCGACTTGTCTGCTCGGAGGTTGGATCAGAAGAGATCGATTTATTACACTTAACTTAACAGGTTATTTCACAATCTTAAAACGGCACAAATTATCACAGATGTAAACAATAACAAATCCTACGTTGTGTTCGTTACACCCTTACCAAAAATCATGACATTTTGAGTTCCAAATCCCACTTTTCATACGATTTTTTCAGTTCAACCCATATAACCATTTTTATGGTTGTAGTACCTGAACTCAAAAAATCGTATGAAAAGTGGGATTTGGAACTCAAAAAATCATGATTTTTGGTAAGGGTGTACGTCACTTGGTGACGTGTAAAGAATTCACCACTCTACAGACGGGGGGCTTTTGTTTATACTGCACGAGGTGCAGCGCTAGACGATCTAGGGTGGCGAGGCCAATGTTGATTCCAACAGTGTGTTTTTCGGAATTGCAAAAAATGTTGTATGGAACTCGTTGCAAAACTTGATTTTTTCAACACTCGTCTTATTTATCCAACTCGGTGAACCTCGTTGGATAAATGTACGACTCGTGCTGAAAAAACTTTCTTTTTGCAACTTGTTGCATAAACTACTATTTCATTTGCATATGGTCAAAAAAATGTTAGGTATAAAATTGCAATTTTTTTTCCAAAAAATCATGACTGACCGGCAATTTAATTGACCATACTTCTCGATGGCTCAAAAGTTGCGGGTTGTGGTCCCCTAAAACATATAAATAAAATCTCAAAAATAAAAAAAAATGTCAATTTTGGGAAATTGAGTCTATGTGAAAAAAAAACAGGTAAATTAAACAATCAGATTTTTTTGTGTATCTATTTTTCTGAGCGGTTTTCTTGAATACCTACAAGTTTGCCGAAGACATAAAATTGATCCAAAAATTCCTTCAAATGTTACAGATTTTGGTATATTTACTTATATTGATTTTTTGGTTTGAATAACCCATACAACAAACAAATGGTTTGAAAAGAAAACACACTAGAAAGGGATATTAAACTTTGTCACATATGTGTAATAGGGTGGTCCAAAGTCCTGAACAAAGATTGACCCATCACTAAGCTAAATTCCAAATTTGAGCTAATTCTGACTGGAGCAGCTGCCTTTTCCATATATTTTGACGACTTTTCCCATACAAGCTTCATTAGAGGGAGGGGTTCCCATAATCAGAATGAACTCAAATTTTGAATTTAGCCTGGTCAATCTATGATTTCAGGAGGTAGCCCCGAGAAAGCTCGGATTTTGACCACCCTAATATGTAATCAACCCTAAGCCCATGATCAACAGCTTAACTTGTCAAACAAACCGTCTAGTTCTAGCGTTACATCACCGCTTGAGTACATTAATATTCTCCCCTGAAAGCATTAAAGCCCACGTTAATCCGACACTAATTGAGTTGTCCGTCGTTCGATTTTCCCACAAAGCTCACGCCACGCCATCGATTTCATTATGCAAACTGCCAATCATTTCACCTGCAAACAGCAGCAGCAGCAAGTGCCTCGACCACCCTCGATTTGCATGTCTGGCTGGGTCAAACACCCTCCCGGGGTGTGCTCCCTAAGGGTATACGAGACCGACCACCTTGCCTACAGTTGTCTCCAGTTCACGTGAAGTTGAAGAACACACCAAAAAAATATTAATATTACATTCATCGTAATCATGATTTTAACGCAAATTAAAATCATGTAATCAAAAATTTGATGTAATATTATGACTGTTTCGACGTAGCTTCCCAAACTTATCGTGAATATAACGAAAATCAATTTTACATTAAAGAAAACGTAAGATTCAATTATTTACTACCCAATTTTCAGTCAATTGTGATGCACATAGCTAGAGCGTGTATGTTGATGTAATTTTGTGTTACATTTAACCGAACTCCACGTGGAAATGTTTTGCAGTGTTGAGATCACAAACGTCAGCCATATTTGAAGTTGCGCAAAATATTGTTGTCGTGGCAGCTTTAATTTTATCTTGTTGGAACTGTCCGCAATCAGCAAAAAATGAAGAAAAATTATAACAAAATTTCCTGAGGAGGTAAGTTTTATCTTCATGCCATCAAATGTAATGTACACTAACATATTTTTTGTTTGTTTTTTTTTTTTTCATTTTAGTTTGGGAAATAATCTTGGTGGATCCCGCCACGGATACTGTTCGGATTGAAGCTGCTGGGGCTTTGGAACAATTATTATCCCCGCAACCACTCTCCGGTCCAAGATACAGCTGTCAAAAGGTGCTCTGCGTTCCGGGAAAAGGTTTCCCGGAAGGTCTACTTGTCGTCAGCAGCCCCTGTTGGAGGAGACACAGGTGACGAGAGTTCGACCGGAAAATGCGAGGTGGCCAAGACCGGATTCCTTAGCACAGATCCAGTTGCGGATCAGGACCGGAATCTTCCAGTTCTGCGGTCAACACAGGTGCGCAAAACCAAAGATGATCATTTCCTCGGAAGTGGATGGAAAAATCAAATAAAAAATGTAGTGAAAGGGAGCAGACCAAAAAAAGAAAAAATAATGATAGTGAATTAAAAGTGAAAGTGTGATAGATAAATGCAAATAAAGAAAAAATATATATGAAAACTTAAAACGTGTCGTTTTTATTTATCCCAATAAGAATGGTCCAGAAATCCAACAAGAAAGTATCCAACAAAATTGCGTCTGCTGTAATTTTACATTCAATAAGTCCTGTCGGTTGAGGCATGTAATTTTAAAATCTGATGTAATTTTAAGTCTTTTTTGACGCTCCAGTTATGTGCATCAAATGAGACGGAATATTACACGATTTTTTCGAAGTGTGAACGCCGACCGGACTGGAGGTGTTTCACACGAGTCATTTGGCACCCGCCGGTTACCACTTGAACTCCAAAATGTGCCCTTTCTGCCGGTTACTTCTAGTCTGGGGTCTAAACAAATTGACCCCTGGTTAGGACAAGAGGTATAGTCGTGCGGTTAAGTGATAGGTCGTGTTGGCTACCGCGAGTTACAGTAGTTTTTTACAGGTAGCAGTTTGCATAACCGTTTCGACCGGTGCGGAGAATTTGTAGAGCAATTGCCACCCGGTTCTAGTCATCAATTCTCGTGGGATTTCTGGGCCAACAGTAGGGTGATCCAAATTTACATGAAAATGTATTTTTTTAATTCTGCATTTTAACTGAGTATGATTTATTTTATGCTAAATTTGGTTTCAAAAACTATTTTTAGTTATAAGATATGCGATTTAATGAAAAATAGAAACACCTTACCCGCCACCACACCGGTTGGTACAATATGGCCGAAAGCTGTGGGGCAGGTTGAGTGATTGAGATTAATGGAATAGTTTGTCCAAGTGGTAATTGCTCTCGCCCTGCTACCAACCGTGGAGCAAACAAGTTCTGACTCCCAGAGGTGGGCCACATGATGGAGGGGTTATTGCACATGAGGCTTTTGAGAAAAACGTGATAAGTACGAGGAATGTTACGGTTTTTATTTTTATTTAATCGAATGTTTGTTTTAAATGCTCGCTACCGGCTGTCGACTAATGAGATGCAGGTATTTACGCTTAAGATAACACTTCATTAGATTCAGTTTAAATGTGAATTCGGTGTAAATTTGGCGCATTTCAAAAGTAAAACATCTCTTCTTTGAGACTACTAACAGTTTGCAAATCACTTTTAAATTTGTAAACAAAGTTTATAATTGTCTTTAGTCTGTTTACGAAATTTTTCAATGTAGAAAAAACTAGATTTATGAACACAATTATGTAGCAATTAACTGCCGCTCGAATCTAGTCCGTCCCATATGTAAAAACAGCAAGCCGAGAAAAACGCACTTTAAATTTGTCCCGCCCATAAGCTTACGTGTTAGAATTTTTCGAAAAAGTGAATTTTCTACGGTTTTCTGGAACAAAGTACTAAATTTTATTGGTTTTTCTGATAGGTCACAAGATTTCGAATCGAACTACATCATTACTTCAAAATTGACGAAATTTCATATGGGACGGACTTGCTTCGAGCGGCAGTTAAGAAGACCCTAAATATGCTTCAATGCGCACATTTCTAAGACCACTTTGGCAAAAAAGCTAAACCCAAGCTCAAAAAGCCAACAGCAATGGCAATGGCATTCGAGTGCATAAACCATGGCGATTTGTTTGCGTACTTTTCATAACCATTTGTCGTTAAGTTATGATTTGCGGTGTGGTGACGCTGAAGTTTATGGCAAACATATAAATACGAGCCCCTAATAGGGCCTAATGATCGTTTAATACGTGCTGGTGACTTAATGTGTCTGCTTATGTTATTTAGGTTTTTTTTGTTGCGCGCGTGGATTGGTAACGCTTTTTTATTTGTACTGTTTTGGTTGTTAGTTTTGAAAGAAGATAAAATCCACATTCATAATTTTGTTAAACAATATTTTTACTTAATAAGTTACCACTTAACATTCTTCTCATGTCGAAATAAATCATATTAAACAAAACTAACTTTTCCGTTTTACTCTCATTCCCCCTTCACAGGTACATCACACCGACCGCCTTGCCCCAGTTGATAGCCCCGTCGAACAAATCGTCGTCGTCCTTCACCGGGGGTGGCACCGGCAGCGGCATCTCCCAGAAGCTCCGCGATCTGGCCACCTCGGCCGGTCTGCTGACGGCGAAGCCGCGGCCCCCGCTCAAGCCGGTCATCAAGTCAAGCTCGCCCCGCGGCGCCGGGGGAGGATCCTCCAGCAGCACCGGAAGTGGCGGTGAATTCCCGAAAAAGGTCACGTTCAGCGCGTTCGCCACCGTGCAGGTCGTTTGACCATGCGGATACAAAATACGCCAAAACTCAACGAGAAACGAAGGGGGGGAGGGGACCAGCACCAAACGACAAACTACAACCCAGCAAATATCAATTATTTCGTGCAATTATCGGAAATAATTCGTTATTTGCACCAACCAACGAACAACGCGAACAAGCACTCGCGACACAACATGCATAATAGTGCGTTTAGACTCCAGACGACTGTGCCAGCAATGACAGCGTTCACAATGTGCAAGAAACCCAGAACCAGCAAAACCGTTTACGAAAAACATCACAACTAAAACACACGTTGAAAAACACTTGCCAGAACACGCGACACACGTGAGACCAGAGTACGGAACACACAGCTCGATAGAACAGTGGCTTAAAATCGGAAAAATAATGGTCAAAATAACCCAACGAACAACCCTTAAAAAACAATTTTGACCAAATTTCACACCAATCTGACCCATTGTGCACTTTGAACCACTAAACGAACCTTTCGATCGGTACCAATTTTCTCGTCAACACAGCAACAACAAAAAACCCAGCCCCGACGATTGCGATCACGTAGCGGCAAGTGGACAAATCAGATCGCGCGACTTACCTTCCCCATGTGGTCCTGGACGTACTCTCGGCTATAAATATATGCAATCGAACTGTATTATAGAACCCCTATATTATGTTAGACAACGAAGGAAAAAAACACACTACACATAAACACCACTCATTTGTGATTTACGAGCCATTTTTAGCCTTTACTAGTAAGTGAACGAGGGGAAATGTTTCCTTTTGCTAACTAAATTTTATTATTCTATTTTTTCAACCGTTGCTCGTCTAACAAGAAATTTAAATACTTCTAATTAAAATCAAAACCTTTTTCCAACATTAGAAAGTGGATTTGAACATTCAGGGTGGAAATGGTGTTCCTTATTATTGCCAGTGTGATTTTTTTCGTTGAAAGATTCAATTTCTTAAAAATATCAGTAATTAGCAGTGAAAGATCTAACTGGCTGAAACATTTTGGGGACCTTTCCTATGATATAAGCTGGCATTTTGTATCATTGGTTCGTCCATACAATTTTGACTTTAAGCTGTACAAAAAATGTATAAAAGTATTCGAAAATCTGTATGATGCACGGAGAAAAATCTGTTCCCAAAATCTTGCATTGACACGCTTTCAAATTTGGAATTAAAACACCTTATTCATGGTTCCGAATTTCATGATCGTTTGTTCACGATTTAGTAAACTGATCTTTTTCGTGCCAGAAGGAGTTTATTGATTGGTATTCCGCAAAGTTAAGGGTTAGGATGAGGATTATTTAAAGAAAAACATTGTTACACTCTCAAAAAAAACTTATTTTTAACAATCTTTTTTGGCAAATTGTTAAATATCTAGTAAACCGTGAACTTTAAAAAGTATAGAAAACGATCTCTAACAATTTCAAATAATCATTTTTAAAAGCAACATCGAAATCGAAAAGCACCTTATTTTTTCAAGAAAATGCACAACTTTCGTGTTAAAGCCATTTCAGGGTGAATTTTAGGTAATAATATGAATATTGTTTGTTTTCTTTCAAAAGTGCACATGAAATCCCTTTCTGAAACTGTTTTTTTCTAGTGGCTGAGATAATGCTCATTGTCGGACTCAAAAAATCGGACAAATAACTTAAATTGAGAAAATTTAGAGAATGGTCAAACATTGTATATTAGGCCTTTTTCAAATGTTATCCTTAGTTTATTGATATTTTGGAATATTTCTACACTGAAACCCCGATGGTTTGACATCAATTTTTTTCAAACGAATGGTGTCACTTTTTAGTTTGACACCGTCTTCACACGGAGCTTACACTTACTACCAAACATTTGGTTTGATAGTATGTGTGAGTCCCGTGTAAAAAAGTGACAGTTCATCACATTTTAGTTTGACTTTGTCAAACCAACAAGATACAAACTAAAAAGTGTCAAACGAAAAAGTGACCAACCCCCGGGGGATGAGTTCATTTGAATGTTTGGAATTTTTTACTAATAGTTTGTTTTCAATGTTAAAAAAGACTAAAAATTGCGAGAAATTGTCGAGACTAACGCTCGTTTAAAAAACAAATAAAACATATTTTTCTCACGTTCAATTCATAGAAATTTTATATCTCGACATCTATTTGTTTGATTTTCAAAATCCAAGCATCAAAATTGTAATCGATTGTTCAATCGTTTGAAAAATGTATTTTCAGCTAGGATCAAACATGGGCACCATTGTTACCTAAATCAAAAATATACATTTTCACCAGACCTAAGTTTCTTGTTGCTAAACACGAAGAAGGTGCATTTCATCGAAAAAATTAAGCTGGTTTTCTATTTTAGTTTAATTTTGTTCAGAAAAAATATCATAGAAAAAATCTTTGATTTTCAAAACTGGGGACAGAAAAGGCAACTTTTTTGAGAATTTTACTCTTTGCATAATCATTTTTTTAGCGAATAAAAACAAATTAATTGAAGTGGTTTATTTAAAGAGTGCCTTTTTTCTGAGTCATCTCATCATACCTTCAACAAAAGACGCAACATTGATCAGAAAATCACTTTTTAAAACACAGATTTTGGAATACTGACATACCATAGTTGTGTGGACAGCTACCAAAAAACGGTTATTCGTTCGATCAACAAAACAATTACTGAAAAGAAAATTAGATCTTTTAAAATACACCATCAATATTTATAATTTTTTTTTCAAAATTTCCAGCAGACGCTTACAGGATAAAAATCCTGTAAGCAGAATGTTTGAAAAAATCACAAATTCAATTTTGAATAAAAAGTTATTGATTGCGAAAACAAAACATTCGACGTTATCGTACTATCTTGTCGCAAGTCGCTTTTTGACGTTCCAAGAAAAACTCGTTTTAATGTTTGACCTATCCGGAACCCGGATATATAATCAAAGGGCTTACAGTAGTTGGGCAAGTACGTGTGTCAAACGAGCTCTGACCTGAACTCTCTGTGGCCAGTTGTCGCTCTTACAGCAATTTTTCAGAATGTGTCAAGATAGTACGATCAAATTGAATCTTATTTCATATGAAAAATGACAACAATGCACAGAGTTTTCCGGTCTTTAGGGGATCTGTGAAAATCTAAAGGTGTGGCATTGAGAGCAGCATGAAATGACTTGGTTTCGAATTCGTCAACATTGATGTTATGCATTCGCTCACAAGATCTCTATCCGGTTTAACCTCTTAACACCCAGAGGCCTTTCCGGATCAACCTTCATTTACTTTGATCCCATCGAGCAAAACAAACCGAAAACCCAAAATCAATCCCAATCTGCTCGATCAACCACAATCGTTCACCGATCGAGCCGGAAATTGCCCGCTTAACTGGCAACACTTTCACAAAATTAGCCACCACAAGATCAACAACCGATCGGACGCAATTTAAGAAATCACCCCTCGTCCTCTACCCCTTCGAAATAATTACTCCACACGTGAGCAACACCCAACACATCCCACACACGTGAATCGGTAATAACCTCCCCCAACAAATCGGTGATCAAATTGTTCGATCAGTCGGCGCGGTTCACGGTTGTGTTACGCAACACAATCAAAGTCACGTGCTCTGGGTTTATTTAAGACAAAAAAGCGTGTTATTTTATTTTAAATCTTTTCCCTCTAATCGGCTCAGTCCCTCATTTTACACTGTATACTATTGTTGTAAGTAATGTATAGAAAAAAACAATTTAAATCAATCAATTTTAGCTTTACACTTAAGCAATGAATCACAAATAAAGTTACGCTAATCAATTCTAGGGTATGAAAATGTAATAAAAAAACAAATTAAACAAAAGTCACTCAGATGATGTGTGACGCGATTTGGAAACAAGCATCGAAAAACGTGTAAATATTGGCTGACTAAAAGAGCAATGAGCTGGATGTCAAATTTGTAAATAAGAGAAACGAAGTGGAAATCTAATAAAAATGCATACGCACACACAAATAGTGAGAAAGAAGAAAAGGTGCCCTCTGGCGTTGTAATCAAATTATTCATCCGAAAATGCCATAACTTCCAAATTGGGCAATTTCCTTCAGGGGTGGTGGACCGGGAAACCCCTTAAGGTTATTTATCTCACTTGCGGGAAGAGAGTTTTGGAATATTGGTGAGTCGTGGGTATCGAAATTAGTTTCTGTTCTAATATGAGTAATTCTGTTGAGTGCTGCATTTTTTAAAGATATTTTATTTTATAATTATAAGCCATGTAACAACATCCCTGTGTGAAAAGAAGTCAAATATTAGTTTTTTTTTTCATGCAAAGCTCCCTTCAATTTTACGGGCTGGCTATACAAAATAGGCCTGGGAATATTCGCAAAACGATATCTTGAGAAGCGATTTAGGACATTTCAGGGAAAAAAAGGTAAACAAAAAAAATGATTTTTCATCACTAAAACTTTACCTCACAACATAAGTATTTTAATTTATTTTTTTAAAGCTGATGATGATTTATGAAGATATTTGAAAATAAAACTCAACCGTCAATGAGCAACTCTCTACGAAATCGGCCGATTTCGACCATTTTTATTTTTTGTATTTTTTTATTTGACTCAAACTTTGTGGGGGCTTTCCCTATGACCAAATAAGCTATTTTGCGTCATTGGTTCACCTATGCAAGTCTCCATACAATTTTGGTTGCTGTCCATACAAAAATGGTATGTAAATATTCAAACAGCTGTAACTTTTGAGTGAATTTTCTGATCAATTTGGTGTCTTCGGCAAAGTTGTAGGTATTGTTGAGGACTTTTGAGAAAAAATAGGTACACGGAAAAAAATATCTTGAAAACGGAGCCCTTTATCAAAAAATCTGTAAAGTATTTTTCGATTGCAAATTCAATTTTGCATTAAAAAATAATGTCAAACTTGTTTTTGCATGAAACTTCGATTTTTTCCAAAAATCACTATTTTATCAAAAATTCATAACTCGGAGGCAGATTTTTTGACCATGTTTCTCTATATCAAAAGTTGCGGATTTTTGTCCCCTAAAACATATCAAAAAATCTCGAAAATCAAAAAATACGTATTTTGGGAACTTGAGTTTTAGTGAAAAAAAAAGTTGATTAAAAAATCTGCATTTTGTCCCGCGTGCCTATTTTTTTCTCAAAAGTCCTCAACAATACCTACAACTTTACCGAAGACACCAAATTGATCGGAAAATTCACTCAAAAGTGACAGCTGTTTGAATATTTACATACCATTTTTGTATGGGCAGCAGCCAAAATTGTATGGAGACTTGTATGGGTGAACCAATGACGCAAAATAGCTTATTTGGTCATAGTGAAGGCCCCCACAAAATTTGAGCCAAATAAAAAAATATAAATAAAATCCATTTCCGGTTTTGGTAGAGTATTGCTCCAATAAATAAAAATGGATTTAAGAAATTATTAATAGTCATTTTCAGCTTTTTTCCAAAATTTTCAAACATTCAGACCAAATCCTGCAACAATGTGATATTGAAAATAGTCAAACTTTGTTATACACTGAAACCTCGATGATTTGGCACCAAATGTTGTCAAACGAACTTTTTAGTTTGACACCCTTTTTGCACGGACTTCACACACACTACCAAACGTTTGTTTTGATAGTGTGCGTGAGTGCCGAGCAAAAAGTGACAGTTCGTCACTTTTTAGAATGACTTCAACCAACCACCCAGTTGGTTTATTATATCGATAGTTCCCGTAGCTTTTAAGATACTCAAAATTTTGGTGAAGACTGGTTAAACCGATCCCGTGTGCATGATGAAGGCCGTTTTTTAAAAAGTTTATTTAAAAAATAGATAAAAATATTTTTAATGTTTGCATTTTTCAGAAAAATAAATTTTAAAAATCGGGCTTCGTCATGCACACGGGATATGACTTGAGAGTCTTCACCCCAAATTTCAGCTAATTTGGTCCATCCCATCTCGAGATATCGTGGCACCCGTAAATCAACAAATCGAGAAAAACGCTCAGAAAGTTTGACAGTTCGCTTTGCGCATGGCAAAATTTTAAGCTTAGATCGTCTGTAACTCAGTTTAATCATGAAAAATCTTCATGAAACTTTCATAAGTAATTAAAAATCATCTTTTTTGTGGATTTAAAATTTTTTCTGTGATATGAAATTTTGTAATTTTCTACATGTATGTAACCCCTTAAGTCAGAAAAAATGTGCAATATTACCTCAGAAAATGAGTAATTTTACCACAGCCATTTTTTAGGTACTTTTTTCTTGACCCACTCCGATTTCAATGAAACTTTGTAGACATGTTATCCTACGCTTATGTAAGCCATTTTTGTGTATATGGAGCCAGTCACACTCGATGATGACATTTGAGAAGGGCGTAAGTGTTTTCAATATTTTTGTATTTCGTAATTTAAATATTGCAGTATCTCGAAGCCGTTGCTTCGTATCAAAAAGTGGTTAAAGACAAACTTGTAGGAAATTTGACGGGCTTTCCGAAAAAAATACACTGAAACAAAAAAACACTCCATTTTTTTAGATTTTTAGATTTTTAAGCTAAAAAGTCAAATTTGAAGGTGAGCCCACGATTATTTTTCGTTCAAAATTTTTGTGAAAATAGCCTAAGATGTTACAAAAAGACTCACGAAAAATTCAGAATGGAGCAACTCACCTAAAAAATACAAAAATTTACTGAAACTGTTTTCTTCAAAAGTACTCTAAACATCAAAATTTTCAAATGTTTTCTTCAAAAGTACTCTAAACATCAAATTTTCCAATCCTTGTGAAGTTACAGCGGTTTTAAAAATAAAAAATGTTGAAAAAATAGGTTTTTTGGTGGTTTTTGGCAATTTCTGTATGACAGACTTGATTTTTCAGTCTCGAAAATATTTTTACCGGAAAGCTCGTCCAATTTCCCATAAGTTTGTCTTTGACCACATTTCAATTGGATGTATGGGCTTACAGATATAGGCTCATTTACCATCCAGGTTTATAGTTTCATGGTAATATACATTTAGGAATGTGTAATTTTACCACTTTTCTGATGTTATGTCACTTTTTCAGTCAAAATTGAGGTAAAATTACATCATGAAAGAGGTAACATTCAACCTTCAAAAATTTATTTAAAAAATCTGGCATCATTTTTAACTGTGTTGTTACTTGGTGAAATATTCCAAGTTTAGCATTTTACATGAAATTTGCATTTGGGCTCTATTTTTATATATTCCTATTGTTCATTTATGAACAGAAAAGTTTATTAATCGTTTATGTTACAAGTTACTTTTTATTAGATTTTTTTTAAAGTAATTTCAATAATGTTAGACAATTAGGAAATTCGTGTCAGGAAAATTTTGTTGGTGTTCAAATAATTGCCAAATATGTTATTTGAAGTCGAATATTGATAGATGAAAAACAGTACAAATATATTACTTTTAAAAAAATTTACAGTTATTTAGAAAAATCATATAAAATAGATAAAATAATTTCGATGGTTTATTTTGATATATTCCGCAACATTTCGGGAAAGATCCTTTCTTTCACGAGGCCTTATGTTAGACTTGCTGTAATTTTTTTATTTGCAACAACCTTATATACTTATTTCCTTAATGTTTCAAAAACCCATGATAGTGTGCCAATTTGTTATTTTGCATAACTATGTGAAACAAAAATAAAATATTATACAATTGAGAAAAAAGAACTAATTACGAAAGAGCACATTTTTCAAACCGCATTCACCCTGCGAGTTTCGTGCGTTCAAGCTTTGCGTAATCCGTTCCACCGGTAAACCGAACGGGAGGACAGGTGACCTTCTCCGCGCATGGAAGTCGCCCGGGGAGAAAGGTCTCGTCGTCCAACTTTGGGGCGGCACAAGTATAGGGGCAAGTATAGCTTGGGTCCAAATTTGTCAACCCAACGGACGATGGCATTTCAAGCTTCGAGTAGGGGATCACTTGAACGGAACGTTGCACCAGTCGAAGGAGAAAAGTTTGTGTGTGACATTTGGCTTTGTTTGGCGATTGGTAGGTATACATAATGATTTACTATTGGCAGCGAGATTTGTTTTTGGTTGCGTGTTTGTTTGATTGCTTAGTACGGGTAGTAGATGTTGATTAGGCAAGCCTTTTATGTTTTCATTATTGGTTTTGCATTATGGCATATTTCTTTAATTTTTTTGCAGCATTAATCAGAAGATATAGTAAACAAAATATTAATGTTATACCATTTTGTCTTCATCTCATAAGGAACGTAACATGTTTTGAAGCCCTTGTATGTACTCTAACAAGATCAACTCCGTCTTGTTTGTTCAAAAATAGTTGAAGCACACACTCACTAAGTGCACAAAATGGGCAAAAACAATGAAATTAATACCCTTCTTTTGCGACACACAAAGCACTAGACAAGGTGTAGTGTGCAAGGGTCCATGTGCGTGAGCGCACTTGTAAACCATACCATCTAGCGATCCACTTCTTGGCTGGAGGTCTGAAACGAGAGCACTTGTCTTGCACTTGGTGTGTACCCTTCCCGCGGTGTACATAACCTAGAGTTGAACAACTTTAAAGTTGAAAATAAAATGAACAAATTTAAGAAAAATCTAGATTTCCCAAGAAGAGTTATGAATGCAATATTTTCAATATAGTTTGATTTATCGTTAAAAAACGATTTAATAAAATTTTCACGAGACTAAAATTTCAGATTAGTCCATAAAACGTACTTCAAGTGTAAGAATGTGTCTCAACTCCACGTCCAATAGCATTGACTCCAGAACTTCAGCATTACACGGATGAGCGTTGAAGTCACTCGAGTAGAATGTATTGGATACCTTTGCTTGAGGGCTTTGCTGAGAGTACACGCACTCGCCGGTCACCCCTAGACTTTGGACTGTTGAACTTTCGTCATCGTTCCCTCTCTAATGGTTTCGCGAGAATACGGTGGCATTTCCAGGCTAGGGTAAATATACCCATTCTAATCAAACACCTATCTTCGTCATATGGAGAGTTTGATGCTCGATTAAAGCCCCAAAAATACTATTTAGGCTATAAACTTACCAGCAACAGCACCGCCTCGAGTAAGCACGCAAATGTATGCCACTTACTGGTCAAAAAGATCAATGCACTTTTGATCATAATTTCTATTTTGCGAGACCATTTCCATCATTTTGTTGGCACACACATCCACACGCAAGATGAGAGCATAACTGTTTAACGAAAGTCGCCATCAATATCTTTTCACATGCGCTAACGTTTTCACAGTGCTTAAGATATGAAATTGCTTCCAACTATCGGCAACATGTTCTTTTTAACATTAGTCACTCACTTGAATAATAATCCCAAAACGTGTAAATAATTAGCAAGCGCCATCAAAAAAACAAACGCGCCAAGTCTTTTGACGTTTGACTTTTGACGACCCATTCCAATCGAAGGCTGAAGAAAACCGAGCGAGGAAGAAGGCAAATAAAGAACAAAGGCCGGTCACCAACACCACCAGCAGCGCCTGTTGGAGTAAGCCAGTGATGCCAGGAAACTTTCTCTATAAAAGCTACTTCTCATGAGTGTTCGTTTGAGATTTCATCACAATTGGCAGCACTAAGCAGACCCAAAAGAGAGTTGGAAGAAAAAAGAACTAAGCTGAAAACAGGAAAATGGGCGTGGCCCAATGCATTCTCGTCTGATTAGAATACATTTGGGATTTTTTTTTAATGCTTGTTAAGGGAATTTAATAACTTTTAGTCAAAGTAAAATTAAACCGAAATGTTCACAAAAAGTTGCCCTACTCGTTGGTGAATTTGGTTTTAGTAAATTTCAAGGAACACTCCAGATTATCCAGCATCATTCAAACACGACCGCTTATTAGGATTAAAATGGGTATATTTCCCCTAGTTGTCAAGACTGGTGACGGAAGTATCACTCTTCAAATCTTATCACATTAGAAAAATGATAAGATGCAGTTTTGAGTATTGGTTTCCTTTATTTTATAAATTAAGCAGAAAAAAAACAAATTCGTAAAAAAAATAGCAAATAAGGTACATATTGATTAAAAAAATGAAGAAAGAGAAACCCTACAATCAATTGATTATTTGATTTATACTAATTTAGAATTGTATTAAATTATGTTTCAATTGTTTCTGTCAATAAGAATCAATTAAACTAACTGACTAAAATGTCTTAGGTCGCTGCAAATATGTTTAAACATCAAGGTCCTTGTCGAGGGAACACACCTAATTTAAAAATTAAAATTTTAATTTTTTGTAATTGTTGATGTTTTGCAATCGTATCGAGATTTAGAAGATTTGTTTTATTTATTTTAAAATTATACAAAATAAAAACACAATATTGCAATTGTAATTTTATTGAAACGACCGATATCTGATAGTTTACTCTGTCTATCAGGGCAAGGAAGTATTAAAAATGATTACATACTAATTCATTGATTTTAAATTTGAAGTTTTTAAAAAATAAACACTTGATAAAACATTCAAACCCCGACGATTTGACACCAACTGTTGTTAAACGAACGGGGTCACTTTTTAGTTTGCCACCCCTTTTACATGGAGTTCACACACACTACCACACGTTTGTTTCCATAGTGTCATGAGCGCCGTGTGAAAAGTGACAGTTTTAGTTTGACTTTGACCTGGAGGATTTGAAGCAAAAATACTTTTTTCAAACAAAACCGAAATCCAAATTATGAGTGGAATGTTAAAGCATGAAAAACAAACAAATCTTTCTGATTCTTGTTACGAAATGTGGAATTCGTTCTTACGTCTTTTTTTTTTTTGTTATCTAGACACTCAAGTTTTTTTTCACGATTACATAAGATTAATTACTTAATTCAAAGGTTATTTTAAAATTAATTCAAAGATTAGAAGATTCAATTATTGTCAATTCCTATTTTTTTTTTATTTCTTATGCAAATCATTTCAGGAAATATCAGGGAAGTATAAATAACAGAAACGAAAACAAAAATTATTTTGGATTGTAATGCTCTCATCACTCACTCAAGACTTCTAAAGTTTTATAGCCATCTTATCTGACAACACCACTTAGTGTATGTTAACATTAATATGTATCCAGTGGGATGCATCTCACTAGCAAACAACGCAGAATGCATTCAAGCTGAAAAGATAAACATTTTCCCAAGTCTGAAATCCGCTTAATTTATTTGCATTTTTCACAACTGATACAAAATGTCACGGACGGCCAAAATCTCTTCACGAGGCGGCTCTTATGTGTCGATTTAGAGGTGTTTTTTTTTTCGCAACAACACGTCCCACAGAATCGCCAATCGATCGTGGCAACATCACGACCACCCCGCGTGTTGAGATGCACATTTGAACCATTTAAATCGAAATACGCCGATCTCTGCACGCGCTGACCACTTATGACGTGTGCCACGAAATCACGCGCGCCAAAGGAAAGCTCCAAATTCGTGCGAAAAAGTGTAGAAAAAGAAGGAAAAAAAGTTAATTAATCATTCAAAGTGAAACCCGCCGTCATTTGGATGGGCATGTCGCAAATTATGGCAATGTTTTGCAAACTGCAGCGGCCAGCGATGCTCGCGGGCAACTTTTGACTTAAAAAGAAGGCTTGGCGCAAGTCTGTAACAACACAGAAAAAAATCAGACAAGCAAAACCGAGCAACAATCAATTGCAATTAATCATCATTTTCGCACATTTTGCAGTCGCAAGATAAGCGGCAGAGTTTGTCAGCGGCCTATATGTTATGTGAGCTCCCCGCAACTTGTTTGACAACCGTTGGGAATTATATCCGATGCGGTTCGTTCGAATGTGACCATGTCCTTCGGCTATAGATTTCGTGTTGTCGTGTGAAACATGTTCCTGCGAGCATATCTTGGAAATTATCAAACACTTTTTTATGTAACATTTTAAACTAAATTCTAAAATGAACATTTTTGTGTCATGAGCATGAGCAAGGTCGACTGCCAATGAGCTGCTACTCCCTTATTGACAGATCAGCTGAAGTCAAACAATGAATCAAAAATTATCAATGGGAGTCAACCACTGTTTAAATTCTGAAGATCCTTTCTTTCTTAGTCAATATCAATACCGGCGCCCTCCCAAGAAGCCTGCACACGAAAAGTAATTCGATCTAAAATTTAACAATCCAAATAAGCTGGCTTAAAATTGTTGAAACAGTATTGTTTTTGGATGAATTAGCTAAAATTACAGGTAAATTTGCCATCTTGGGATTGGAGAAACAGCTAACTTTGATAGATATCTAGATATAGACTGTCCAATGTTTGACAAATCCGAACGAGCAGGGCACCTAATGCCTTTAAAGCACATCAAGAAATAGTGTGAAATAAATAATGTTACATTAATTTGAATTCAATTAAATTAAGTGAAATTAAGTACAATCAAGTTTCAATAAATTATATATAATGTTAATAAAGTTAAATCAAGTTTTATTAAGTTAGACGAAGTTGAATTTAAATTTAATCAGTTGATTGAGTTAAATTAAGAAACATTTGGTTTTATTTGTAATAAAAAAAAGTAGTCTTTTTGTTGATTTATGTTAAATTGATTAAATTTAGTTAAACTATGTTAAATTGATTTAATTTAGATAAATTATGTTAAATTGATCAAATGTAGATAAAACTAGTTGAACTTAGTTTAATTTAGATAAATTTAATTAAATTAAGCAAAACTTAGTTTAATTCAGATCAATTTAGTTGAAATTTGTTTATTTAGTAGAATTTGACATAATTTGGTTAAATTAAGTTATGTTATGTTATATTAAGAAAAATCAAGTTAAATATAGAAAAATTATGTAAAATTAAATAGAATAAAATAAAATTAAGTAAAATTGAGTTGAAATTAAGTTTTATGTTTTTAACACAGTTAAAATATGTTGTATATTTTAAATGAAGTTTAATTCAGTAAAGTTAAGTTAAGTTAAATTGAACTAAATTTTGTCAAATGTGGTTTAACTTAGAAATTCTTTATTAAATTTAATTGAACTTAGATACTATTGATTAAATAATGTAACAATTGGTACAATTCAGTTCAATTTAATGTTGTTTTGAAAAATTTAGCTGAAAAATTGCTCAAATTTGGTAAAATTTAGATATATTTGGTTAAGTAAATTAAGTGAAATGTAGATATTAATTGATCTTAATTTCATATAAATACGAGGTTAAATTAGATAAATTTAATTTAATGTCAATAAATATAGTTAAGATCAGTTTAATTTTGGTGAATTAAGAAAAAAATTGGTTTAATTTCGTGAAATTTAGGTAAAATTTAGTACTGTTAGATTTATGGTTAAATAAATATTTTTGCCTTCCTCACCTTACTGAGGAAAGGCTATAAAATCACTCGAAAAATTAACTTTTTAATTAGACCTCCTAGACCTATCGTCATTAATACACATCAGCTCAGAATCACCAGCTGAGCAAATGTCTGTGTGTTTGGCTGTATGTAGACATGTGTACCGAATCAATGTCACTGGAATATCTCGTCACTGACTGAGCCGATTTTGACCGTATTGGCCTCATTCGATTCGTCTGGAGGTCCCATAAGCCCCTATTGAAATTTATAAGATTTCGTAAAGTACATCAAAAGTCATCCTTAAAAAACTGCTGCATATAAATTTCACAATTTGCAAAAAAGGGTGGTTTTGCATGAAAATCTGCCATATTATATATTTTTAGAAAGGTACTGGAATGACCTTTCTTGAGGATTAAGAATTTTCAAGATCTGACTTACCTATCACAAATTACAAGCAGTTCAAAAAATGGTCTGAATTTACATAACCTCAACATTTTAGGGGGGTTGGAATCACTCTATAAATGAAAGGAAGGCATTAACCACCTAAAGGTGGATTAAGTAACGTTTTTTAAAAGAGGTTATAAATTATATAATTTTCAAAAATCAGGAAAAATACAAATTAAGAAAAAAATGACATTTTGTTCACGTAAGTAAAACATATTGCAAATATGGACAAATAAGTTTAATTTAGCAAAACTTAAACTGATAAATTTATGTAAGTTTAATTGAGTTTAGTTTTCTTTTATTTTGTACTTTGTACTGTTTATTTGTATTTATCTGTATTTTAATCAAGGTAAAATAATTCAAACAAAATGAATAAAGCTGAATTAAGTTAAATTTACTTAAATTTATTTAAATTTGGTGAAATTTGGTTTTACAAAAAAACAACAGCAAAAGTATAAAAATTAAAAATGCTAAAATACAAAAAATATTTTGGTTCAATTAAAGAAATTTAAGTTATATTCGAACTATGTTAAATACCAAACATAGTTTAAATATAACTGTAAATTACTATAACTGAACCAACATATTTTTTCTATTTTTGTATTTTTGTATATTTTGTAAATTTGTCAAAGGAATATCTAAACAGAGCTGTGCGATTCGGATGGTCAATTATAACTAAGTTAAAGAAGCCTCAAATCTATTGAAACATTCAAATAACGTGCTTGACTACCAAAAAACGTACCAATATAATAATACCAATAATAACACCAAAAAAATAGTATTTTTCAAAAAAAAAATCAGCTTTGCAGGCAGCAACGGATTTTTTAAAATGATTTGACAATTACTAGTCAAAACAATCGAAAAATTAGTTGGATGTACCGAGAAACGTGGCAAGATCAAGTAGAAATAGCAGAAAAAGTATGCTATTCTAACCATAACACCTACCAAGAATAGTGGCAAAGTTGACTAAACAAGCTTAAGATAACAGTGGAAATATCTGGATTCGCTGCCATTAATGGAAAATATTGAAAATTATTCCTAAAAAAAATAGTTGAAATTGTGTAAAAACTCGCTGAGCTAACCATAAAGCTTACTAGAAAACCTTAAAATCTAGCTAAAATATAGCTAACAGACTTTCTGAAAACATACAGTTTTTGAGACTGACAGCATTTTTTCAGCTTACAAATTAGTAAAATTTACTAGGGTAATTCTCCGCCAACTCACACAGCAGTTGCCCCGACCCCACTTCGATTTGCGTGAAACTTTGTCCTAAGGGGTAACTTTTGTCCCTGATCACGAATCCGAGGTCCGTTTTTTGATATCTCGTGACGGAGGGGCGGTACGACCCCTTCCATTTTTGAACATGTGAAAAAGAGGTGTTTTTCAATAATTTGCAGCCTGAAACGGTGATGAGATAGAAATTTGGTGTCAAAGGGACTTTTGTGTAAAATTAGACGCCCGATTTGATGGCGTACTCAGAATTCCGAATAAACGTATTTTTCATCGAAAAAAACACTAAAAAAGTTTTAAAAATTCTCTCATTTTCCGTTACTCGACTGTAAAAAATTTTGGAACATGTCATTTTATGGGAAATTTAATGTACTTTTCGAATCTACATTGACCCAGAAGGGTCATTTTTTCATTTAGAACAAAAATTTTCATTTTAAAATTTCGTGTTTTTTCTAACTTTGCAGGGTTATTTTTTAGAGTGTAACAATGTTCAACAAAGTTGTAGAGCAGACAGTTACAAAAATTGTGATATATAGACATAAGGGGTTTGCTTATAAACATCACGAGTTATCGCGATTTTACGAAAAAAAAGTTTTGAAAAAGTTGGTCGTCATCGATCATGGCCATTCATGGTCACCCGCGACAGACACGGACGATGAAACAAAGAGAAACGCAAAAAGTAACTTTTTCAAAACTTTTTTCGTAAAATCGCGATAACTCGTGATGTTTATAAGCAAACCCCTTATGTCTACATATCAAAATTTTTGTAATTGTCTGCTCTACAACTTTGTAGAACATTGTTACACTCTAAAAAATAACCCTGCAAAGTTAGAAAAAACACGAAATTTTAAAATGAAAAATTTTGTTCCAAATGAAAAAATGACCCTTCTGGGACAATGTAGATACGAAAAGTACATTAAATTTCCCATAAAATGACATGTTCCAAAAATTTTTACAGTCGAGTAACGGAAAATGGGAGAATTTTAAAACTTTTAGTGTTTTTTCGATGAAAATACGTTTATTCGAATTCTGAGTACGCCATCAAATCGGGCGTCTAATTTTACATAAAAGTCCCTTTGACACCAAATTTCTATCTCATCACCGTTTCAGGCTGCAAATTGTTGAAAAACACCTCTTTTTCGCATGTTCAAAAATGGAAGGGTCGTACCGCCCTCCGTCACGAGATATCAAAAAACGGACCTCGGATTCGTGATCAGGGACAAAAGTTACCCCTTCGGACAAAGTTTCACGCAAATCGAAGAGGGGTCGGGGCAACTTTTCCCGATTTCGTGTGAGTTGGTAGAGAATTACCCACTAATATTTTGGCTAGATTTTCTATTTTTTGGACCTGGACCTGGTGTTCATTTTTTTTGGTTTGCGCGATAAGGTATTGACATTTCGATGCCTCCCGAGCAACGATGCTATGGGAAGCCGTCTAAAATAAACATTTTTGTTTCAAGTGATGATCTGATCCCGCTGGGTTTTTATTTCGAATGGTCAAAATCGTTCGGGGTCGTAGCGTCCCTTCGTCACGAGATATAAAAAAATGGACTTAAATTACCCGTTAGGACAAAGTCTCACGCAAATTGAAAAAGTCAACTTTTTTTGATTTCGTGTGAGCAGCGATGGAATAATCATCATCAAAAAAAAAACATTAGACGTTCATCAAGAGAAAAAATCCGAAGAGAGCATGGCTCTTCTCTCTCGCGCACGAAAGATCGGTAAAAGGAATCTAAATAAAAAAACATCATCTCGATTATTCGGCGGAACATCTTTTTCATTACTACACTTGCAAGTGTAACGTCACACGTCGAAATATGACCTGTCACATTTTGTAGATGGGCAATGTATGTAAACAAAGTGAAATCAATATTTTTAAGTGGTGCTGACAAGGAAATTCACAAAAAAATCATCAACAAATTGATTTTCTTGGAGAAGTTCGGGAGTGATTTTATTTTGCGTGATTTGCCTCCTCTCTCTTTCGTTGGCTTGCATTGCTCGAGTTTTAAATGTAGACAAAATATGTAGAAGCAGTATTTGAAGCACAAACAAACGATATTCGAAAAAAAAAGAAAAACAATGTGTAGCCAATCGCGTGGAAAATTCAGCATTCCACAATTATTTAAAAACGAATATCAAATTCCACAAATTCCTGTCAAAACTCACCGTAACTCTCATAATTATTTCATCAAAACCTTAACCAGAGTGATTATTCCTTCACAGCGTCAAATCTCGCAACCGCATCCGCGAGCCAGCAGGCAGCAAATTCTTCCCGACACCCGAGAGCTTGTTCTCACTTCGTCCCCCCTCCTAATTGGTGGGTATCAATTTACGCGCTCCCTTATTAATTCCACTCGAATTGGTCCCGCGCCGCCGTCGGAACGCGTCCCTCGGGAAGAATCTGGGCTCAGCGGGATTTGCATGCCACATTCTGTAAAGGGGGTTGAACGACCTCCCGCCAGTTCTGACGTTGAAGTTCTGAGAGCTGGTAATAAGGCTTGTGTTTTGACAACTGTAGCACTAAAGATGATCCGACAGCTCGCCACGGCGGAATGTGCCGAGTCCCGTGTCCCGTTCCTGACGGACGTCGGGCGTTGGTGTCCCTGTCCATCCAACGCCGAGCTTGAGCTTGATTGGATCGGACCATTTGTCCCACGGAGGTGGTCCAGAATGTTTGCGCGTTTGGTCGGACTGGCTGCACGGAGCTGGATTCTGAACTCCGTGCTGCACTAATCATCTGTTGCGTGTCATTTGCGGATGATGTTATAACGTGGTTGATATTTAATTTAGTCTGACACGCGAGAGTACAAGGACTGTCCTCTGTTTCAACTCATGGACCTATTATGTAAGATTTGAAATGTGATTGGATTTCATTGTAAGTCAGCCAAATTTTGAACAAGTAAGAGTTCCTCAATATAATTTGCTTTATTTTTCGACTTAATTTTTCTCAAACAAAGCATATTTTCAGCGAAAAAAATATTTCTGGATATTGAAATCAAATTGCTATACTTTTTCAAAGCAAGCGGTACGTAGTAAGTTAACGAAATTTTATCAGTCCAAAAGTCCAAAAATGATTGTAAATTATATACTCAATTACTTCGGATATTTTACCTCAACATTCGGATCTTTTTTTTTTTTTGGACATTGAATTTGTGATGAACAGTGTTGGATTCTAACGATTATATACAATTTTATTTATTTTATTTTAGCAAATAAATTGATTCCAATTGCACAAAGAACGCACAACTTCATTAGACCCGTATCAGGAATCGCGCAGATTTTATCCACGTGCCCGTCACGTGCATGCACCCAGCTCAGCTGCACTTGCGACAACGACGACGTGTGTATACTTAAGGAAGAGTTACGAAGGCCTGGCTGCAATCATTTCACACGCTGCGATTTGCGTCGTTAATTCGAATCTAATTGCGTCATGATTGGCTTCCCGATGCAGCCTGTTGTTGGCGGGCTCCTCTGCCTCCCTCTTGCAGCTTGGCAAATTTGGTCATCGATTATGTCACGCATCGCGATGCCGCGCCGCCACTGATCGACCGCGCAAACCGCGCGCTGTTTTTGCTCGACTTGATCGTCTTGGTTTAGTTTTTGTGGTTTTTTGCCTTCCTCACTGAGGTAAGGCTATAATCCTGCTCTAAAAATGAACTTTCTATTAAAAGCTCCTAGACCTACCTTCATGTATACATATCGACTCAGAATCGAAAACTGAACAAATGTCTGTGTGTGTGTATGTGTGTGTGTATGTGTGTGTGTATGTGTGTGTGTATGTGTGTGTGTATGTATGTATGTGACCAAAATTCTCACTGAGTTTTCTCAGCACTGGCTGAACCGATTTTGATCGAACCAGTTGCATTCGACTTGGTTTAGGGTCCCATACATCGCTATTGAATTGTTTGAAGTTTCGATAAGTAGTTCAAAAGTTATGTATAAAAATGTGTTTTCACAAATACCCGGATCTCAATTATATGCATGTAAACGATGTCCGGATCCATCATCCGACCCATCGTTGGTTAGGTAATTGAAAGACCTTTCCAATGAGTCCAAGACATTGAAGATCTGGCAACCCTGTCTCGAGTTATGACCACTTAAGGGATATTTATGTACTTTTTTGAAGCCGGATCTCACTTAAATGTATGTAAACTATGTCCGGATCCATCATCCGACCCATCGTTGGTTAGGTAATTGTAAGGCCTTTCCAATGAGTCCAAGACATTGAAGATCTGGCAACCCTGTCTCGAGTTATGACCACTTAAGTGATATTTATGTACTTTTTTGAAGCCGGATCTCACTTAAATGTATGTAAACTATGTCCGGATCCATCATCCGACCCATCGTTGGTTAGGTAATTATAAGGCCTTTCCAATGAGTTCAAGACATTGAAGATCTGGCAACCCTGTCTCGAGTTATGACCACTTAAGTGATATTTATGTACTTTTTTGAAGCCGGATCTCACTTAAATGTATGTAAACTATGTCCGGATCCATCATCCGAGCCATCGTTGGTTAGGTAATTGAAAGGCCTTTCCAATGAGTCCAAGACATTTAAGATCTGGCAACCCTGTCTCGAGTTATGACCACTTAAGTGATATTTATGTACTTTTTTGAAGCCGGATCTCACTTAAATGTATGTAAACTATGTCTGGATCCATCATCCGACCCATCGTTGGTTAGGTATTTATAAGGCCTTTCCAATGAGTTCAAGACATTGAAGATCTGGCAACCCTGTCTCGAGTTATGACCACTTAAGTGATATTTATGTACTTTTTTGAAGCCGGATCTCACTTAAATGTATGTAAACTATGTCCGGATCCATCATCCGACCCATCGTTGGTTAGGTAATTGAAATACCTTTCCAATGAGTCCAAGACATTGAAGATCTGGCAACCCTGTCTCGAGTTATGACCACTTAAGTGATATTTATGTACTTTTTTGAAGCCGGATCTCACTTAAATGTATGTAAACTATGTCCGGATCCATCATCCGACCCATCGTTGGTTAGGTAATTGAAAGGCCTTTCCAATGAGTCCAAGACATTTAAGATCTGGCAACCCTGTCTCGAGTTATGACCACTTAAGTGATATTTATGTACTTTTTTGAAGCCGGATCTCACTTAAATGTATGTAAACTATGTCTGGATCCATCATCCGACCCATCGTTGGTTAGGTATTTATAAGGCCTTTCCAATGAGTTCAAGACATTGAAGATCTGGCAACCCTGTCTCGAGTTATGACCACTTAAGTGATATTTATGTACTTTTTTGAAGCCGGATCTCACTTAAATGTATGTAAACTATGTCCGGATCCATCATCCGACCCATCGTTGGTTAGGTAATTGAAAGACCTTTCCAATGAGTCCAAGACATTGAAGATCTGGCAACCCTGTCTCGAGTTATGACCACTTAAGTGATATTTATGTACTTTTTTGAAGCCGGATCTCACTTAAATGTATGTAAACTATGTCCGGATCCATCATCCGACCCATCGTTGGTTAGGTAATTTAAAGACCTTTCCAATGAGTCCAAGACATTGAAGATCTGGCAACCCTGTCTCGAGTTATGACCACTTAAGTGATATTTATGTACTTTTTTGAAGCCGGATCTCACTTAAATGTATGTAAACTATGTCCGGATCCATCATCCGACCCATCGTTGGTTAGGTAATTGAAAGGCCTTTCCAATGAGTCCAAGACATTGAAGATCTGGCAACCCTGTCTCGAGTTATGACCACTTAAGTGATATTTATGTACTTTTTTGAAGCCGGATCTCACTTAAATGTATGTAAACTATGTCTGGATCCATCATCCGACCCATCGTTGGTTAGGTAATTGAAAGGCCTTTCCAATGAGTCCAAGACATTGAAGATCTGGCAACCCTGTCTCGAGTTATGACCACTTAAGTGATATTTATGTACTTTTTTGAAGCCGGATCACACTTAAATGTATGTAAACTATGTCCGGATCCATCATCCGAGCCATCGTTGGTTAGGTAATTGAAAGGCCTTTCCAATGAGTCCAAGACATTGAAGATCTGGCAACCCTGTCTCGAGTTATGACCACTTAAGTGATATTTATGTACTTTTTTGAAGCCGGATCTCACTTAAATGTATGTAAACTATGTCTGGATCCATCATCCGCCCCATCGTTGGTTAGGTAATTGAAAGGCCTTTCCAATGAGTCCAAGACATTGAAGATCTGGCAACCCTGTCTCGAGTTATGACCACTTAAGTGATATTTATGTACTTTTTTGAAGCCGGATCTCACTTAAATGTATGTAAACTATGTCCGGATCCATCATCCGACCCATCGTTGGTTAGGTAATTGAAAGGCCTTTCCAATGAGTCCAAAGCATTGAAGAACTGACAACCCTGTATCGAGTTATTACCACATAAGTTATACATTGTGTTCTTTTTTTCTGGATCTAAAAAAATTATGAAACCACTCATATACCCATTTTTGGTAAAAAGTGAGGAAGGCATCAACCACATAGGTGGATTAAGTTAGTTTTTTTTGTTTGTTTCACCGCGGAATTGTTATTGTAGGGGTTGCACGCGGCTTCATCTGTACAGCTCGTTAGCGCCTCCACAACCAGAGCGTGATACAGAATGGGATGTTTTTTAGTGGTTTTTAGTATGTTTTTTTTCTGGGGTATTGCCAAATCTTGCAAGATTATGTCAGGTTTATGTTTTGTTAGGGTTCAATAATGTTGGCTGCATGAAAAACAACTCCCGGAAGACTACGGCTAGCTTAACAAGCTAAATTGGATCGAGCAAGATGTTTAGTTTTTGTTTAGGAATGATCATTTTGAGAGAAAAAAAAACTTGTCTTAACTCACCAATGCAATCAAATAAAATTCACTTGTTTCACCAAAACGAAAGTGAAACATATTGAATCACGATGCTGAAAATCTTAAGCAAACTCTAGAAAAAAACATCATAAAAATAGATCGAGTTTCAACAAAATTTAAGTTTCGACAAGTAGTTGAAAAGTTATATATACAAATGTGTTATCGAATATATCTGGATGTTAGATAAATGCCCTTAAACCGTACCAAATATCGTCATATTATATATCGTTGGATAGGTAATCAACCTTTTCGATGAATCAATGAATATTTAAGATTTGACAACCTTGTCTTAAGTTATGACCACTTCCCGAGCATGACTAAATAACAAGGGAAATGCGTAATAATACCTTTCTCTGGTATTAATAGGTGGGAAAAGTTATCCTACAGATGGTTATCCTAGGAATAATTTATAGCGCTATGGCGGCCATCTTTATGGCATGCGGGATAACTTGTCATGGTTATCCTAGGAACAATTTTAAGAGAGAATCCAAAAATTCAAAAAAACGAACAATTAACATTACCTCGACATGTTTCTTGGCAAAACTTACTGCCCTACATTCCTGGAGTATGAAAATTTGGATGTGAATGAAAAAAAATCCAGAAATATTTGAACTTCAAATATTTTAATTCAAATATTCAATAAATTTGAAAATCCTTCTAGGATGGGACTCTGGGTCATTTCCTGGACATGTATTCAGGCAAAACTTGTTGCCCCACATTCCTTGAGCATAAAAATACAACTTGGCATGAGGCCATGTGGAGGAAAAAATTCCAGAAATATTTGAACTTCAAATATTTTAATTCAAATATTCAATAAATTTAAAATCCTTCTAGGATGGGACTCTGGGTCATTTCCTGGACATGTATTTAGGCAAAACTTGTTGCCCTACATTCCTGGAACATAAAAATACAACTTGGCATGAGGCCATGTGGAGGAAAAAAATTCCAGAAATATTTGAACTTCAAATATTTTAATTCAAATATTCAATAAATTTAAAAATCCTTCTAGGATGGGTAGAAGTATTTTCAAATTAATTGAATTGTTGAATTAAAATATTTGAAGTTCAAATATTTCTGGAATTTTTTTCCTCCACATGGCCTCATGCCAAGTTGTATTTTTATGCTCAAGGAATGTGGGGCAACAAGTTTTGCCTAAATACATGTCCAAGAAATGACTCAGAGTCCCATCCTAGAAGGATTTTTAAATTTATTGAATATTTGAATTAAAATATTTGAATTAAAATATTTGAATTAAAATATTTGAAGTTCAAATATTTCTGGAATTTTTTTCCTCCACATGGCCTTATGCCAAGTTGTATTTTTATGCTCAAGGAATGTAGGGCAACAAGTTTTACTAAAATACATGTCCAGGAAATGACTCAGAGTCCCATCCTAGAAGGATTTTTAAATTTATTGAATATTTGAATTAAAATATTTGAAGTTCAAATATTTCTGGAATTTTTTTCCTCCACATGGCCTCATGCCAAGTTGTATTTTTATGCTCAAGGAATGTGGGGCAACAAGTTTTGCCTAAATACATGTCCAGGAAATGACCCAGAGTCCCATCCTAGAAGGATTTTCAAATTTATTGAATATTTGAATTAAAATATTTGAAGTTCAAATATTTCTGGATTTTTTTTTTTTTTTCATTCACATCCAAATTTTCATACTCCAGAAATGTAGGGCAGTAAGTTTTGCCAAGAAACATGTCCAGGTAATGTTAATTGTTCGTTTTTTTTTTTTTAATTTTTGGATTCTCTCTTAAAATTGTTCCTAGGATAACCATGACAAGTTATCCCGCATGCCATAAAGATGGCCGCCATAGCGCTATAAATTATTCCTAGGATAACCATCTGTAGGATAACTTTTCCCACCTGGTATTAATACCAAAATTTGGTATTCCTGGACTTTTAAAAATTTGTCTTACGGATTACGCAAGAGCAAAATGTGGTATCATACTAATTTAAGGTATTGTTTTGATATTGCAAAATTGTTGAATTTGTCAATGTTCGAAGACCACATTTTGGTATTCTTTTGGTATTACAGTATTTTATCAAATTCTTCTGAACCTATGGGAAAATTTTGACACAATAATTAATTTTGCGCTAAAATGATGTCTCAAAGCGAATGCTTTCATTGAAAACCGGAAATTTCAAACTTGATTTTAAACATTTTTGATATACCCCCTAAAGAAATGACTTGAAATTGTGGAAAATTTTCTAAGTCAGGATGCCACATTTTGGTATTATTTTGGCATTGTAGTGTTTCATCAAATTCCTCTGAAAGTATATATTTTTTTATAAATTTTGACGAGATAATTAATTTTGCGCTAAAATGACTTGAAACATAAACATGTTAAAGCTGATTCTCATATTTTTTGATTTACCTGCTAAGATTTTTTTTAAACCGTTGAAATTTCTCTAAGTCGGGATAACCAAAGACTTTGAATTTTTATGAATATTAATCCAGTTTCATTATAATAACAATTATTTTTCAATCTTGTTATTTTTCAGATGCTTCAAGAACTTCAAGCACAGGCCGTTCATCAATGACAAATGCATTCGATGTAGTGAAGAATATCACTAAAAACAAGATGGAATCATCAGGTGAGTAGATTTGGCTGTTGCATATGGATCATTACCGTTTTTTTTTCACTAACTGCAACTGCTGCACTAAAAAGACGTTTTGTGTTGTTGCTCCGCGTTTTTTCGTTTTTGTTTCTAATGAAATTTTTAAGCGTTTGTGAAATTGTTTGAAAATTATGCAACGAAAACGACTTCAAAAATGGAAGTATCTCAAGCAAAGAGGAAGCAATTCGACGTGAAGCTCAATCCGGTGGAGCCAGTTGGTTGCGGACACCGGCAGTCGTGACTACTCTGGATCACTTGGCGGCCTCATCCGGCAGCGCAGCAGATGCCAAGGAAGCGGGGGTTTTCATCGGAGTTGGATTATCCCATCATTTGGTGAGAGCGTTCTAGTTTTGTCCTTGTTATACTGTTGTTCAAATTTCATTATATTCACCAACCAATGACCACTACTTCATTCGTCGGTGAAGTATCCCATCAATCCCTCTCCCCTTCCAAATCCGGATATCTTGGAGGTCGTCAAAGTTCTTAGACATCTCTATAGGGTATCCAACCATCACATCCCTCCCACACTTCCCCCGTTGATCGAGAGGAGTCGACCAAAAGGACACATGAGTGGTAATGTGTCATTCGGCACATTCCTGGCGCATTTATTTTCCTTATCGGCGACAAAAACCTTAAATAAAATGTGTACCAGTTTAATACAAAAATGCAAAGGAAGATTTTTTCACCACGAGTTAATTTATCCAAGGTTTGACATTTTTTGAAAATATTGTTTTCGAAAAGATCAGAAAATTTCACGAATGTTTCATGTTTTAACATTGTAAATCGGACCATTAGTTGCTGAGATATCGACATTAGAAAATGGTGGGCTGTTAGGGTGAGACTTAGAAAACATCAATTTTCATGTTTTAAAACTTTTGCATGGCAATATCGCAGCAACTAAGGGTCGTTTCAACAAAGTTCAAAAAAGCAAAAAGTAAATATTTTTTTCAGCTTTTAATAAGTGGGCAAACATGTGCACTAATTTAAAAAAATGAAAAACTGCAACTATTTTCAAAAAAGTCACCTAATGATGTATTTAACATGAAAACGGTGCACTTTATCTAAATTTTACTAAAGTACTTTTTGATTGCAAATTTGATTTTACATCGAAAAAGGAAGTGGACAAATTTTTGCGACCAATATTTCGATTTTTGAAAAAAATCAGTATTGATCCCAAAATTCATAACTCGGTCAAAGATTTTTTGCACAACCTGGAAATTTCTGAAAAGTTGGCATTTGACACTATTTTGTTGATATGCTTTAGGGGATATTAAAGCATATCAAAAAATATAGTGTTTTTTGCAAATCAAGTTTTAGTGACAAAAAATAAATTAAAAATCACCAATTTTTTTACCGTGTTTAATTTTTTTCAGTGCAGTCCTTTTTTATACCTACAACTTTGCCGAAGACACCAAATCGATCAAAAAATTCCTTCAAAAGATACTGATTTTTGAATTTTCATGCATCATTTTTGTATGGACAGCTGCCAAATTTGTATGGAAAATCATATGGACAAACTAATGATGCAAAATGGCATCTTTGTGCACACCGAAGGCACCAAAAAAGTTTCAGCCTGATTAAAAAATACAGAAAAAAATCGAATGATCGAAATCTGAGAGAATTGCTCTTGAAGCATTTTTTAGAAACTACAGTCGACTCTCTGGCTGTCGATCTTCTCGATATCAATATTGCTCCATCTATCGATGAATTCTTCAGTCCCTTCAATCTGCATACTTCAATTATCTTCATTCCTCGATATTTTCCCTTGCTTGAAGGATCTCTTCCTCGACGGTCCCTTGGATTCTGTTTGCTTTAAAAATCTCTTCCGGTTGTCAATATTGTCACTATCTCATGGTTTGCATAGACATTTTTCTTTGCGAAACGAAGCTTTGAAGGGTGTTTGACATTAGTTTGTTTTTGTTTGCTGGACGTTGCCATGATTCTCTCCCATAGCTGGGTACCAAGAAAAACATATTTTCAATCGAGTCTTCATTTTGCATCGTTCTGTAAACTGATGATTCTCTTCCTCGACGGTCCCTTGGATATTGACAACCAGAGAGGCGACTGTATTTTAAAAGATTTTTTTTTCATTTCATTTGGAATCTGGGTGGCCTTCAACCACGTACATGTCCGAAAGTTTCATCTTACTCATTCAAACCTATTTGCAATTCACTCCACATCCCACAATGTGCGTATACCTCGTTAAAAACTCATAATTAGGAAACGCTCGGTTATGAACGATTTGCTAATTCCGTTACCGATTCGTGTGCGCCCCCTTGATTAGGTTGCAAATGCCGGTTTCGCTCCACATTGCGCGTATTCACGACACATCAAAACTGACGACGACGACGTAACCGATTTGACCGGCTTTGGCCATCTACGGAGAATCGGTTCGCGAATTTCAGGCAAAACTCGTGCACCTTCATCAGTGGTATGCGCTTTAACGCTCGCTGCAAAAGTTAGATCGTTGCGAATTCGACAGGTTAATTCGTTTGCAGATCTGCTTGAACGCCGGCTTCTCTTCCATATTGGCCGATCAAAAGCCGGTCGGCCCGTGTCTTGGGTTGTCCCGTTCGGGTATAATTAATTAATAGCGGAAAGGCCGTCGGCTGGGGGTGCTTTTTTGGAGCTAGCGCCCTCCCCGCGTGGTGGATTCCGTGGCGAGACTTGCATAATTGAAAAATTTGAAGACCTGTCCTGTATTTGGAGCGATGCTGCTGCTGTTGACATTCATCTCACGTCCTGTCGCGCGCAGGTGATGTCGCACGTAATTAGACCTTGCGCGACAACCGGCGTGACCATTTTTATTATTGTCCGCGCTCGTCATATTAGCGATCGATTGACCGTTGCGATAGACACGAACGGTTTGGGTCGATGGCAGCTAAGCGCCCCATTAGTTCAGCAGCGCGTTTCTTTTAATTAGAGGCAAATTAATCCTGCCTGGGCGACTACTGTTGGGCATGTTGGAGGGCCCGGTATGGTGCGAGACCTTCGAAGATGGTTTTATGCAACACGTGCCCGCATTGGGACGAGCGCGATCGTTGGGTCATCGTCACCCCGTGGAGGAACGTTTATTCAACAGCCCGAGCATGGGTAAATAACAAGGGAAATGCGTGATAATACCTTTCTCTGGCATCAATTCCAAATTTTGGTATTCCTGGACCCTTTAAAATTTGTCTTAAAGATTATGCAAGAGCAAAATGTGCTATCATACCAATTTAAGGTATTGTTTTGATATTGCAAAATTGCAGAATTTGTCAATGGTCGAACACCACATTTTGGTATTCTTTTGGTATTACAGTGTTTTATCAAATTCCTCTGAAACTATGGGAAAATTTTAACCAATTTTGACAAAATAATTAATTTTGCGCTAAAATGATGTTTCAAAGCGAATTCTTTCATTGAAAACCGGAAACTTCAAACTTGATTTTAAACATTTTTGATATACCCTCTAAAGAAATGACTTGAAATTGTGGAAAATTTTCTAAGTCAGGAAGCCAGATTTTGGTATTATTTTGGTATTGAAAAGAATCATCAAATTCCTCTGAAACTATAGGATTTTTTTAATAAATTTTGATGAGATAATTAATGCGCTAAAATGACTTAAAACCAAAAATGTTAAAGCTGATTTTAATTTTTTTTTGATATACCCACTGGGTAATTCTCTACCAACTCACACGAAATCGGGAAAAGATGCCCCGACCCCTCTTTGATTTGCGTGAAACTTTGTCCTATGGGGTAACTTTTATCCCTGATCACGAAACCGAGGTCCGTTTTTTGATATCTCGTGACGGAGAGGCGGTACGACCCCTTCCATTTTTGAACATGCGAAAAAAGAGGTATTTTTCAATAATTTGCAGCCTGAAACGGTGATGAGATAGAAATTTGGTGTCAAAGGGACTTTTATGTAAAATTAGACGCCCGATTTGATGGCGTACTCAGAATTCCGAAAAAACGTATTTTTCATCGAAAAAAACACTAAATTTTTTTTTTAAATACTCCCATTTTCCGTTACTTGACTGTAAAAATTTTTGGAACTTGTCATTTTATGGGAAATTTAATGTACTTTTCGAATCTACATTGACCCAGAAGGGTCATTTTTTCATTTAGAACAAAACTTTTCATTTTTAAATTTCGTGTTTTTTCTAACTTTGCAGGGTTATTTTTTTGAGTGTAACAATGTTCTACAAAGTTGTAGAGCAGACAATTACAAATATTTTGATTTATAGACATAAGGGGTATGCTTATAAACATCACGAGTTATCGCGATTTTACGAAACACTCTAAAAAATAACCCTGCAAAGTTAGAAAAAACACGAAATTTTAAAATGAAAAATTTTATTCTGAATGAAAAAATGACCCTTCTGGGTCAATGTAGATTCGAAAAGTACATTAAATTTCCCATAAAATGACATGTTCCAAATGTTTTTACAGTCGAGTAACGGAAAATGGGAGAATTTTTAAAACTTTTTTAGTGTTTTTTCGATGAAAAAATGATTTTCGGAATTCTGAGTACGCCATCAAATCGAGCGTCTAATTTTACATAAAAGTCCCTTTGACACCAAATTATTATCTCATCACCGTTTCAGGCTGCAAATGATTGAAAAACACCTCTTTTTTCGCATGTTCAAAAATGGAAGGGGTCGTACCGCCCCTCTGTCACGAGATATCAAAAAACGGACCTCGGATTCGTGATCAGGGACAAAAGTTACCCCTTAGGACAAAGTTTCACGCAGATCGAAGAGGGGTCGGGGCAACTGATGTGTGAGTTGGCGGAGAATTACCCAACTAAGATTTTTTTTAAAAAAACGTTGAAATTTCTCTAAGTTGGGATAACAAAATACTTTGAAAAACGAGTTAATCGACAGACTGTTGAATTTTTGTGAATTTCCATCCAGTTTCATTTTAATAACACTTGTTTTTCAATCTTGTTATTTTTTAGAATCTTCAAGAACTTCAAGCACAGGCCGTTCATCAATGACAAATGCATTCGATGTGGTGAAGAATATCACTAAGAACAACATGGTATCATCAGGTGAGTAGATTTGGCTGTTGGATATGGATCATTTCCGTTTTTTCACTAACTGCAACTGCTGCACTAAAAATGGTATGAAAATACCAAATTTTGGTATTTCTTGTGCAAATACCAGCTACCAAAATGTACTCTTGGTTGCCCAGTAATAGATGGTAAAATACCATGAAATCATACCAAAATCATGTATGTGGAAGACCACAGGAATACCAAAATCTGATTTTCCAAGGGCGCGGGAATACCTAAAAATTAAACAATAGCAATACCAAGTTTTGGTATTCAAGCAATGTTCAAATATCCAGAAGACCTCAACTTGGTATTGAAATGGTTTTATTTTGAGGTATTATTTTACCCTTGGAATAACATGGTTTGGTATTGTTGTGCCCTTCCACATACAAGACTTTGGTATGATTTCATGGTTTTTTACCATCTACACATTTTGGTCCCTGTTATTAGCCCAAGTAATACCAAAATTTGGTATTCCCGTGTTATTTACCCCTGCTCGGGAGAGATTAGTTTGAAGCTGGAAAATTTTCATGTATAAAGTGTGTAAAAAATCAGACATTTTTAAATACCCTCAGTAGCTTAAATTTGTGCATCCAAATCGGAACAGATTTGCACAACTTTTGCACGGTAACCGATTTTGCCTTTTGCTTGTTCCATAGTTATCCAGTCGCAGGTCGTGGTCGAATCTAATCAGCGCGATTGGTTCGATTGGTCCGCGATACGCACGCTGTGATGGTGTAACCGCGGTTGCAAATTGGACAATTTGCGATGAAATTAATGCAACACGATTTCGTTGTTTTGATCACAGGGGGCTAGTTATCAAACCAATTTAGTGATGGGAAAATCATAAAAATTAAGTTTAATAAATTTTGTATAAAACAGTCAATGATTGAAACATGTATTTTTCGTCAAATATAAATAAATTTGAATAACATTAAAAGATTAGGTTCAAAGGTCAACATTAAGATTTTTCTCTAATAAAACAAGTTTTTCACATCACCGTTTCTTGGGTAATACGGTCATCCCCCGGTTTTGGTAACCTCCGCCGCAAACCTACTGAAAACAATCGCGATGTTTTTTGTGGAAGTGTTTATGATTCACGCGAATTTCTTGACGGCGCGTAACCCGGTCCCAGTCTGCGTGGCCACGGCCAATTGCTCGCGTGTGTGAGCTATTAACGTTTAATTCAAACCGCGGGTAAAAGCAGTTTGATTACATTCTGCCGAAACTGCACGCTGGTCTGTCAGCGGTTGTCCGTTCAGGTTGGATAATCGGTTCAAATCCAGCAGCAGCGATCGTGCTGAGTTTTTTTTTGGAGGCACTTTTTGATGTTTTGTTGGTAGCTTTGTTTTCTTTTCAGGGTGCGTTGGTTATCCAATTTATTCGTGGATTTTAAGAATTAATATTAAAAAAAACTTCTTTTTTACTGTCGAGCTTTTAAGAACTGATCCATTACTTAATCTAAAATAATTTAGCATTTTAAAATCCATGAATGCGGCCAAAATGGCGGAGATGAAATATTGGAAAAGGTTTTTTTATTTAATAGGCAAGCCCTCACTCAAATCTGACTAAAATTCACGAAAAAACATAATCGTTTTAAGACCTCACATTTGATCGATTACCCATTTGATTACACTCTTTTTATTTTTTAGTAATATGTCAAATTTGCTTACCGAGATTTTTTTTATTCATTACAAATACTGTTTTATTACGTGTGATTAGCCAAAGAAGAGACCGATTTACTAAATAAAACAGAGCGATTTATTGTACGTCTTCACTCTTGCACACTCAAGCACTGAATCAGCGACCCGATGAATGGCTGTCATGAATGACGTTTCAGGGGATGTTCACAAACTACGTTTGGGGGTCTTACACAAATGACGCATAATATAACATCTTCCCTGCTTTAAACAAAAATAAAATTCTCCTGAACCTTATGTTCGAAAACTGGAAAAACCACTGAATTTCTCTTCAGCCTGTTCGGCATCTCCACGGGAACTGGCAGCTTAAGCGTGTTTGGCTCTTCCGCTGATCGGACACCGTTGGTCCATACCCTGACCGCTTCTTGATCTGCAACCGATACAACAGCTTTTCCAATCTGCGTCGTTGACTGGTCGAGATTCTGCTTGGACGTTTGGGGCTCCTTACGTGGCTGCTTGCAGACGTGAACTGGCTTCTGTTGCATCCGGCTTGGTACATCCTTCTGGCGGTATTCTTTGCCGGAGTCGATCAGCTGAGAATCTTGAGCTTTTATGCGGTGGATGGCGATCAGGTCATTGGGATAGTGCGGTGCAGATGCGGACACTGAATTGCAGAACTTTACGAATCCCAATTTCTTGCAGACTTGCGCAGACAGGAGAGGGCCATGCTCGACGTCAACCACTTGTAACGAGAGATTGTACTTACGTCCGTTGCGATGGCACGGGATCTTCACCTCTCCCAGGACAGGAATGTGGCCACCACCAAAGCTTTGTAGGCGGCATCTCGATGGCAGCAACTGTGGGCTGTTTTGTCCGCCAACTCTGATTAGCCAATCTCGGCCAACCAGACTGGCGTTCGCACCGGTGTCCAACTCACATTGAACAGACTGCCATGTCTCACCGACGAAGAGATCCAGATCCGCTTGCACGTGGCCACCATAACTGGACTTGTCGTAGATCTGCCCAATGTTCGCAGCATCGCTGCTTTCCGGCTCTGAGTCACTTTCTTCGCTGGTTTGTGCCGAATCACCGCTGAGTCCATACACATCCTTCACCTTCTTCTTCGACCGCTTCTTCCGATCGTTCTTGCATGCCTTCTCAAAGTGATTCTTCCCGCCGCACCGATTACACTTCTTCCCCAGAGCTGGACAGACACCCTTGACAAACTCATGCCGACCGCCGCAGAACTTGCACTTTCTCGCCATTCGCCTCACCTTGTTGACGCCGACGCTCGAACTGCTCACTGCTTTTCTGTGCCTTTCCGAAACTTCTTCAGCGCGACACAGATCCACTACTATCGCCTCTGTAAGGTTCTGGGCCGTGAGCAGCGTCGCACGCAAATGGGACCATTTGTTGGATGTGACAATTTTGAATTTCACCATTTCCGCCTCCAGCACGCCAAACTTACAGAGCTTTGCCAATGCCTTCAATCGTCCCACGAAATCGTCAACGCTCTCCTCCTCCCACTGCTCCATCGAGAAAAACTCAGTCCAATCGATGATCGGATTTCGTTCTCGAACCACCTTCGCTTTGATCGCAGACAGCGCCAGCGCCGGGTCACCCTGTTGCACTTCGGTCAGCTCGAAGTTAAAATACTTCTTGAGCGCCGCTTGGCCAATCACAGACAGCAACACACTTGTCTTCTGCTTGTTCCGCTCAACTGGCCACGCATCCATTCCGACGGCACTCGTATAATTCTTCCAACCGTTCTCAAAGAAATTGTAGTTCCTTTCCATGTCGCCCTCTAGCTCCAACGGGGGCGGAAGAGGAATAAACGGAATGGTAACACTTCCACCAATCGCGCTTCCACCAGCTGTACTCGTACCGGCCGCAGCTTGCCCGGCCATGCTCTTAAACGAGCCTAGAAGTTTCTCCATGGACGCCATAAACTTAGCAAATTGTTTTGCATCCATTTTTTTCACTTCCGGAAAGACACTTTTTCAACGTGGAAACGAATACAAATATGGCCGCCGAACAAGTCCGAACACGTCCGCTGAACGAATCACGTAACGCTATTCCGGAACTTTCGCGAATGATTGTTTCGCCACTCGAACAAAGTTTTTTTCCGCACAGTAACTTCCGCGATGTAAAATGACGCCGGAAAACTGTCACTAAACCACGACTACTTCTGACACCATGTTTTATTACGTGTGATTAGCCAAAGAAGAGACCGGTTTACTAAATAAAACAGAGCGATTTATTGTACGTCTTCACTCTTGCACACTCAAGCACTGAATCAGCGACCCGATGAATGGCTGTCATGAATGACGTTTCAGGGGATGTTCACAAACTACGTTTGGGGGTCTTACACAAATGACGCATAATATAACAAATACAGTTGACTCTCTGGCTGTCGATCTTCTCGATATCAATATTGCTCCATGTACCGATGAATTCTTCAGTCCCTTCAAACTGCATACTTCGATTGTCTTTATTCCTCGATATTTTCTCTTGCTCGACGGTCCGTTGGATTCTATTTGCTCTAAAAATCTATTCCGGTTGTCAATAATTTCATTTTCTCATGGCTTGCATAGACATTTTTCTTTGAGAAACGAAGCTCTGAAGGTTGTTTGACATTTCTTTGTTTTTGTTTGCTGGACGTTGCCATGATTCTCTCCCATAGCTGGTTAGCAAGAAAAAAATATTTTCAATCGAGTCTTCATTTTGCATCGTTCTGTACACTGATGATTCTCTTCCTCGACGGTCCCTTGGATATTGACAACCAGAGAGTCGACTGTATTACAAATGAAATCCAAACGAAGATAAGTTTTTTATTAATTGGAAAAAGAACTCATTACATAATAATTTGAAGAAACTTTCATTTAGGAACTATCAAATATGTTTATAGGATTTGACTCTTTATTTTTTTTTTTTTCATAAAATGATTGGCTTGCAGCATGCATTCCTTTTAACCCTATAAATCTACGATATCAAATAAAAAAATGTAATAATTGAAATAACAAGCCAGAATTTCATCATATCAATGAAAACAACACTGGAAGATGAATTAAACACCCGTACAGTTGATATGCAATCATTAGTTTTCAAAAAATGTAGGACTTGACAAAAAAAATGTATGTAAAAATCGACAAAAAAGGAAAATTCAAAAGATTTTTGAATCATCCCTAACATGCTTAAAATGACGCATGGGAATGCATGTTTATGATTTGAATGCACTTACAGTATGTAAAAAAAGTATTTACACCCCTTGGGCACTTAGCACATATTGTGATAAAACATGTAAACAATTTAAAGTTTGACAGAAACCGAGTACTACGTTTTGTTCAGAAACTGATGCCGAACATTTTGCTACTAAATGCTCATGAAAAGATAATTTCTATAAAAAGTTATATAGCAAATACTATTATAAAAATAAAAAAAGTGCAAAAAAAGTTTGTACACCTTTTGAAAAAATTACATAAATAATGTTATTTGTTGACAAATCACCATAAATCCAGTGTCCCAACTCCAAATAGGCATCCTTGACTGATTAAAAAAATAATTTGGATTGAATATAAAGTTTACTAACTACTTAGTATAAAAGTTTATATAACTCTGGAAATTCTATATAAAACTTATCTAAACTTAATTTTGAAAACATTTAATTCAACTGAATGTCAATATATTACCAAAGACCTGCTGAATAAACATTTTGGAGTGGGTATAACACCGTTTTGGGAGTCTTTGTATCGCTAGAATAGATTTTTCGTTGGAATTTCGTACCAACCCGGAATTACGTCGCCGGAAAATCCGCCGGCATCCGAACCGGTCCACAATTCACAAGTCAACCTATGTGGCATCAGAAAGGGCATAAAATTTCCGATCTTTTGATACCCATACATCTAGGTTTACTATAAAACCCACGTTTTTAAATACCTGGGCAAAAAGTAAGTTTGATCCACGAGAGCAAAAATTACGAAAGTCCATACATTTTTGGCAGGTTGCTCAAACGAAACCATAACAACGTTTTAGCCTAGGTATTTAAAAACGTGGGTTTCATAGAAAACCTAGATGTATGGGTATCAAAAGATCGGAAATTTTATGCCCTTTCTGATTCCATATGGGTTGACTTGTAAATTGTGGACCAGTTCGGATGCCGGCGTATTTTCCGGCGACGTAATTCCGGGTTGGTACGAAATTCCAACGAAAAATCTATTCTAGCGATACAAAGGCCCCCAAAACGGTATAATACCCACTCCAAAATGTTTATTTAGCAGTTCTATGGTAATATATTGACATTTAGTTGAATTAAATGTTTTCAAAATTTAGTTTAGATAAGTTTTATATAGAATTTCCTGAGTTATATAAACTTTTATACTAAGTAGTTAGTAAACTTTATATTCAATCCAAATTATTTTTTTCATCAGTCAAGGATGCCTATTTGGAGTTGGGAGACTGGGTTTATGGTGATTTGTCAACAAATAACTTAATTTATGTTAATTTTTCGAAAGGTGTGCAAACTTTTTTTGCACCTTTTGTTATATATTTGTTATATAACTTTTTATGGAAATCATCTTTTCTTGATCATTTTGTATAAAAATGTTCGGCATGAGTTTCTGAACAAAACGTAGTACTAGGTTTCTGTCAAACTTTAAATTGTTTACATGTTTTATCACAATATGTGCATAGTGCCCAGGGGGTGTAAATACTTTTTTTACATAGGTACTGTAAATTTCCATAGATGATTTGAAGTTTGAAAAAAAAATCCTCCTTTGATTTTTCGAGCCGATTTTGAAGGGGGGAGGGGAGACAAGAACTTTAAATAAAATTTGTACTAGCTTGAATGAAATCTTTAAAATAATGATAACTTGATAAATAACCATATTCAAATCGAATGATGAAATTTCGAAACTAAAATGGAAAATTATTTACTAGTAGTTTATGCAACAAGTTGCAAATCAAGTTTTGCAACGAGTTCCATACAACGTTTTTTGCAATTCGGAAAAACACCCTTTGAACAGAATTATAGGACAAATGTCCCTGCATTGAGTCAATAAATCGTTTTAATAAAAAAAATGTTGAAAAGTTTAACTTTACCAAACTAGTGCTGAAAATTCAAACTTTTCAGCATCCATTAGCATTTGTTTTGAAAAGGGTTACTTTTCGATTTTGTTATTTTTGTTACAGAAAAGTAGGCGTTTTCGTCGTTCAAGAATGACAGGAAAAGTAAATATTCACGACGGAATTGCAAAAAAAAAACATATTTTAACATGAATTTCTAGATATTTCTAAACTTTTTTAAACAACAACAATAACATGTTATTATGTGTTAAGCTGTTTTGGTAAAAATAATTTTGTCTTTGTGTCGGAAAAATGTGTAATATTTTCTCTAAATATGAGTACTTTTACATATCATTATGTGTAATTTCACTTATTCCACATAAAATAAAAAGAAGTAATGCCATAACATTAGTCATCCTTCCAAAATTCAACTACATATTTTAATGACGGATGAATTGAGTCAAGTAATGGCGAGATTTTAAAATATCCAGCAAAAAATAATTTTCTACCGACACATTATTTAAAACCAAAAAGAACCAAAAAGAAAAACAGCGCCGTTTTCAAGTTATAGTTATTTTTTGATGGAAGTTTCTGAAATAATTGTCCATTCTCGTTCATCTTTAAAAAATATGTTCAAAAAGATCAAATAAATCTCTCATTCTCATTCTTAGACATTGTTGATCCGAGCTTTTGTTGCTGATATATACAACTTGCAAAGATTTTATTTTATAAAAAATGCGTTTTTTGAATGTTACCTACCTATGGCGTTTCCAATTTTTAATTGATGATCATCACGATCAGGGAAACAATTGATCCGATTTTCGGTGTAAAACAATTAACTCATTTTTCCAAATTTCAAATCACAGCTTACTATTAAAGGGCTTCAAAAGTATGATTTGTTTGCAAAATCTTGGGTCAAATCATTAAACAATAAATGAACCACGGAATCTTATGACCAATATATCAATGGTGTAAAATACGATATGCACTAGGAGTTACCGTTCTACAAACGTATGTCTCTGTTAGCCATACACGGAAGCGGTACAGACCTATTCCTTGATGAATTGGCAAGATTGCATCATTCATCTTTTTCAAAGATACCGCACAATTTCCTTTTAATATGGAAATCAATACCATTCGACCTTACCGTGTAATACCGGCATCCGAACAAAAAAAAGCGCGAATAAACACCCATTAATTAGTGACCCGTTGCGGATTCCACACCTGGCGCGTACTGACCGCCAGGTCGCACCAAAGGTCACACCATCACCTTAAAGTTCCATCACACCTCACACAACCGTCCCTAACCGATTCATCCTCCTCTAAGTAAGCGCTTACGCGAAGGTGTGCAATATCTGCGGCTACGATCAAACGCATCAGCAGATGAAATCGAAAGCTGAAGAAGAACAAGTCACATCCGGCACTAGACGATGGCCTTTTGGGATTACACGGACCAAAGGTTTGGCTGTTTGGCTAGAGTTATGCACAAGCAGCATACATCACGGAGTCGTCTTCACGGAGAGTTCACCTTCACGCAAATATTGGTTTGGTTGGTGTTAGGGTTGAGGAACCTATTTGGGACTCGTACATCAAGTATCGTTTAGTAATAACCCATGTAATCTATGCTGAAATGGTGCAAGACCAACTTCAGACACCCCACCGCTAAGACTCCATTAGTCGTCTTTGACTTAGGAGGTGCACGGATGGGCTGCAGAGTTTTTGTGGAAGTAGCTTAAGTCAATACGCGCACAGGTCAATCGTGTCGAAGCCATCCGGACGTCCCAAGTTGACGCATCGCGACCTGTGTAACATATGCGTGATGTGTGGCGACGATCGACTAGAGCCTGTTTAGCGCTTGTGATGAGATCTTGTTTGTTATGCAACATACCGTACGATGCTGCGGCCAGGAATGTTTATGTTTACAGTCACCGTGAGACATCGTCCACAGAGGAGTGCACTCTCTCTGGTGGTCTGAAATGCACTTAAGTTCCGGTATGTAGATGAGAAGGCAAGAGGGGCTTAAATCGCAGTGTCCAAGTATGCAAAAGGTTGATGTGGAAAAATATGTGTTCAGGAACTTGTTTTGGAATCGATTATGGTGTTACGAGACAGGCTTGTACAACAAGTGGTGGAAAACTTCCCGGTTTCGAGTAATCAGAACCGAAGACGGAACAGACATTGTCTGAGAAGCCGAAGTCAGAGTCAGCTGATTTTCTCTTGCAGGAACCTAAGTCGGGGTCGGAGTTGGCAATGCGTTAGTAACCGGAGTCGGAGTTGCTAAATTTTGAGTCTTAATTGGAGTCGGTAGATTCTGGTTCTTTTTGGACAGCTGAAGTCAAAGTCGCTAAAGCTGTAGAACCGTCGAAATCAGAGTCGCTAATTTTTTCAGAAGCCGATGTCAAATCACCTGGAAAGCTGCTCGACATCTCCCTGGTCAAGATACTATTTTGTAAAATGTCGCTTATGACACACAGTCGTATCAAGCAGCAGGATGTTTCCATTGAAAAAAAAAAGTTGTGTTAAGTTGGACGTCAGTTATGTGGGATTCCCTAAATCTGGTGTCGTTTTTTATAAAGATGTTGGAAACTGCTGAACTGTTAAACTTAGTTCTGAAAACCAACACGTTTCTTCGAGGATTCTGTGATTGACGGCAAACATCAGATCAGATCAATCAACGACTTCGTCCAACATTAAAAAGAAGTGTTAAAACCGACAATGCACCAAATCGAACACCACCAGTGTGACACGAGGCTGTCACTCACCTTTCACACCATCAGCGCGTTCGCCGGACTAAATAAAGTTGTCACCCCGTTGGCAGTCAGTTGCTGTCACCGCACTCCGAGATTACGCATCGATCAGCGGAAATTGCTTCTAAACGCCTAAACAAGCTTTTTGCGCGCACCAGAAATCAAGATTGGCACCCTTTGAAGCAATAATTTTCTCGTTAGAGCATACGTCGTTCCACGTGTGCTGGGCTTAACTGGGCTGTTTATATGGAAGTACCGCCCGGTTGAAAGATTGACCGTTGCGTAACTTAGTATATGTACCACTTATTGGTGCTTAGTGGAGCCCTAGTTCGAAATTGACCAAACCGACCGGCAACCTTTTACTTGCAGGGAACCCTTTTGGTTCCAGTTTCCAGCAGCAGCAGCAGTAGCTTAAGTCATTAGCTTCAGGAACACAGAGGAAAGTTGACTAATTAATTGTGAATTAAGCCCACATTCCCGACCGAGTCAGTGTTGTAAGAGCGCGTTGCAACAGCCATCATCACGACTCCAGTTAGGACGTCTTCCAACAGGTGTGAAAATGCTCGAATTCACGGAACCGCGTTTATTGTACAACTCACTCATGAGATGTTCTTCCCAGCGCGGTATGAATCACTTAAGGTTAAGTGGCCGGCTTTCAAACGTGCAGCCACGATTCCCGCCAAATGCACTATTGCGGACTTGGAAGACCAAGAAATTGCTACAAATCAGCTTCCCTCCTGGTTTTGGCCACATAACAAGCGTCGAAAAACGTTAGCAAAAAAAAAGCCAAACATGTGCGAGGTGTTACGAAAGTGAATTTCGATCATGTTCGATCCGCGGCTAGTGACTTGCACTAGTTAGTTAGTACACCCGATGCGTGCCCCCCATGCCAGCCGGTCGATCTTGGGTCACACGCGCGCGGAGGCAAAACAAACATCGACCTGGGGGTCCAATACCTGGTGGTGCTTTCTTGATGCACTTCTAGGGTGGTGCATTTATTTGAAACATTACATCTCTTGCTTATTTCTATTTATTTTAACTATTTATTGTTTGTGAAATATGTTTCTGATATCTAAAAGATCTAAAAAGTGATCCACCCTATCGAATCAATTTCGACAAAAAAAAACTCAGTTTGGCCCACTAATAAGGTGCACGAAAGCACCACCACAGTATCATTTGAATACCCATTCCGCATTCGCTGTTGGCTTTCGGTGGCGCGCGCGCTGTAACGATTTGGCTGAGGCCCCCCCAACATAACCTCATATTTCAACATTCAATTAGCATCCGCTATGTTGGCTTGCAGCATATGCACCCTCTTCGACGTAATAAATTGCCAACTGAGCAGTACGAATGCAAGTGCATGCAGGCTTGTTTTTTTTTCATATCCAAACTTCAAATGTAAAACTACCGTTGGAACTGTTGCTGCGGCAGGTTGATCTAGTTTCGGAACGCGGATTTATGATCGGCGGCGGCCGGGAAATAACCTGGGGTGGAAAATGGATGTAAGCTGCTGAAATCGTTACCTAGCATAAAACATGGTGATGATTTAACAGCTGATGAAACTGTAAGGATTACGTTTTTGTTTTTTTTTTTTTTTTTTTGAAATCTGAAAAGAAATGGTTGAGCCAATTTATACATAAAATATATCAACTAATTTTTAAATTTTTAATTTAATTTTCAACTGGAAAATAAAATATTAATTTCAACAAAAAATCAAGAAGAAGCCTCCATTACAATCTATTTCTCAAGATCAGACATGCATCGGCACAATGAGCTCTTTTTAACGGCACTCAGCTTGTTCTAGATGGCATTTTCGTTTAAAGCAACACAGAAAAAAAATCATGGTAATATTACATCTGGGAAGGAGTACATCTTTTATGTCAGAAAAAAGGTGTAATTTTACCTCTGGAAATGTGTAATTTTACCACTTTTCTGATGTAATGTCACTTTTTCAGTCTAAATTGAGGTAAAATTACATCATAAAAGAGGTAATATTCAAGCTTCTAAAATTACATTTACAGCGAAATTTCTCGATGAAACATTTCGCTCTTAGAAGCATTGAAAAGCTGAGAAAATTTGCGTATAAAACACATTTGAAAGTAGCGATGACTATTTTTTCTCCTTAAGGTTGCCCAGAAAACACGCCGTGGCCTAAATTATGCCTTTATGAGGTCCCCAAAAACACCTCGAGATATCGAGAAAAATATTTTCGAGAATTCAACTTAATTATTCCTCACGAAAAGTTTTTTTTTGCGAAAAAAATCCGTCAATACCTCGATATTTTCAAAACTAATGATTGGAAACAATTGTACGCCTGTAAAATGCGTTTTAAAAAACTCTTTTTAAATCAAAACGTTGAAACCTACGATTGTAATTTCAATTTTTATATTATTTTGCCCTCCTCCTAAACTCTGGGGCAACATAGGCACATTCCTTTGTGGACCATCATTCAGTGAGGTACTCCTGGATTTTAGCTCCTGAAAAGTGCTTAAAAAGTGCAAAAATGCCTCAGGGCAAGTAAAAGAGGCGGTCCTCACCAGCAGGATCGGCAGATTTGAAGAAGCTAAAGAATGCCGAAGCGCTACCTGCAAAGCCAGGCAGTTTGAGCAAGGACGCTCAAAAATTGTCTGGAAACCAGTTCGCTACCCTCCCTGTGAACGTGAGCGAGAAGGAAGAATTTGAACGACGGGAAAACATCGTCATCGGACTCGGTGCGAAAGTGGCTGACCGGATTTATCAAATCTGGCGCTTTACGAGCTTCCATTCGCTTGTGTGCTGATGGACTCCAAATTCTGCTACCTACCATAAAGGATTACAACTACGTTCGGGATTTCCTGAACAACACAAAGATCGAATACTACAGCCATGACAATCCAGGTAAACGCCCCATGAAACAGGTCCTCCGAGGCCTGTACGACATGGATGTGAGTGTGCTGAAAGAAGAGCTCAAAACTCTGAAGTTGAACGTGATCGAAGTCTTCAAGATGACGAGACACAACAAGGACATCAAATATCGTGATCAACTGTACCTGGTTCATCTCGAGAGAGGATCGACAACGCCGTCTGAGCTGAAAGCAGTTCGGGCAATTTTCAACATCATCGTGACTTGGGAACGTTATCGCCCAGTGCACCGTGACGTGACACAATGTTCGAATTGCTTGCAGTTTGGACATGGTGGAAGGAACTGTTTAATCAAGAGTCGTTGTGCAACCTGCGGAGGTGAGCACAAAACACAAGCTTGCGAAACAATCAACGAGAACATCGAAGCGAAATGTTTCAATTGCGGCGGCGACCATTCTACCAAGAATCGAAGCTGCCCAAAACGTGCTGAGTTTGTAAAAATTCGGCAGCAAGCGACGACGAGGCACCAACCAAATCGTCGCAAAACACTACCAGCATACACGGACGTGGATTTTCCTGCTTTGGCGTCACCAGGAGCAGGATCTACTCGAGTGGTTCCAAATCTGCAGCCATTGCCGTTGAATCAGCGGCAAAGAGTTGCAGAGAATACAACACCTCCAGGCTTCAGTCAGCAACCGATGGAAAACCAACCAACATCAACGGGTGAAGGCAGTAGTGACCTGTTTTCACCACAAGAACTTCTGAACATTTTCATCGAGATGACAACAACACTGCGTGGTTGCAAAACTCGCCAGGAACAAGTAAGAACTCTTGGAGCATTTATCTTAAAATACAGTTCGTAGTTTACTCGTTCTAGTGATTTTGAATATTTCAATGGATTTATTTTTTTTTAGTTTTAGGTTAGGATTAGTTGCTAAAGTGATTTTTTTTTCTTTTTTACCCAAATGTATTCAATTCAATGCAATAATGTAAAACAATTTGAAGCAAATAAATAAATGTGATCAGTTAATAATAAAACGAAAAGTACAACAAAGATGAAGAGCATTAGGCCATACCACTTATCATGTAAAAGAAATGTAATTATTATAAGAATGTTCAATAAAGACATATTTAATTTCAATTTTTTTAAAAAAATGGCGCAACATAGGCTCATTTTAAATCCCCAGAAACATATTTAAAAAATCTCAAGAAATAAAAAATACGTTTCTTGAGAACAAAAAAAATAGAAATGCCATGAAGGGCATGAATTTTTATCCAAAATCATAAATTACAAAATCTGAAATCTCGATTGAAATTGCAAAATTCTACCAAATTACAATGCATTCTTGAGTGACGTAATGCCAACTGTTCCTATTCAACATAAGAGTGCTATAATATTGATTATAGCTCTGCATTGGGTTTTGAAACTTTAGGGCAGTTGCAAATATGTTCAAACGGAACTTTGATAAACTTTATGTTGGTTGCGTCGGAGACATGGAACAAATGTCATACGATTACCCAGTAGAAACAGATCACGTTCTAAGAGGTCGCCTCTCAGCACGGTGGTTTGGTTCCGTTGGCAGATCGGTGATGCATTCTCACGGTATGAGATAGAACGGGGTTCAATTCCCCGGCGGAATACAGTGCACAATTTTTTCGCAAAATATCTTCTTTATTCAAAGTTTATCACTTTTCAATGTTTCTCACCATGAGACATGTGTTGCTCTAACTCTAACTGCCTGATAGTTGTGTCAGATAAGGCGCAGTCCTCTCCGTAAGTGCTTGATTTGAATCCCGCAGGCTTGAATATTTTTATGTGCAGAAAAAAATACATTCGGTGTGTAACATCAATTGGACAGAAAAAAATTATGGTAATCCCAAGTAACCACAAGCACTAAATTGAAGTATTAATTCAGTACTAAATCAGCACTGGAATGTTTAGAAGTAGTAAATAAGCTTTGCGAATGCTTTAAAGTACCAAAACTTTGCAGCATTACAACTGGCATTAAATCACCATTTACGACCATGAAAATGTGCTTCAAAGCATTTGATGTTTATCAACAAAGTAACCCATCGATACGGGAAACATTTCAATCAGGCACGCTCTTATTGACTTTAATCCTTCTCCCGTCATACCGTTCTAGTAAGCGTGCGGGCTAAGGCGCAGTTCCCCCAGTGTGCATCAGTTTCATTTTTGCATGAACTGGGTTCAATTCCCGCTGATTGAAGTGTTTTTTTTTTTGTACAAAACCGCAGCTTGTAATTGTTTTTTTCGGTTCTGCGAAGTGTTTGGGGAAAACATGAAGTTACGGAAGTGCCGATGTTGTAAAACGTTGTGGATTTGTGAGATGGGTGGGTTTTGCTACAAACGGTTGATTTTTGCATGAGAGAGGATTAATTTATCAATTGTCAAGCGGGGAAAAAACAAAAATGAAATGTTAGCTAACTCGGTCGGCCTCGTGCTGATATTTGAAGTGACAGTAGATTTGTCGTCGAATTTCGCGGAGTGGTACACTGAAAAAAAATAAAAGTACCAAATTCCTAAATTCTAGGAATTTTGGTTCTTTTCCTTATTAAGTAATCCAAAAAACCCAATTACTAAATAAGGAAAAGAGGCAAAATTCCTAGAATAAAGGAATGTAGTACTATTTTTTTATTTCAGTGTAGTGCTTTTATGGTTCGGCAGGTTGTGAGAAATTCAATTGTGTACGTTGGCAGCGTCGGCTGAGAAGGGTGCTGTTTTGATAATAGCCAAGCAGTTCTGCGCTGTATGCCGTCACAGTTTTGACGTTTCTTTACCAGAGTTGGTAGAGTTGCTTGAAGGGTCTGTACAAAAAATCTGCATCAAGAGCGCAAATTGCGGACGGAAGGCGGAATTTAATTTGGTGAGTTTGTTCCGGTTAGCGCATTTAACTTCCTAATAGGCAGATTTCTTTTGGTCAATATTCATTCAGATGACTAAAAAATTACATAAATTGTTTTGTGATTTCAAAAGCCCTTCCTAAAAGACACGCTGGCATTTAGGTTAGACCATTAGCGCGCGTTTTGATTCGATTGTGAGAAGCGGGACCTCGCGGTTAATTTGCAACGTGTTTTTCGGAGCCTTATATGTGATTTTTTTTCTTAGGTCCTTTTTTATAATCGTTAATTGGAAAGCACACCACCGATTTAGTTCGTTTAAGTTATTATTTTAATTTCATTACAATCGGTTATGTGGTGTCCTGTTTTATTTTCGTTTATATTCGTTGATCGTAATAATTTATTCCAACTAGCTGCTTCAGTATTAACTCATCATACTATCGATTTTATGAAGAGTAATGCGTTTTTTATTTACTTTTTTTGGCATTTGCTCGCGTTAACTAAATTGTTCAAACAGTAAAAATATACTGATAAGTCCAGCCCATAGCACTACTGCTCGGTTGGCACGCGTTCGATTAAAAAAAACTTTCTAACTAATCAATAATTTATCTTTCTGCAGCCGGCTGCCTAAGATTTTAATTTTTCAACCGATAAACAAAATGCTCATGGTCACATCACTGCCACTCGTGAATCCTGACCTCATACCCATCTACTAACCCCCTCAAAACTCATGTGATACTTTGTCGGAGAAGCAGTCGATTGGGCGGTCTCTATCACTCAAGTATCGGACTAACATTCCCATCCACTTCCCCGTGACTCTACCACTGGTCGTGGCCGGCGCCGGTATTGATCAGCATGATAGGGGCCTTTGAGAAGTTGCGAAGCGAGGAAAGATAGCTCCCACTCATCTTCCACGGCTCGTGGATGTAACTTCTGGAGGTCCTGGTCAATAACGGAGTAGCAACTGCGGGTGGGCACCTATGCTTATGCTTATGCTTTAACTTGGCCGAGCCTCGTGGGATAAATGCACGACACGTGCTGAAAAATAATCATTTTGCAACTATTCATCTGCCTGATAGTTGTGTCAGATAAGGCGCAGTCTCCGTAAGTGCTTGATTTGAATCCCGCAGGCTTGAATATTTTTATGTGCAGAAAAAAAATACATTCTGTGTGTAACATCAATTGGACAGAAAAAAATTATGGTAATATTTATCAGGAAATAGTGACAGATTTTGTGTCAAAAAAATGTGTAATAAAAAGTCAGGAACTGGTGAATTTTCATCAGGTTCACATTGTTACACATTTTTTTAGTAACATTACTCAAAACAGAGGTAATATTCAGCCAATTCAAATGTTACCCTTCAGATTTTTTGTTAGTAATTTTATTATTAAAACATTCTCTTTTACAAAATGATTCCTTTCTAAACTGTTATGGAAGTCACGTTCAAGGAGAAATCATTTCAACGTTAGCATGTGAATTAATCATAATTTCAAATTTAATCTTTCTCCCACCACGTAATACCAAACCAAGATCATCAGCGGTCACTTTTAATTAAAAATAAATCACCACCATTTAGTGCACTAATGGAGTCATTGTTATTATCTGCTTCCCACAATCCCCGCGCGACCAACCAGCCAGCATTGCGATTGAAAACGAACTCATCCGTACCGGCTCGGAGTGTCGGATCGGAGTTTAACCGAAAAGCGGACGAAAGAGACGGCGCGCCGTGTCGTCTGCGACATTGATAAATAAACATGTCATTCTCTCTGTTCAGTTTTTTCGCGCCCGTTCAAGTCTTGTGGGGTCGCGGCGGGTGGCAGCTAGGGAAAATCGTTCAACGGGCGATTGTGGTGTGAACTATCATTGACTCCCATTGAACTTGATCTTCAGCGCCAGTGTCAGAGTCAAGTCGTCGTCGTCGTCTTAATCGTCTCAGAGTGTTGTAGATGGTATTGTTTTTTTTTTTTGTTTGCGATGGCTCGGAGGTATTTGAGGAAAGAAATCAAGCACTAATTGGTTTCTTAGCTTTATCTGGTATTAGGGGATTTAACTCGGCGGATGTAGAAAGTCACTTTCGCTGAATTATTTGTGTATTAATTATCCGTTGAGGACTCTGAATCATTGGGTCGTTGAACTGTTCAAAACAATTGACAACTTTTTTTCTGAATCCAATAAAAGATCAAATGAACCGCCAATAGAGCTATTTTCATTAGAACGAAGATCGCCTGACTCATCGTCACTCTCGATATGTTTTCTCCACAGGAAAAGGGAATTCTCTGAAGAGAAGTGTCAGGCCACACCGGTAAGGACGTCGAACATCTTCATCACGCGAGCGAAAGTGGCAAAAATATAATCGCTGTCGGTTTGCCATCAAACTAAATGGCGTAATCTCGAGCTGTGGGATTCTTTTGGACAACACGCGCGCCGATAGTTGTTCTTGATGACCAGCCAACACCAACGGTACAAAAAGACTACCTTGCCGATTCCCATCATCAGGGAGTTGACAAAAACGGTACCATCGCGACTAAATGACGTACAGATAATTGAATGGTCTATCGGTCGAAGCCATCTTCCACGCTGGTCGCAGAACACGCCAAGGTAATCGATGTCCTACGAATTAGTTTTTTTTTCTATCATTCTGGCACAGAAGCCACACCAGGATAGTGGACAAGCCCACGAGGAGATGTCACCATCGGCCGTCGCCGCCGCCACGTGGAATAAAAACAAAATTACACCCCGCGCGCGCCTCAAATCGACCAACGTAATGGACCTGGTCATGGGGAATACCGCTTCGGCAGCGGACAAAAACAAATAGTCGTGTAATCTCCTTTCGGTGATCTAAGCATGGGATGGGCGCAATCGGTTGAAGAGATATCGGTCTGAGCTGCACCCATGAGTCCCGGAGAGATTGCTGCGAATCCCACGGGATCGCACTGCGGGAGGTATCACCACCGTGTTTGCGATGACGCGAAACAGTGGTCCAGGTTTGTGCTCGGCGGTGTGCGAGATCACCCTTAAATGGTTTTACAATTTTAGCTATTTTCAAGGTATTTACTATTTTTGCTTTAAAGTTTAGAGAAATGTTCAAATTCCTTAGTAAAATTATTTTGTGGCTGTAAATCATGCCAAAAATGTAACAATTAAAATAATGCATTTTAAATGTTGCAACTTTTCATTATTAAATTATTATTATTAAAAAAAATTGCACTCAGGAATTGCAACAATGGCAAAAAACTGATTTTAGTTGAAAAATACCCAACACAAATTATGTCCGTAATTTGAAGCAAAAACGTTGTCTGCTTCGAATTTCCGGGTAAATTGTTTATTTTGCACAATATGAAATTTGACTACAAAGATGCATTGAGGTTCCCTGTTAGATTAACATAAAATACGGTATATTTTTAAAGCATTCTTCTTAATTTCGGGCTTATACAAATAAATGACCAGCAAAAATTGATGTTGAATTTATTTGACCAAATCCTTACAATAAATGTAAATAATCTAATCTTAGACACATCAAAACATTTACACGACTTTTAATATTTCAAACATTTTTGCCGATTTAAAAGAAAAAAATGCGTTACTAAGTGTAAGGAATTCACATAATGAAGTTAAACTGCTTTCAAGATAAATTCACCTAAAGTTTAATATTTTGCAAAAAAAAATCAATTTATTTAACATTTTCAAAAGTTCCTCATTGTTGTCCACTTCTGAAATTGTATGTTTCGAAAAGTCAAAAAATATCCTACAATTTTTTGTCTTATAATTTTGACTGAGATACAGCATTTTGAGGCTGAAAACAGGGAAATTGAGCATTTTTTTGTTATTATAATCATAATTATTCAGCAAAACAGCTCGACCGAAAATAAAAGTGCTCAGATCAGACTTAAAACTAGACTGAGGGCTCCCTGGCCGAAATTATCAGACCCATCTTTATTTTGTTTGGCCATTACGGTGACCAAGGCCTTTTCTGGGTGGTCCTAAAAATTAGTTGGGCTTTCAAAGAAAAATAATTTGAGGTCCGAAAAGTCCAGCTAGCCATTATAATGCCGTTTTAACGGACCAAAGAGCCTATGCCTGAACATATTTTTACTCTAAAATCTGCTTAAATTAACGCAAATGAGTTGTTTTTAAATAATTGTGTAGTGGGTAGTTACCGGAAAATTTAGCAGTAGTTCAAGATATAAAGTATAACCCCTTAACACAAAATATTTATTGCAATAAATAAATTTTAACTTTGTTAATGTGTAGGATTTCCATCTGCTGAAATCAGAATTTCCTAATTCAACTATCCCGGTTTCACTGAGGTTCAAATAAATGAATTTGCTTAAAATATCTCCAAAACAAAGCACACCGTAAACAACACATTCACCGAATGCCAATTAAGTCAATTTAGTTAAGTTTGTTGTCATGGTTTTCAGCAGAAGGCAAATATGAGTATTTCAAAAAATTTTAGGCAAGATCTCATTTATGGCAGTTTATTAGCATTTGCTTTAGATAATTTCTGAAAGTTATAAACATTGCATGTTCCTAATCAAATTTTCTCAAACATATTTTTAAATTTAAAGCAAGTTGAATAAAAAACTTCCCCACCAAAAAATATTTATTAAAAATTTCTCAATGTTATATGCAATGCGGACTAGATCGTCCAATTCCCGGGATTTCCCGGAAAAATATGTTTTCCATTTCCCGGGAAATTTTAAGGCAAATTCAACGATTTTTTATTTATTGACAAGTTGAAAATACTTGTTCTGAAATAAGTAATTAGCCATGAAAAACATTATTTCTGCATGATTTTTTTTTTTTTTCATTTCAACTTTATGGTCACTGAGACAAATTTAAAAGCAATTTTATTGTTGTAGATTTTTACTGTCCAAACACTTTGATTAAAAAATATTTATAAAAAAAATACTTAGTATTTTTTGTTGAGAATAATATAAAAATATAACAGTATTTATTTTTTTGATTTGGTACGATTTGAAAGACAGCATAAAAAAATGGAAAATGTATAATACTTTCTAAAAGTTTCATGATATTTTAAAAGCATTCACCATTAATTGATCCTCACACTCATTTTGACCATTAAAGTTGCTGTTCTACACAATTCTGTTGCAAAATATTAATCAGAAACAGGATCAGAATAATTTTCGTTAAATTTAAAATCTCCCGTTTCCCGGGAATTTTGTAACCCCGGGAAACTGGACGCTCTAATGAGGACATTAAACTGCTTTGAGTTTTGTTTCATTAAAGCTATAAAATTTGACGTCATTCCGCATTCATTCTTGAAATTTTGTGTTTTAAAGAAAATGCATTTTTCCGTAACGTAACAGGAGCTGGCGCTCCACCATGGGGTATTTCCATATAAGCGAGCGGCCAAAAATATTTTTTTGCTTTTTTGTGACTTTTTTGTGTTGTTTGTACTTAGTATAATGAAAACAAATGAATTTTGATATTTTTCCAAAAAAAAGTTTAATTTTCGTTTTTTCATATATTTGAGGCCACATGCATTAAAGTGGTGAATTTTAATATTCTTGCTCTGTCTATTTGATGCACGGAATGGCGGTTTATGCTATGTTAAAGTTTCTGATTTACGTTCAATCTCCCTCCCTTCTTCTTGAGTTAAAATCCACCTCTCTTTGAATGAATTTCTAATTTTAATAAACGTACCTAAGTACCAACAAAGTCATGAATATCAAATCAATTTCAAAACATGCATAGTAGGTACATTATTTCTTCCTCTGCAGGTAAAATAATATGCTTTTAACCAAGCGTATACGCGAAATCATTAATTTTCCTGCATGAATCAAAATATTCAAAATGGCATAACTCAAAAGTGCACATAAGTGCACTTTGAAATTTAGAGACAAGTTAGGACATGGTTCAAATTTTAGGCTGCAAAATTTTCAGATCGCACAAATGCACACAAAAAAAGTACTCCATTAACAAAGTTGAAAAAAACTAAATTTTGAATAATAATCCATCTTTTTTGATTTTTATTATTTTTTTTTAGCGTGTAAAAGTGTGTTTTGAAAAATGTTATTGAAAAGTTGAATCAATTACCTTTCTGAATATATATAAAGATGCAGGAAAAAATACATAAACAGCTACACAGTACAACTATTAAAAATAATCATTTTTTTGTCAAAAAACATGTTTTTTCTTACCATTTTCGCCTTTGAAGGTCTGCAATTCAGTGAATTTTGATCCTACAACTTTCAAACTCCGGATTTTTCTTAGTTAGAATGTTTATTTTCGAAAAAAAATACCAAAAAAATAATTAGAGTATGTCGGTTTTTCGATTTATGGCCGCCTGAAACCCCATAGTGCGCTCCGCCCTTCAATTTTAAAATGGGATTTAATCCGTAAAAAATACTTTTTTAACAAAAATGTTCATTTTGAGGCACTTTGGCCACTAATACGTTTACCTAAAACATCACTGGCGTGTAGGCCAGATCCGTGCGCATGTTTTGGTATATATGACATTGAAGTTTAGAGCATCCTTGAGCTCGGTACAGACCTTCAAAGTTTGGCATTTTTTCGAAAAATCGACCCCAGCAAAAAGATATGCGTCGCATCTCGCGACGCCCGAGGCGCCATTTGAATTTGCTGGTGCCATTTTTAAATCCCATTTAAAATTAAAAAGCGGAGCGCCAGCTCCTGTTACGTCCAATCAAGCTCATATTTTGGATTTGGGCTCAGTTTGCCCACCGGAACCAGCCCCTGAATGCCCGCAAAAAGGGGAATTTTTGTTACATCCTAATATCTATAAAAATAAGATATAAATTTGCCATGCATTTTTTTACTACTACTTCCAAAATCCAGTTTAAAATCCTGTGGAGTGTTTGAATTGAAAAAAAAAACCTAAGTTTAAATAAACTGGGGAGCAATTCGCCAACAGATTTCTTGATTTTTTGGCGTTTTACGGTGTTAAGATTTTTTCACGGGCTTCCACGTATTTACGAAAAATCACTAGTCATAATTATTATAATAACTTTGATAAAATGAACTACACCACAAAAGACCAGGTGAAAACAAGCTGTTATGGAAAAATAATGTTAAATTACATCTTTTTTTTTTTCATCATTGTCTATTTTTTTAAAATTTCATTGTGGTCATTTTTAACTCTATAAACCTATTCACCATGGCAAACCACCAAAAAGTAATGTATGTCACTAAGTCGCTTTGGAAATTCCACTTTGATACTCTTCAAGGGTGTACCCATCAAACACAGGAAAAACCACTTCTTTATTGAAATTCAAAAATCTTTTTAGAGGGAATTCCAAAATGTTGGACTTTTAAGCGCCACTTAGCCACGATAGAACGTATAGAAATTCGATAGAATTCTCCGCCGAGATACGACAACGAAATGGAAGTAATTAATTTTTTCTCACATTTCCCAGACTCCAAGCTAAGAACTCCAGCTCTGAACCCATCTTGATAATAGCCCGCACACAGGAGTGTGCGGTGTCCGCGCGGGACCCACCCAAACAAACCCGACCCGAAGATTACGGTGACGCTAATTTAGAAATTATTACCTCTGGACGCGTCCTCTCCACACCGCCCCTCCTTTCTTCTGCCCAGGTGGACTTGATGACTTCTAGGGCTCAGCAGCAGGACGGGGCAGAGTTGTCGTGTCCATTACGTGGCCCACCCTTCTAATCTAGCAAACGGGATGAGTACGTCGGACAATTGCCCGGGCACGAAAATGAAAATGACTGCTCGCTCGTGTACGTACAAACCTTCCCCCGGCAAAGTGTTTGGATTAATTAAATTAAATGCTTTCATGTCAATTAATCTTGTGTTCTGCGGGTTGTTTATGTTTGTTTCTGTACTTTTTCGTCGGGAAGCCGCGTGAGAACATTCAGGAATTTCTTTACTATTAGGAGTTTCTGAATTTTATGAAGTTCTGTAAATGCTGTTTTTTGTGCTTTTTTGTTCTGATTTACATAAAAAAAAGCCTGGGTGAAGACAATTTCTGCAACTATGCAAATTCTGACAATAACTCTAATCTATGCAGAGTTGTTCCTAATATTGGTATATTACTAAACTAGTCCATAGCATTCCCACCGCCAGTGACTGATTGCGTCATTAGTCAGCTTGCCATATAAGTTACAAATTCGTTTGAAGATGACATAATGACCGCCCATAGTTTGCCGCCACTTCCGTTTGCGGCTTCCAAAATGAATGTTAGCAGTTCTAATCGTTCAAACCTATCATCACAGAAGATCTCTGAAGAAACTCTTTTGCGTGTGAGAAAATGTCTTACGTTTAGCATCGAAAAGAATGAAGAACATAATAACATTTTGCGTTGGTTTTCGTTGACTAATCGGCTCAAATTGGTTCTATTTTTCCACCATATTTGGGACGGATACTCTATTCACGATTGTCCCATGAGCGTATTTGTCATTGACGTTGGATTCGCCGGTCAATGGCAAATGAGTCATTCAGTTTTCAAATGTTAAACAACTCATGCTTGTCCCCAATATGTGAAATCTCAGACAAATTTTAAAAGAGTTTTTTTTTTTTTTGGTCTGTAAACAAGTACTTCCACTTCCGATCCAACCCTTAAGCTTGATTAACATGAACCATAATTCGACGCGTGATTGAGCTCAATCAGCACAGCTTCTACCTTGTCACTAAAGACAGGTTGTCACCGCGGTCAGTGTTTTGACCTAAAGCGACCAAAAAGTGACCGCAACCACTTCCAGCTCGACGCTATTCTGCTATCTTGTCGCAAGTCGTTTTTTGACGTTCCGAGAAAAACGCGTTCTAATGTTTGATCCAAGAGCACGCAATGTAAACAAAAACAAACACGTTATGTTTGACAGACCGTTCTGTGCATTGTTCCGAAGTTTGGTTGAATTTGGTTGCCGGAGTTCCAAGTTGTAATTACAAATGTTTACCGTAGTCGGGCGTGCGCGTGTGTCAAACGCGTTCTAATCTGAAATCCCTTCGGACAGTTGTCGCACTCACAGCAATTTCCAGGATGCGTCAAGATAGCATACCAAGATTGAAGCTACTTTCATATGGCAACAATGCACGGAGTTTTTTTTTTTGTTGGTTTGCATTGAAATCGAATTTTTGGGATTTGTGATGGTCCAAAGGTGAGCTGCAAAAAAATGGCGTTATTAACTTAATTTTCCCCAAAATGCACGTGTGACAAGATAGCATGGACAACGACGAGTTGTTGGCATTTAGACTTGCCCAGCTTGGAATTGCCGGTGGCAGCATTGACTTGTCTGTGGTGAAGAAAACATTATTAAAAAATGTCCAGAAGAGTGACTTGTTGATCCACTCAAATCACGTTTCGACGATAGGATCATCAAAATCATTGCATTCACAGATTTTTAACTTATATTATGTTAGCTTCTTCAAATTTGATTGCGAAAAAGTAATAAGATGATCAAAACAAACATAAAACATAATCAAACTGTGACCACACAAATCGACTCTAAGATATATTTTCAGCATTATCACAGCAATCACTTTCCAAATGGCTACCACCAGTGAAAATGTTTCCCATGCTGCGAACCGATCCAACATCATCTCTCCAGCTCAGCAGTGCAGTGAAAATCTATTTGATATACAAATTATGACCATTACCGTCCATTTTCCCTTTTATTTCTCAGTAAAAAAAACCCAACCTTAAAATATACGTATGAATGAAATCGAAAACAAACACCGCCCCCGGCGGCGAGGGTCTCGGCGGAAAGTTCAGGTGATTTATTTGACCAACCAACCAGCAAGCGACGAACCTCGCCTCGGTGCATGCAGCAGTGTCGTCGACGATGTTTACCTTGAACTTTTTCTTTCCCGGCTGTCGTCCGGCGGATCAGAATCGGAGCGAAAGTCAACCCATGCGGGGGGCTATTAAATTTCCATTTCCCAGTGATTACCCGCCCTCCTTCACTGGGTATTTTAGAGCAACTGTGGCATTTTCCAGCGAATGTCAGCTGGTGCTGAGTTCCTCAGGAAAAAAAACGGAAATGCTTTATGCCCTTTGCAAGGGGATTACGCGTTATAGCGGCTAGGAGGTAGTCAAAGAATTTACTCCGTTCGTTCTAGAGTTAACCCAATTTGGATGAAGTTTTCAATTTGTTTGTCTATGAGATGAGCTTATATCCCACTTCCATTTTGTATCAAAAGAATTATATTTGTCATGAGTCCATCTCATGATAAGACATTAAATCGCAAAAATTCGTACAAATTAAGGCATCTCGTTACGACCCGTAACACTCTCATCAAAAACTCTTGGCTTGGTTTGTTGTGTTGTTTTTACTTATGACATTGAGACGACTCCTACACCTGGAATGACTTAACGGCCTAACAACAACCAAAGCTGTAAAACGCGATCCTGAAAAGTAATTAGCGATTTAAAAAAGTAATTTTTGTATGATTTTTTTACCAATTTAAGGTTCGGGTATCAATGGGTTAATCTCAACCAACTTCGCTCAAAATTTGTACAGATGCTCAAAATAATCCAAAAACAACGTTTTCCGCTTGTGGAGCAGGGGATCCTTTTTGCTGGGCACCCTAATATGTAGGGTGTCCCCAGGGACACTTGATCCCAAGCCTTTATCTCGTCAGCATGTGGGTAAAACAATTAGCTTTGTTCTAGAAAGTTGTGCGAAATTGACTAAAGCTCATTGTACAAAACAGAAAAAAAAATCCAAAAAAACTCACACAGCAGTTGCCCTGACCCCTCTTAGATTTGCATGAAACTTTGTCCTAAGGGGTAACTTGTGTCCCTGATCACGAATCCGAGGAGGTGTTTTTCAATAAATTGCAGCCTGAAACGGTGATGAGATAGAAATTTGGTGTCAAAGGGACTTTTATGTAAAATTAGACGCCCGATTTGATGGCGTACTCAGAATTCCGAAAAAAACGTTTTTTTCATCGAAAAAAACACTAAAAAAGTTTAAAAAACTCTCCCATTTTTCGTTACTTGACTGTAACAAAATGGAACATGCCATTTTATGGGAAATTTAATGTACTTTTAAAACAGTGTTTCTCAACCGGTGAGGAATTCCCCCCTGGGGGGGAATTTGGTCATTCTAGAGGGGGAATGAGGGTTCAATAGAAATTTAATGTCTTGAATCATTCTTTGCAACTTTCAGTTTCTTTGATTAGTATAACCACTTTTTTCCCAAAAAATAGTAATCAAAGTTTCAATTTCTGTGAATTTTGACAATTCTTGAAACAACAAAATGTTTTTTTTATATTTCTAAGTTATTTGTATTTTTTTTTTGGACACAATCAGATTTTTTTTTGTGACAGATTTTTTTGATGGTTTCAGTGAGATTTTTGCACACTTTGTAACAAGAATGTTTTTTTTAATAATTGAAAGTTAACAAAAAGTTTTTCAAATACTGTTTAAGTTTGTTTGAATTCTTCAAATTTTTGAGAGTAATCTGTCTACATCCGCAGATAATTATGAATTTTATTTAACATTTGTATATATTCTATAATTGTATTTTTTTATTGTAATTTAAACGAAAAGAAGCTCAGAATAGTGGCTTTTCTTGTTCAAGAAAATTTGATCTAATAAACAAACAATCAATCAATCAAAATCAAACCTGCGTAGTCTGTAAGTTTTCTTTAGTTGCGTAAATTACACTTAAATTTGTTATACAAATTTTAATCTTTTTGCAAACCTTAAAAAACATATTATGTTTGTGCATTGATACATACCAGTAAATTAAAAATAAGGGAGGAGGATGAAGTTCTTGAAAGTCAGTCATGGGGGGAATGGATCGCAAAAGGTTGAGAAACACTGTTTTAGAATCTACATTGACCCAGAAGGGTCATTTTGCCTTCCTCACTGAGGTAAGGCTATAATCCTGCTCTAAAAATGAACTTTGTATAAAAACTAACTTAATCCACCTATGTGGTTGGAGCCTTCCTCACAACAATGGCTGTACACAAGTTTCATCTATTTTTTAGATCCGGCTTCCAAAAAGTACATCGATATCACTTAAGTGGCCATATCTCGAGACAGGGTTGCCAGATCTTCAATGTTTTGGGCTCGTTGGAAAGGTTTTTTTTGATAACCTAACCAACGATGGGTCGGATGATGGACCCGGACATAGTTTACATACATTTAAGTGAGATCCGGCTTCAGAAAAACCCATAAATGTCACTTAAGTGGCCATATCTCGAGACAGGGTTGCAAGATCTTCAATGTTTTGGACTCATTGGAAAGGTCTTTTGATAAGTTAACCAACAATAGGTCGGATGGTGGATCCGGACATAGTTTACATACATTTAAGTGAGATTCGGCTTCAAAAAAGTACATCAATATCACTTAAGGGGCCATATCTCGAGACAGGGTTGCCAGATCTTCAATGTTTTGGACTCATTGGAAAGGTCTTTTGATAAGTTAACCAACAATATGTCGGATGGTGGATCCGGACATAGTTTACATACATTTAAGTGAGATTCGGCTTCAAAAAAGTACATCAATATCACTTAAGGGGCCATATCTCGAGACAGGGTTGCCAGATCTTCAATGTTTTAGATTCGTTGGAAAGGTCTTTTGATAACCTAACCAACGATGGGTCGAATGATGGACCCGGACATAGTTTACATACATTTAAGTGAGATCCGGCTTCAGAAAAACCCATAAATGTCACTTAAGTGTCCATATCTCGAGACAGGGTTGCCAGATCTTCAATGTTTTAAACTCGTTGGAAAGGTCTTTTGATAACCTAACCAACGTTGGGTCGGATGATGGACCCGGACATAGTTTACATACATTTAAGTGAGATTCGGCTTCAAAAAAGTACATCAATATCACTTAAGTGTCCATATCTCGAGACAGGGTTGCCAGATCTTCAATGTTTTAAACTCGTTGGAAATGTCTTTTGTTAACCTAACCAACGATGGGTCGAATGATGGACCCGGACATAGTTTACATACATTTAAGTGAGATCCGGCTTCAGAAAAACCCATAAATGTCACTTAAGTGTCCATATCTCGAGACAGGGTTGCCAGATCTTCAATGTTTTAAACTCGTTGGAAAGGTCTTTTGATAACCTAACCAACGTTGGGTCGGATGATGGACCCGGACATAGTTTACATACATTTAAGTGAGATCCGGCTTCAAAAAAGTATATCAATATCACTTAAGTGGCCATATCTCGAGACAGGGTTGCCAGATCTTCAATGTTTTGCACTCGTTGGAAAGGTCTTTTGAGAAGTTAACCAACAATAGGTCGGATGGTGGATCCGGACATAGTTTACATACATTTAAGTGAGATCCGGCTTCAAAAAAGTACATCAATAAAACTTAAGTGGCCATATCTCGAGACAGGGTTGCCAGATCTTCAATGTTTTGGACTCATTGGAAAGGTCTTTTGATAAGTTAACCAACAATATGTCGAATGGTGGATCCGGACATAGTTTACATACATTTAAGTGAGATTCGGCTTCAAAAAAGTACATCAATATCACTTAAGGGGCCATATCTCGAGACAGGGTTGCCAGATCTTCAATGTTTTAGATTCGTTGGAAAGGTCTTTTGATAACCTAACCAACGATGGGTCGAATGATGGACCCGGACATAGTTTACATACATTTAAGTGAGATCCGGCTTCAGAAAAACCCATAAATGTCACTTAAGTGTCCATATCTCGAGACAGGGTTGCCAGATCTTCAATGTTTTAGATTCGTTGGAAAGGTATCTTGATAACCTAACCAACAATAGGTCGGATGGTGGATCCGGACATAGTTTACATACATATAAGTGAGATTCGGCTTCAAAACAGTACATTAATATCACTTAAGGGGCCATATCTCGAGACAGGGTTGCCAGATCTTCAATGTTTTAGATTCGTTGGAAAGGTCTTTTGATAACCTAACCAACGATGGGTCCGATGATGGACCCGGACATAGTTTACATACAGTTAAGTGAGATCCAAATATATGTGAAAACACATTTTTATACATAACTTTTGAACTACTTATCAAAACTTCAATCTGTATAAAACTCGATCTATGGGACCCTAAACCAAGTCGAATGCAACAAGTTCGGGTCAAATCGGTTCAGCCAGTGCCGAGAATCATGAGCTAGTTTGTTGGTCACATACATACATACACACACACATACACACAGACATTTGTTCAGTTTTCGATTCTGAGTCGATATGTATACATGAAGGTGGGTCTACGACGTTTTTATACGAAGTTCATTTTTAGAGCAGGATTATAGCCTTACCTCAGTGAGGAAGGCAAAACGTCGTAGAAGTGAGATCCGGCTTCAAAAAAGTACATAAATATCACTTAAGTGGTCATAACTTGAGACAGGGTTGCCAGATCTTCAATGTTTTGGACTCATTGGAAAGGTCTTTTGATTACCTAACCAACGATGGGTCGGATGATGGATCCGGACATAGTTTACATACATTTAAGTGAGATCCGGCTTTAAAAAAGAACATAAATATCACTTAAGTGGTCATAACTTGAGACAGGGTTGCCAGATCTTCAATGTTTTGGACTCATTGGAAAGGTCTTTTTATTACCTAACTAACGATGGGTCGGATGATGGATCCGGACATAGTTTACATACATTTAAGTGAGATCCGGCTTCAAAAAAGTACACAAATATCACTTAAGTGGTCATATCTCGAGACAGGGTTGCCAGATCTTCAATGTTTTAGACTCGTTGGAAAGGTCTTTTGATTACCTAACTAACTATGGGTCGGATGATGGATCCGGACATCGTTTACATACATTTAAGTGAGATCCGGCTTCAAAAAAGTACACAAATATCACTTAAGTGGTCATATCTCGAGACAGGGTTGCCAGATCTTCGATGTTTTGGACTCGTTGGAAAGGTCTTTTGATTACCTAACCAACGATGGGTCGGATGATAGATCCGGACATAGTTTTCATATAGATAAGTGAGATCCGGCATCATAATTCCAGCACCTGATTCACAACTCTGACACCTTTTTATACGTAACTTTTGAACTACTTATCGGATCTTCAAACAATTCAATAGTGCAGTATGGGGCACCAAAACAAATCGAATGCAACTTGTTTGACTCAAATCGGATCAGCCAGTGCCGAGAAAACTTGGCAAGAATTTTGAGCACCAAAGTGAATACGCACACACATACACACACACACACACAGACATTTGTTCAGTTTTCGATTCTGAGTCGATAGGTATACATGAATATAGGTCTACGAGCTGTTTTTCAAAAGTTCATTTTTCGAGCAGGATTATAGCCTTACCTCAGTGAGGAAGGCAAAATGACCCTTCTGGTTCAATGTAGATTTCAAAAGAACATTAAATTTCCCATAAAATGACATGATCCGTAATTTTTTACAGTCAATTAACGGAAAATGGGAGAATTTTGACAAAGAACTTTGTCCTAAGGTTTCTATACGTGGTGTCAATCCAAAATTTTCGCGAAGCGAAAACGTTACGTGACGAATTCCCCTCTCGGCAAATTTCCCCTCTTTTTGGTGCACGCTGGTTGGATGAACGAACGTTTCCCAATCAGTCGATCGAGAGACGTGAGATTGATGTATCTAAAATCTCCCCCACTCCACCTCATAATTTTCGGATCGTCGACGAGCCAACAAAACTCGGTTCGGTCGGTCCCGAAAATTCATTCTATTGCTGGACGACGACGAGGACACATCAGAAGCAGATGGCCTGGTGGCCCGGTAGCAGACGGCCTGGAGGTCCAGGAGCAGATGGCTTGGAGGCAAGGACCAGCTAAGACATGCCGATCGCGTGAGTCGATCATTGGAACTGGCCACCACCTGGAGTGTCCGGAGGCCCCGGGGATGTTCCGATGGGGGGACATTTGCCGGACCGTAAGAGTTGGGGCAATATGGGTATCAAACTTTATGGTTTTTGATACCGGACATGAAATTTGACATTTCGGCAGTAGTGGCCACAATCCGGAGTGGCCAGAGGCCCCGCGGATGTTCCGATAAGGGGACATTTGCGGAACCATAAGAGTTGGGGCAATATGGGTATCAAACTTTAGGGATTTTGATACTGGACATGAAATTTGACATTTTGGCAGTAGTGGCCACCACCTGGAGTGTCCGGAGGCCCCGGGGATGTTCCGATGGGGGGACATTTGCCGGACCGTAAGAGTTGGGGAATATGGGTATCAAACTTAATGGTTTTTGATACCGGACATGAAATTTGACATTTCGGCAGTAGTGACCACAATCCGGAGTGGCCGGAGGCCCCGGGGATGTTCCGATAAGGGGACATTTGCGGAACCATAAGAGTTGGGGCAATATGGGTATCAAACTTTAGGGATTTTGATACTGGACATGAAATTTGACATTTTGGCAGTAGTGGCCACCACCTGGAGTGTCCGGAGGCCCCGGGGATGTTCCGATGGGGGGACATTTGCCGGACCGTAAGAGTTGGGGAATATGGGTATCAAACTTAATGGTTTTTGATACCGGACACGAAATTTGACATTTCGGCAGTAGTGACCACAATCCGGAGTGGCCGGAGGCCCCGGGGATGTTCCGATAAGGGGACATTTGCGGAACCATAAGAGTTGGGGCAATATGGGTATCAAACTTTAGGGATTTTGATACTGGACATGAAATTTGACATTTTGGCAGTAGTGGCCACCACCTGGAGTGTCCGGAGGCCCCGGGGATGTTCCGATGGGGGGACATTTGCCGGACCGTAAGAGTTGGGGAATATGGGTATCAAACTTAATGGTTTTTGATACCGGACATGAAATTTGACATTTCGGCAGTAGTGACCACAATCTGGAGTGGCCGGAGGCCCCGGGGATGTTCCGATAAGGGGACATTTGCGGAACCATAAGAGTTGGGGCAATATGGGTATCAAACTTTAGGGATTTTGATACTGGACATGAAATTTGACATTTTGGCAGTAGTGGCCACCACCTGGAGTGTCCGGAGGCCCCGGGGATGTTCCGATGGGGGGACATTTGCCGGACCGTAAGAGTTGGGGAATATGGGTATCAAACTTAATGGTTTTTGATACCGGACATGAAATTTGACATTTCGGCAGTAGTGACCACAATCCGGAGTGGCCGGAGGCCCCGGGGATGTTCCGATAAGGGGACATTTGCGGAACCATAAGAGTTGGGGCAATATGGGTATCAAACTTTAGGGATTTTGATACTGGACATGAAATTTGACATTTTGGCAGTAGTGGCCACCACCTGGAGTGTCCGGAGGCCCCGGGGATGTTCCGATGGGGGACATTTGCCGGACCGTAAGAGTTGGGGCAATATGGGTACCGTAATCTGGGGTGAATCGGGACTACGGTCTGAATAAGGACAGCAGTTTTTAGAGCACTTAAAGCTTTTAAATTTGGAAATGGATGTACACATTTTGTTGGCCTGAGTCTGTTCTAACCGAAACCAACCAGAAAAATCAAAATATTGTGCTCCAACATGGTTAAAACTGCTGTCCCAATTCGCCCCATGTGTCCCGATTGACCCCAGTTTACGGTATCAAACTTTAAGGATTTTGATACTGGACATGAAATTTGACATTTTGGCAGTAGTGGTCACAATCCGGAGTGGCCGGAGGCCCCGCGGATGTTCCGATGGGGGGACATTTGCTGGACCGTAAGATTTGGGGCAATATGGGTATCAAACCTAATGGTTTTTGATACCGGACATGAAATTTGACATTTTGGCAGTAGTGGCCACAATCCGAAGTGGCCGGAGGCCCCGGGGATGTTCCGATGAGGGGACATTTGCCGGACCGTAAGAGTTGGGGCAATATGGGTATCAAACTTAATGATTTTTGATACTGGACATAAAAAGTTGCATTTGGCCATTATCTGAAATTAAGCAGTTAAAATATGCTAATGCTAAGCAGTTAAAATATATTGCTTATTAGGCAGGAAGTAATAAATAGACTACTGCAATGCACATTTTTTTGTGCCACTGTGAAAATCTGTTTCTGGAAATTTAGAATAACTATCTCGTAATCATTAAGAGCCCTGTAAAGGGTAGTTTTTAATGTCGGCTGTTCAAATTTCCTTTACTGCCGCCGATTGCTTGCAACAGCCTTGCAAAAACATTCCCGCATCTTGGTAACTTTCGAGTGGTGAAGGAAAGTAAATTGATTTCCACTTGCAATTTCCGTCCCCTTAGTTCGATAGGACGGTTATTATAAGGGGGGAATTTGGACCGGACATTCTAATCGAATATTTCAACAATCATCTTGCAAAGTTCTTTGTCATACTGGTCATGTGTAACATAACCACCTGCACCTTTTTAAATTATGTTTAGTATTTTTTCGATGAAAAATACGTTTTTTTTTTAAATTCTGAGTACGCCATCAAATCGGGCGTCTAATTTTACATAAAAGTTCCTTTGACACACCAAATTTCTATCTCATCGCCGTTTCAGGCTGCAAATTATTGAAAAACACCTCATTTTTCGCATGTTAAAAAATGAAGGGGGCCTTGGATTCGTGATCAGGGAAAAAGTTACCCCTCAGAACAAAGTTTCACGAAAATCGAAGAGGGGTCGGGGCAACTTTTCCCGATTTCGTGTGAGTTGGTAGAGAATTACCCTTATTGAGTAACACACATTTTTCTAAAAAGTGCTGCAAATAACCTCCAAGAGATTTATTTTCATTGTTTTTATATGTATAGGATACACTCAAAAATAATTCAAAAAAATATTTTTTATACATCAACTCCAAACCCCTTACGCATTTGACACATTTGACATCATCATACTATTTTCACAATCAATTGTTTAAAAAAGTGCGTTTAGGGAGACTTGATCCCTACATTTTTACAGTCACTGGAATCAGCTTCAAGATTAATTAATTGGGCTGGGTTTTCATACATAGTTTCCTTTAGTATAGTTGTACAACATAACTTACTGCAGTTTGAACCATTTTTCAAATGTTTTGTAAACAAAAAATTACCAGCTTTTGTAAACATGCAAAAAAAATTCAGCACGAAACAGCTCAAACGACGACTGCGAATTCACGCGAAACGACCGAAACATGTTTACTGTTGCTAAGAAGTGCAGTCCTAGACTTCCCGAAAACTCTCGAACACAACGCCTACATAAAATAAATATTAGGTCAATAAAAATCCGTACAAAGAAAATATCGAAATAAAAAAACGCAATTTACACCGATTGAAAATTTGTATTTATTAAGATTCTGATTCCAGCCTGTAATACACAAATTTCTAAGTATAAACGGCCACGCCGTGTCATGCAACAAGTTGCAAAAATAAGATTTTTTTTTAGCCCGATTCGTAACCATCACACTTTTTCGTAAATTTATCCAATGAGGTTAGCAGAGTTGGAGTTGAATGTTATTTGCAGCAAGATAATTATAGAAAAGTATTATAACATATTTGGTACACAATTTATTTGGCTAATGATTTTTCGGTAAAATTTTAAAGAGGGGAGAGACAAAAAATAAATAAGATTTGATGTAACCTTTTACCATGCCAATAAAGGAACATTTGCCAACATAACTAGCTTCACTGATACTATCATTACCAGATTGGGTTCAACGACCTTCTCGGTGTCGTCGGCAATATTTTATTGGCAACCCAAAGTGAGCCTGCCCGTGTGCCCTTCTGGTCTAGCCAAAGTCCAGAGGCACCTTAGTAGTGGTTCCGATGGTGGTGAGGATGGCAGAGTGGTCCCCGGAGCGCGGATGGCTGTCAGGTATAACCATTCACTTTTTTTTCCTCCCGCAGGGCTCCTCGCTGAACCAAGTCAAGTCGGCGCGCTGATGGCTCTCAAAAGTGGTTGAGCGAGAGCTTCCTTCCTTATACGAGCGAGCGCGGGTTGTTTATAATGCCACCGGGGGCTGCAAAACTGGCCACGCAACCGGACGAGTCTGCTTGGCCGTAGACACCGTGGCATTTATGGACGCATGGCCAGGTCGCCGACAGATGGATGGATGGCTGAAATTCCGCGCGAAACTCCTGGCCCTGGCTGAGGAAGAAGCTGGTTTCGCGGGCCGATTGAGATTTAGTAGTGGTAACTTACAGGTTTTTGGATACTAAGAGATCAGTCTTAAGCCACACAGAAATATGAATGCCTTTTCTTCCGTAGAATGCTACTCTCTAACATCAACTGTCCCTTTCCTTTTTTTCACTTAAAAACTAATGCTTGGAAACCTTGTTGGAAACAAATATTTGCCCACAAAATAAACACACTGATGGTGTATTTATTAACGTTAAACCTCATTGCATTCAATGCTCTCACTTTGAAGAACTCTCCCTTAATCTTCCACCCCATACCTTATCCCAACCTTATCCAAAAGAAATCTTTTGTCAATAGAGAGTTTAAAAGTGAAATTAAGCCCCAACGGTCAGTGTCGCCGGCGTCGTCTGGCGGTCATTGCAGGTACATCTGAGGGCATTTTTCAAATAGATTGCATACCGTTTCGAGAAAACCGCATCGACAAGTAGCGTCCATTGTCGCTAATCACCAGTGCAGATATAGAGACACGGTTCACGTGGCCGCCGCCGCCGCCAGTTGACTTCTGGAGAAAAGTTCGAAGCGCATTGTTTACATGATTTATTACCGCGTCCCCACGACGCAACGTGAGCCGTGATACCACGCAGTCCGTCGAGGTGGAAGTGGTTAGGAAAGACGCTTTTTGACTAAGTAATTGAATATGCGGATAAAAGTAGCCCTATGCAGTTAGACCTTAAGCATTAGCGGATAGTTTTGGGATAGTTGTCTTCTTTTGAGATTTATAAAAAAATAAAATATTGGGTAATTCTCTGCCAACTCACACGAAATCGGAAAAAGTTACATCGACCCTTCATCAATTTGCGTATAACTTTGTCCTTAAGGGTAATTTTGTACCGTGATCATGAATCCGAGGTACATCTTTCAAAGTCTATCTCATGACGATGGGGCGGTACGACCCCTTCAATTTTTAAACACTCGAAAAAATATGTGTTTTTGAATAATTGGTGAAGATTTGGAAATTTGGTTGCAAAGGGAATTTTGACAAACGATTTGATGGCGTACTAAAAAATCCACCAAAACGTATTTTTCATCGAAAAAAATCAAAAGTAGTTTTAAATACTCTGCTTATTTTTTCTATCACCTGCCATATTACACCATTACATTTTGAAACAGTTTCGAAACAATCAGATTTTTTTATTTTTATTATTGCTAACTTTGCACCAAATTCTCAATCTGTGCAAATAATAATGCACACAAAATCTTTGCAAACAGAAAAACATACCCCTTCTCCATTCCGCTCCCCTAGAATAGTGCGTGTCTCGACTGAGCTTTGATGCTTTCGATCACATTCGATCAGTTTAAACCAGGGAGTGTGACTTAGAGAGTTTAGTGATGTGCACTTTGTTGGAGAGCTTTTTACAACTTTCACACCCAAGTAACAAACGATTTGCCTAATACTCTTTACAAGTTTTATTAAAGCTTTGGAAAATGTGACCAAATTTCATAACAACTTTGAATTAATCTATCAAGTTCTATCCTCACTTTTCTTTCAAGATATCTTGAAAACTTTTCTAGTAGGTTTTCAAGACTCGCGGAACAAGTTTTATTTATTGGTTTTGTTAAGTTTTTCAAGCATTCGTCTAAATAAAACCATGTTAAAACCAATTGTGCTAGCAGTGGCATGTTCCAAAACCGTAGAACTTTAGCTCGTAATCTATCATTGGATGAAAACTAACGAGTCAGCATTTTTTGTTTTTTTTTTTTAATTATCAACTTGATTAACCTTCAAATCAATTATTTCAACAGCTAAAACGGCATTTTTTGTACAAGAATATGTTGATTTGTGTTTTAAATTCATAACGCGATTCAGTCTTGGTTAAATCTATATCAATTCTTTCACCGTAACAGTTCTTAAGAAGTCAGAAGTACATTTAACATGAATTTAATCAATAAAAGAATGGTTTAACGACTTTCGCCATATTAAGAGGCAAGAAATTGGGCTGAAAAACGCAGCCATTTTGAATATTTTAGAGAAATCAGAAGTCAGACGTATTTTGGCAAGAAAATCTCAAGGGTTATTTGATTTTTTTCGAGGCATCTTGAAAAATTATTCGTTCAATTTTTAATGGCAAGAACTTTTTGAATATGTTCACTAAGTTATGCATGTTTTATTTTTCAATATCATAACGTTTTCTTGTCAATTTTTGACTTGTATAATCTTATAATATTTGTTTATCAATTTGGGTACACCATAAACCAGAATGGTTTTGAGAATAATATTTTGAATTCAATGAGATCTGGTTAAGGTACGTTTGGTTTTCGTCAAGAACTGTTACATTTATATCTTGATTTATTTCAGTCGCTAAGAAGTCTTCCAGAATACTTCAAAACCATTAATCATTTACACTATATTTATTTGGGTCAGCAAGAGTATTTGAAGACATTGGTAAAACATATCTGCTAGACCAGGGGTTCTCAACCTTGGGTACATGTACCCCTAGGGGAACCAGTTTAACCCCCTGAGGATAATTTTATGGTGGTCAGATAAAGGACCAAATTTGACCTATTTGAAGAATATCTGTACCGTCATGCTTAGGGAATTCGAAGAAAAAAATGTATAGCATTGATTTTTTTTATAATGACTTGAAAAAAGTGCTATTAAATTAAATTGAATTTTTTAATCTGAATTTTTAAGCAGATTTTGAAAATCTTTTAAATGTATATTTTGGGCAGTTTCAAAAATACTTCTTTTAAAAACAATTCGTCCGTCATCAAAAATTTACATTTTGTTTCCCGAATAAAAATTTAAAAAAAACAAACGTATATATGAAAAAAGGCAATGAAAATTCAATTTACAAAACTAGAATGTAAAAAAAACTCATGCAAACGAAAAATTTCATTGCAGCTAAAGTAACAGGAAAGGCGTACCTAGCCTAGAAAAGGTTGAGAACCGCTGTGCAAGACTATATCGTTTTAAAACATCCTTGAAAATTGATCTTCATAACCTCCTAAAATGGTTCAATAGAATTTCAGAATATTGTTGAACAAGAATTTTCATCAGATGAAGTTTTTAATACGGATCTGAATGAAATAAAATCTATTATCAAAAAATTTAAAAATATGAAAGCCCCTGGTGAGGATGGCATTTTTTACATTTTAATTAAAAAATTACCAGAAGCAACTTTAAGTTGCTTGGTCAAAATTTTCAACAAATGTTTTGATTTGGCATATTTTCCCAGTAGTTGGAAAAATGCCAAAGTAATTCCGATTTTGAAACCGGATAAAAATCCTGCTGAAGCCTCAAGCTATCGGCCCATTAGTTTGCTTTCATCTATTAGTAAATTATTCGAAAGAATAATTCTTAATAGAATGATGACGCACATTAATGAAAATTCAATTTTCGCTGATGAGCAGTTTGGATTTCGCCTTGGGCATTCAACTACTCATCAGTTGTTGAGAGTTTCAAATTTAATTCGAAGCAACAAATCTGAGGGCTATTCTACTGGCGCTGCTCTTCTAGACATAGAAAAAGCATTTGACAGTGTTTGGCATAAAGGTTTGATTGCGAAATTGAAAAGGTTTAATTTTCCGATTTATATCGTGAAAATTATTCAAAATTATTTGACGGATCGTACTCTGCAGGTATGTTATCAGAATAGCAAATCTGATCAACTACCTGTACGTGCTGGCGTCCCTCAAGGAAGCATTTTGGGTCCAATTTTATACAATATTTTTACTTCTGACTTGCCTGATTTGCCCCCAGGATGTCAGAAATCACTTTTTGCTGATGACACAAGCATCTCCGCCAAAGGCAGAAGCCTTCGTGTCATCACAAGAAGATTACAAAAAGCTTGGATATTTTCAATTCTTATTTGAAAGAATGGAAAATTACTCCAAATGCTGCAAAACTCAACTTATTATTTTCCCTCACAAACCAAGGGCTGATTTTCTTAAACCAAAAAGTCATCACATTATAAAGATGAATGAGGTAAATTTAAAGTGGGAGGATCAAGTGAAATATCTTGGACTTGGTTTTGACAAAAACCTTACTTACAAGGATCACATTGAAAGTATCCAGGTTAAATGTAACAAATATATTAAATGTTTGTATCCACTTATAAACAGGAATTCTAGACTTTATCTCAAGAATAAACTGTTAATTTATAAACAAATTTTCAGACCTGCCATGCTTTATGCTGTGCCGATCTGGACAAGCTGTTGCTTAACCAGGAAGAAAAAACTTCAGAGGATTCAGAACAAAATTCTGAAAATGATTTTGAAACTTCCTCCCTGGTTCAGCACCAGTGAACTTCATCAATTAGCCGAAGTTGACACTTTGGATGTTATGTCCAATAAGATAATTGATGCATTTCGACAAAAATCATTGCAGTCTTCAGCTGCATTGATCCGCTCTTTATATAGTTTATAAGTTAGTTTTAAGGTATCCCTTTTCCCTTTTGTACATGTAGGACCTCCTACATTTGAAATCACTGAATAGCGAAAGCTACAATATTTCATGAATAAATGAAAGTTGCTAGTATTTAAAATTGAGGTGAAAAGTCATCGTTTGTGATTGGACACTCAATAATATTTTAACTGAATGAATGTACATGGAAAAGAAATTTGAATAAATATAAATTAAAAAAAAAAAAAAAAAAAAAAAAAAAAAAAAAACCTCCTAAAATGGTACACTTTGCACTTAACTCAGCTTTAAATCGTGTTTAATACAGCATGTAGGACTAAAATGTTTTATAACCATTTTTGGCCAACGACTCTTAATAATCTCTTCTAGATTGTTTTAAAACTTAAATTGTTACTATGAAATACGCAATATAGACACTTTACCAGTTTGGTAGGATTCATGTCTTACAATCAGATTGAAATTTCAAAGATTGCTGGTTAATTTGGTTGAAACTTTTATTCGAGACCAAATATTGGGCAAATATGTGATAATATATTTTTTTGATATGTGCATGAATCCATCATGCAATTCTGCGATCCCATATTGGTCAAATTTTAGTTGTTGATTTTCAAATACATTTTTCAGTATTTCGACACCGCCATTTTGGTCGCTATCTTAAAAGCATGTTTGGGGTCATATTCAAGCTTAATTATTCAAAACAAGGCAAGGAAGGTTTTTTCATGATTCGATTATCCGAAGTTTCAGAGGCCGCCGGATAATCGAGCCTGAACTGTACTATTGTGTATGGACTGTGGACAATCGACAAAGCATGGTCGATAGCAAAAATATAATATTTTTTGGAGAACTTGTTCGACAACCTGTTTTGAGGATTTCGTCCATTTATCGAATAACTGAGTTGATCGATAAAAAAACTGCACGTTTCTATCAATGGAAAGTGTTGTTTTCTAAATATTATAATAACATTTTAAATTTATAAACATTTTTTTTTTTGCTTTCATAAAACCAAATTTCCAAATTTTCTCAAAAAACTGATTTAAATATTTATTTTGAAACGGTTATATTATTAGCAACTTTGATGGTATTGATTACAAGTTAATCCGTTGTAATAACTCAAAAATTTCTTGGAAAACATGTCTAAATTTGGATAACTTTAGTTCCCATGTGAAGTAATAGCCCAACATCTCTCATGCAGACCTATACGAAAGAAAGTAAAAGTGTTTTGCAATATATTTTGCATCATTGGAACTCATTAGCCGACGCCGACGCTCATCCTCAACAACTGCAGCAGCTGCTACCTACTGAAAATCACCAAGAAAATGTAAATAAACGAAAATGGGGAAACTAAGAGTCGATGAATGACTGGCAGGCAGGGAGGAAATTTCACAGACACTTCCCAACGGGGATCATTATGCACCGAACTCATGTTAAATGTCGATAAATTTACAGCTCACAACGGCTATATACTAAACAGAGCTGGCGGTTTAGAGAGAGAGGAAAAAGATGAAACATCAGTATGCTTTAGAAAGAAAGTACTACCCGAGCGAACATCTCGTGATGCAAATATCCCACCATCAACATTGTTTTTGACTGCAAATACTTCGTTTGACTGCAGTTGTTTCAACTGTGCAAAAATTTCTATGACTGCACCCAATTAAGCATTTTCTCTCAGTTGTCACTATATCAAATGTTAAACATTTGACTAATGAAGATTTCTAACAATGTGAATAAAAACTTGAAGAAATTTTTACCAGTCAGAAAAAACCTTCGTGATTTAATCGATAGGCCTATCGTGCTAGTTAAAACCCTCAAGTGACGTAGAGTTACATCATGTATCGTAAGCTAAGGAGGTGTGCTCAATTTGATAACATTTTCACGTTCTCCACATGCCACTACCGTTCCGCGAAACCCCTGCTCAATTCCGCTCCAAATTAAGTTTGTTTTTTCACCACTAACTTTGTGGCACATTTCCACGTAAATGAAGTTTAGGGTCTTCAGCAAAGAGAAAAAAAAACACTTCAAGTAACAAGTAACATACATTCACTTCAAGACCCCATCATAAACCCAGCAGCCGGTTCAACGTTAAATTATATAATGGCAGGTTGGCCGGGCATCCTCTCCCTCTCGTGGGCTACGACCAAATTGGTTTCCATGATACCAAATCTTGAATCGCGCGGGGAGACTTCAACGCGCGCTACAGCCCAAACAAGCGACGAACTGCGCTCTCTTTCTTTCTCCACAACTTGGTTTACCATTCTGAAGGGGGATTTTTTTCCTGCTAGTTTTGCACCTTTGGCAGTTTCGGGTGCTCATCTTCATGGCAGATGATGGCCATTAGGGAGTGCACCAAATAAGCACCAGAGCCGGAAGTCGGTGTGCGGTTAACCGTCCAGAATGAACAACTTGAGCAAGTACATTTGCGGCAGTAGGTTAGTGGTCGTCGTTCCCGAAAACAGTTATGCCCTAAAGTACCCCCAGGAAGGGGAGGAAAAATGTCAAACGTGATTAGGTCAGCAGTGCCATTTCGAGAACGTTATCTTGATTGAACCACGGAAGTTGGCTCGCACAAGAAGGTGGGCTTGGCCCAGGCTGGTGACCACCGCCAAGAAAGCCCTCTGAGGCGGAACGATTTACATTACTCTTCACCGCCACCGATTCTGTAGACCATGGCATAATGATATCGATTTACCTGCAACGATGGTCATCGCCCAGATATAGGTATAACATTTATCAATGGAGAAATTTGCGCCACACTCTATATGGCCGCTTGATTGCCAACCTTTTTGCGGGAACGTTGCCTGGGACGGTCGGGTTTCACAAGGCGACGAAACTCTAAAGTTCATACCCAACCCGGGTAAGGTAGCTGCAGCAGCAGCAGCAAACCCACTGGACCATGGGCTAGGTTGGGTTTGCCTAACTTTCAAAACACAGCTCTCAGTGCATATCGACTGACACTGCAATGCAAGCCGATGTTCGGAGCGATTCATGCTTTCTGCACTATCGAACATCACTCTGAAGTGGTCGGAGGAGTTTCGATTTGTGAAAGATCTTCGGCTCGAAAAAACCAGAGGCAGGAGCTAACTTGAGGTAATTTAAGGATCACCGCGGAACAAAACCTGCAAAAATCCTGTTTGGCTACATTACTGAACAAGGGAATATCGAGTAGAAATCCTGTTTCCTTTCGCTGATGCATTGCCGGTGAGCAAACCACGCTCAGAGCAATATTTTTTCAACTTTAAACGTGCAATCCCAAGGACGTTCAGTGACTGTCAGAAGATCCCTTGGACGGATCCTAGCAGAGGCATCAATCCAGACGAAACTTGTTGTGATAACTTGTGAAAATTAAGGAAACTTTTCTTTCAAACTTACTATTGATCATTTACAATATTTACTACTGTTATTATTACCCGCTCAATATATTTATATTGTTTACATTATTTTGAAAGACGAAATCCCTACAACTAGTTTTTTTTAATAAATTACTGCAATTCAATCAAGTCCACGATTTTTTGTATCATGAACTTTTTCAGAAATATTCATGAAAGTTTTTAAAGTATAAGGATTAGGGTGGTCCAAATCCGGACTTTTTTGGGGCTACCCCTTGAAATCAAAGATTGGCCCATCACTAGGCTAAATTCCAAATTTGAGCTCATTCTGACCACGGGAACCCCTCCCTCCAATCGCTTAAAGTTTGTATGGGAAAAATCGTCAAAATGTATGGAGAAAAGCAACTGTTTTACTTTTTTACCTGTGGAAGGTGCCAGAGTTATCCGATTCTTACCATTTCTCAAATGTAGAACCTTCATTAAATTTAGAACAACTTTCCCGAAGACACCATATTTTTAGGATTTTTTCCCGCGAAGTTATTAGCGCCCAAAACTGACCATTTTTGCGCGGCTAGCTGTAAGGGGCTACCTAACAACGATGTTTATTTCCAACACACGTGCTCTCTCTCAGGTTCAAACTCTCTCACGAGCTTGCTTGCCTGCCTGCCTGCCTGTTTACCTACAAGCGCGCTCTGTTTCTCTGCTTGGACTTTTGTCGTCGTCGTCGTTTTCGTTTGCTATCCGCTGCGCTGCGTTCCTGGCATGTTTATTATAATTTTCAACTAAAATAGCAGGTTTGTTTTGAGATATATTTAGCTTATAAATTCTTAAATTATGCACGGAAAAAAATAATTTAAAGAAAAGACAGCTTAGGCTCATTAAACAAAAAATTACAGCAAATGTGCAAATGCAAAAACAAATGCAAATGTTTTTTTGTTTTAATCATGATAATAATTTGATTTTTTTTAATCAGGTAATACAAATTATGTTACTTTAGGTAGTTTGCTTTAACAAAAATATACTTTATTACAAGTCAAGGCAATTTTACAATTATTGCTGCAAATTTTCATTCATACTCTATAAAATTATTACTTTTTGTGCTGTCTGGAAATTTCTTTCTGTGTTCCTCGACCACCTTCAACAAATATTGCAACTTTTCTTAATTTTTTGTCGTTTACCTGATTTTTGTTTTTTGAAAAAAAAAAATAGAGAACATTATCCCTATTTAAAAATTTACTCAATAATAAAAGATGACCGTGGATGAATGACGATCATGGATAAACTAATTCATCGAAATTTTTATTCTCTCTCACACGCTCTGATAATATGATATCTATTGTTAATCACATAATACATTTAATTTTATATCTAAAATCAAACCTGCTATTTTAGTTGAAAATTATAATAAACATGCCAGGAACGCAGCGCAACGGACGGCAAACGAAAACGACGACAACGACAAAAGTCCAAGCAGAGAAACAGAGCGCGCTTGTAGGCAAACAGGCAGGCAGACAGGCAAGCAAGCTCGTGAGAGAGTTTGAACCTGAGAGAGAGCACGTGTGTGCTCGAATTGGAAATAAACATCGTTGTTAGGTAGCCCCTTACAGCTAGCCGCGCAAAAATGGTTAGTTTTGGGCGCTAATAACTTCGCGGAAAAAAATCCTAAAAATATGGTGTCTTCGGGAAAGTTGTTCTAAATTTAATGAAGGTTCTACATTTGAGAAATGGTAAGAATCGGATAACTCTGGCGCCTTCCACAGGTAAAAAAGTAAAACAGTTGCTTTTCTCCATACATTTTGACGATTTTTCCCATACAAACTTTAAGCGATTGGAGGGAGGGGTTCCCGTGGTCAGAATGAGCTCAAATTTCGAATTTAGCCTAGTAATGGGTCAATCTTTGATTTCAGGGGGTAGCCCCAAAAAAGTCCGGATTTGGACCACCCTAATAAGGATACATATTTGCGATAATAAACATCTGAATAAAAGTCGTTGAAGCGTTAAAACCGAATACATATAACTCATAAAAATTAATGAATGCTGTTCAGTTCAACCTGTTTGCAAATAAAACAATAGCAGTTATGGCGAAAAGAAAAATTATTTAAGATTTGTATGCTTGACAACAGCTCGAATAACGATTTAAAGATAGAGAGTCCAATTTCAGGAGTTAAAAAATCCCCGGTTTTCCAACAAATTTCCCGATAAAATTTAAAATTTTGAAAATCGTTTCTATTAAGATTTAACATCAAAGTTGTATAGGACAGCAACTGAAATGGTAAAAATAAGTGTGAGGATCAATCATTTTAATAACTAGACAACTTCAAGAAAATATATAATTTTCCTTGTTTTGAAAGCTGTCGTGCAAATCGTAACAATAAATAAAAAATATCGCAGATATTTTTTGTTGGTAGGTTTTTTTTTTTTTGTTGAACCCAAAACCATAAAATTGCTTTTAAACATGCCTCTGTGACCAGTTTTAAAGAGTGTGATTAAGGGGTTACATACATGTAAATCGGCAAAAATGTCAGAGGTTGGTTTGAGCACAAACTAAAACTTTTTTTAAATCTGTTTTCAGGACATTAAAATTTATATTTTCATCTGTTAACAAAACAAATTTGAGGACATTTGGTGGTATCATTGCCGAAATATAGCCATTTTAAGTTAGCAGTTCCAAAAAACGGGTGCCACGATATCTCAACACTGCTTTGACGAAATCGGCTCAAAATTTTTGTGAAGACTCATTAAACCGGTCCCGTATGCATGACGAAGGCCGATTTTCAAAAAGTTTATTTTTAAAAAAGATAAAAATATTTTTATTTTTTTTATGTAAAAAATCTAAAAATTTTGATTTTTGTATTTTAAAAAAATGCTAAATTTTAAAATCGAGCTTCGTCATGCACACGGGATATGTCTTGCGAGTCTTCACCCAAAATTTCAACCAATTTGGTCTATCCCATCTCGAGATATCGTGGCACCCGTAAATCAACTCGGTGTTTTGAGAAAAACGCTCGCAAAGTTTGACAGTTCGCTTTGCGCATGGCAAAATTTTCAGCTAAAATCGTCTGTAACTTGATTTAATCATAAATTATCTTCATGAAACTTTCAGGATTGATAGAAAATCATCTTTTAAGTTGATTTAATAAATTTTCTGTAATATGAAAATTTGTGATTTTCTACATGTATGTAACCCCTTAAGGTTAACATTAACACATAAAGCTAAAATGAAAAATAAAGCAGAAATTATGTTTTCATGAAACAACTCAGAGTGATTTCAGCTCTTTAACAAATTAGTAATGCTTTTTTTATTTTTTCCTTAACCAAAAAGTTATGTAAATGTAAATGTAAATACTTCCACTTGAATTTCGGGGATTCGAAATATTTTTACGTGAAATTTCGGGAATTATTTTTCCGGTTCGTGAAATAAGACGCGAAAGAAATACGTAAAATTTCGGATAATTTTCATAACTTCGTGAACATTGTATGCACGATGTCATGCAAAAAAAATCATAAAGCTATTAAAAATGTTATGTACGATTTCTTGAGAAAACATTCTTGACAGTTTGGTACACTCTAACCAAAAATCATGATTTTCTTAGTTCAATATCTCACTTTTCATACGAATTTTTCAGTTCAACCCATACAACCATATTGAACTCAGAAAATCAAGATTTTTGGTAAGGGTGTAACATTAGGTTCGTCATGAAAACATGATAATCTCATGACTACACTCAAAGTAAAAAAGTCACCCTTTAAAAGGGTATCGAAAATGTACACTCAAACCCCGATGGTTTGACACCCACTGTTGTCAAACGATCCGATATCCGAACGATACAACGATATGGTAAAAACAAGTCATCCAACAGTGTTTCTTGTTAGAGGGAATCGTATTGACATGCTATAATAGTTGAAGTAGATATTTTCAAACATTTGGGTAGTTTTCGAGCAATTCCATCAAAAATATTAGAAAAAGCTGCCAAAATAACAGGATTTGTTCTAGGAACGAGATTTTTTCAGCAAAGTCACCTACACAACCCTTATAACAGAATTTAGTTTCATTGAGAAGAACCTGAGAAATGGTAAAATCCGTAAAAAAATCACTTTGACCCAATCTCACCTCCAGACCCAATGTCACCCCCACTGACTTGTGTTATTATTCTGTTTTGTTTGGTTTGGAAATCTTCCTAAACACTAAATCTAAGCAAATCAAATCTAACAGTTTGGAAATCTTCCTAAACGCTAAAATTGAAAAAAAAAACTAAAAATCCATCGGCTTAGCTACAGTAGCTACAAGGAACTTCATCAATCGATCCCATTTTTTTAGGATAAATTCGTAACAATTTTATCAAATTCTATTCCGAATTGTGCTTCCTAAGAATATTGATCCCAATTGAAGCACATGCCAACATTTGTGACTGATGGTATCATATTTATATGTGGCGTACTAAAATCTAGATATCACAATTGGTCACATGAATTAATGATTCACACCAGGGGCGCCGACTCTGGAGGGGGCACGGTACTTTTTAATACTAAAAATAGAAAATTTTCCGGAAATCATCATTATTGAGTATTGGGAATCCATTTCAAAACGTTTTTGCTCGTATTCTTAATTTCTTAAAAAATTAATTGGTGTATCATAATTTTGAAATTTTCGATTTTTTTAAGCATTGAATTTCATTGTTATTTCTAAATTTCTGATTTTTTAAATTTCTGAATTTCTGCTTTTGATTTCTTAACATTTTCAAGCCATGAGTTTTTTTAACCCTAGATTTTTTTTATAATATTATAATTTTTTAAGTTTTGGAATATTAAATTTTGTGTATCTGTTATTTTTTTTTCTGAATTGCAGATTTGAAAAATTGTTTATGTTTTAAATTTTGTATTTTTAAATTTCTGAAGTTCTAAATTTATGCTTTTTACTTTTGTTTTTATTGTTAGAATATTTGTGTTGTTGAATTTCTAAATATCTGATTATTTTTATTGTTGACTGTTAGCTACTTCTAGAAAATAAGTGAGAATATGCCAATGAGAAGGAATTCGCCTTCCAAACATTTAAAAAATTCCCCCCAATTAACATTCTCAATCACGTTTTAATAAATTTTCTTTTAAAAAAAATGCATTCCGGATGAAAAAAAAACCTATCACATCGTAATAAAATTATTAAAATTCGTGATATACAAGAAACTTTAACATCTAATCGCCACTCTTACCTATCGATTTCGGAAAACAACCGTGCCCCCCAACATTTTGGACTAGTCGACGCCCCTGATTCACGCAGAACGCAACGTAGATAACCAACCTAACCACCTGAAGTCATTATCGCGCCAACGCTCCACGTGGAAGAAATGGGCAACTTTTTCAAAGAGTTCACTAAAAACGTGCACAAGCACGACGACCTGTGGGACGTGCTCTGGGTTGGCCAGCAGTTCTACCAACTGCTAGGGCTGTCCCCGTTGCGCTATCGCGGCCAAGGGAAGATTCCGGTGCCCAAACGCGTCCCGTGGGGAGCAATCATTTCGAGTGTGGTATTTTTGGGATTTTTCGTGGTTCATTCTGTGTCCGATTTGGCTACCATTAATTCGAGTTCTTACATTTTGAGCAACGGCTTTCGGTGGTTCCAGCAACTGGTTTCAGTGTTTACAAGCTTGGTGGCGGCAATTAATGCAATCTACTGCAAGAAAATCGCCCGGTTGGTGTTTTCGCTGTATGACTTTGATTTAAAGGTACTTTTGAAAATTTCTAGGAGAATAAATGTTGAAGGATGTCTGCCTATCTCTGTTTCAGCTTTCAGCAATTGGATATCCAATGGATCAAAAGTCTCAAAATCGTTGGATAAATTCTGCAGCGTTGCTTATTTCGTCATTTCTTGTAACATTGTCAGCGTTAACTGCTTATCTAACCATAAAAATATCGCATGGATCCTTTCTTAAATTTTCTGTTATTTTCTTCAGTATTTGTGCCATTAACATCGTAATTTCAAACTACAGTGGGCAGAATGTTTTAATGGAATATTGTCTTCAGTTCCGATTCAAATCACTTCACAAGTATTTCTGGTAATAAGTGGTCATTATGTTAATCCAAAAATAAGTAATTGTAATACTTTTCTATTTACCAGTCAACTATTTCCCACAGAACCCGAGCACGTGAATAGTTTCAGACTTGCTAGTATTTCGAAAAATCGCTCACTATTGAACGAGCGGATTGCACAAATAGCGGATCTGCACTACTTTCTGATACAGCTAACGGCCAGGTACAATGGCATTTTCGCTGTACAGCTAATGCTGACCCACCTTGGAGCAACGCTGATAACGATCTTATCCTGGTTCTCTGTGTACCGGGCCGTGGTGAGTGCCGATGGAGACAGTATCTTCGTGGTGTCCATCAACGTGAGCTGGAGCTTGTACTACTCCGTCTATCAGTTTATGTACACCATGATGGGAGCCCAAGTGTCCTTCGAGGTAAACATTTTGGTGTTGCATATCGATTTGAATCATGATTTGACATCATTACAGGCCAAACAGATGGGCAGGGTTGTTACGGACGGCGCGGATCGCGCGGATGGCGCGTTTCGCGCGGATAGCGCGGATCTGGCGCGGATTTGCTGGCTAATTTTGCTCAGGCGCGGATTTCGCGCGGATGGCAATTTTGAAAATGTTTGTTTGTATTTTCTTAGTACGAAACGTCGAAAAATTATTTTTTATATGTTTCTTGTCATTTGTTAACATCTCCGGCTCTGAATATTTAATTTCTTTTGAGTTTGGAGTAATGATTTTTAACCTTATTTATTTTTAATTTTATGCTGGATTTATTCAATTTTTAATTTTGTAAATCAAATATTACAAACTTTTCCCTAAGATGTAGACATTAGAATGTGTAACAAAAACTATTATTGGGGCTTGTTCTGGTGGGCGACAAATATGAGCTTGATTGGACGTAACAGAAGCTGGCCTCCACTTTCGAATTTTGGAATGGAATTTAATCGGTAGAAATATTTTTTTTTCTTAATTTAAACATTCTTGGCGAAAATAAAAAGATCAGAACATTCCAAATTCAAAGCTTCAGAAATTCAAAAATTCGAAAAAAAAATTGTTTCAATAGTTTTTATAATAACAAAAAAAATCAAAATGCATATTATTTTTTTTCGAAATTTCTAAAATCGTAATTTAAAAAATCTGAAATTTCAAAATTCAAAATTTTAACAATCTGAAATTCAAAATACAAAAAATGTTGGTAATCAAAAATTTTAAGATTTAAAAACAAATCAAAATTAAAAAGTCAAAATTTAAAAACTAAAAAATATCAAATTCAAAACAATATAGAAAAAAATCTCAAATCTAAAATGATTTTAGTATCCTTAAGCTTATAAATTCTTAAATTCTAAAATTCTTAAATTCTAAAATCCTAAATTCTTAAATTCTTAGATTGTTAAATTGTTAAATTTTTTAATTCAAAAATTCAAAAATTCAAAAATTCAAAAATTCAAAAATTCAAAATTTTAAAAATTTTAAAATTCTAAAATTCTAAGATTCTAATTCTAAAATTCTAAAATTCTAAAATTCTAAAATTCTAAAATTCTAAAATTCTAAAATTCTAAAATTCTAAAATTCTAAAATTCTAAAATTCTAAAATTCTAAAATTCTAAAATTCTAAAATTCTAAAATTCTAAAATTCTAAAATTCTAAAATTCTAAAATTCTAAAATTCTAAAATTCTAAAATTCTAAAATTCTAAAATTCTAAAATTCTAAAATTCTAAAATTCTAAAATTCTAAAATTCTAAAATTCTAAAATTCTAAAATTCTAAAATTCTAAAATTCTAAAATTCTAAAATTCTAAAATTCTAAAATTCTAAAATTCTAAAATACTAAAATTCTAAAACTCTAAAATTCAAAAATTCAAAAATTCAAAAAATCAAAAATTCTAAAATTCTAAAATTCTAAAATTCTAAAATTCTAAAATTCTAAAATTCTAAAATTCTAAAATTCTAAAATTCTAAAATTCTAAAATTCTAAAATTCTAAAATTCTAAAATTCTAAAATTCTAAAATTCTAAAATTCTAAAATTCTAAAATTCTAAAATTCTAAAATTCTAAAATTCTAAAATTTAAAATTCTAAAATTCTAAAATTCTAAAATTTAAAATTCTAAAATTCTAAAATTCTAAAATTCTAAAATTCTAAAATTCTAAAATTCTAAAATTCTAAAATTCTAAAATTCTAAAATTCTAAAATTCTAAAATTCTAAAATTCTAAAATTCTAAAATTCTAAAATTCTAAAATTCTAAAATTCTAAAATTCTAAAATTCTAAAATTCTAAAATTCTAAAATTCTAAAATTCTAAAATTCTAAGATTCTAAAATTCTAAAATTCTAAAATTCTAAAATTCTAAAATTCTAAAATTCTAAAATTCTAAAATTCTAAAATTCTAAAATTCTAAAATTCTAAAATTCTAAAATTCTAAAATTCTAAAATTCTAAAATTCTAAAATTCTAAAATTCTAAAATTCTAAAATTCTAAAATTCTAAAATTCTAAAATTCTAAAATTCTAAAATTCTAAAATTCTAAAATTCTAAGATTCTAAAATTCTAAAATTCTAAAATTCTAAAATTCTAAAATTCTAAAATTCTAAAATTCTAAAATTCTAAAATTCTAAAATTCTAAAATTCTAAAATTCTAAAATTCTAAAATTCTAAAATTTAAAATTCTAAAATTCTAAAATTCTAAAATTCTAAAATTCTAAAATTCTAAAATTCTAAAATTCTAAAATTCTAAAATTCTAAAATTCTAAAATTCTAAAATTCTAAAATTCTAAAATTCTAAAATTCTAAAATTCTAAAATTCTAAATTCTAAGATTCTAAAATTCTAAAATTCTAAAATTCTAAAATTCTAAAATTCTAAAATTCTAAAATTCTAAAATTCTAAAATTCTAAAATTCTAAAATTCTAAAATTCTAAAATTCTAAAATTCTAAAATTCTAAAATTCTAAAATTCTAAAATTCTAAAATTCTAAAATTCTAAAATTCTAAAATTCTAAAATTCTAAAATTCTAAAATTCTAAAATTCTAAAATTCTAAAATTCTAAAATTCTAAAATTCTAAAATTCTAAAATTCTAAAATTCTAAAATTCTAAAATTCTAAAATTCTAAAATTCTAAAATTCTAAAATTCTAAAATTCTAAAATTCTAAAATACTAAAATACTAAAATTCTAAAATTCTAAAATTCTTAAAATTCTGAAATTCTAAAATTCTAAAATTCATAAATTCTTAAATATTTTTATTTTTATTTTTAAATTCTTAGTTCTTAAATTCTTAAATTCTTGAAGTCTTATTTTATGTTAGAGATTTTGAAATTATGACAAGACATTATTTTAAATATCAGAAATTAAATTTCTTTCGGAGTGAAATTTTAGCAAGGATTTTGGATTACAAACTGTACAAAAAATCTTAGATTTTTAATATTTAGACTTTCGAAACTAAAATTTTTATCATATTATAATTTTAGTTATATTTTTGAAACTTTGAAGTTTTTAAATATTGTATTTTCTATTTTGAAGATTTTTTTTATGACCCCAGCCTTGACCGTTTCTTGAGGATTTTTTTAAATGGATTTATTGCTTTCTTTCTTTTGGAGCCTTTAACCATAAAACGAGTTTTTTTATCAAATACTTTCTGAATTAGTTTTTCTTCATTAAAAAATAAAATTTCTTAAATGTTGGTCGCGATATTTTTATATATGGCGTGGATTTTGCGCGGTTTCGAATTTTAGGTCGGCGCGGATTTGGCGCGGATTTTTTTTCGACCGTCCCGTAACAACCCTGGATGGGAGTCGTGGTTCACAAGGCGATCGAAATCGTCACGGACGAAGATATCCGAGATGTGGTCTCTTCACTAGCGTTTTCAAACATCCATATAATATTGACAACCATATTTCTAAATTTCAGTTGCTACTGTTTTCCGCTCAAATAGACCAAAGATGCCCAGAGATTTCGTGCCAGCTGTTTGTGCTGAATGGAACTTTGATTCTTTCGGTATTTGAGGAATATGAAATGGGAGAAAAATCTATTAATTTTGAAACTTTTGCTTTCCAGACCATCGGATTCATCTGTACCTATTTGGTCGTTTTGATTCAGTTCGACCTGACGTCCAACGTTTAGAAGTTTTTACAGCCGCTTCATTTAAGAAATAAACATTTCTTGTGCAACTTTTTTTTTTATTCATATTTTTTTTTATTAGGTCCTTTTAGGTACTGCGACCAGGTTAGGACCGAGGATCGGTTTGAAACAAATATATAATAAACAAAAATAACTCATCATCACAACGTCCTTCCTTAACCTGATACAAAGTGTTATACTAACAGGCTATCGTTTCCAATAAATTACAAATTACAAATTACAAACTCTTTATAATCCGTACTTGGAGATCATGTAACTGACGAGCGTGTCTTGGTCCAAGCGGGTCTTGCAGGTCTTGAACCTGCCGATGTACTCGGAGAAAATGCCCCACAACTCAGCCGAACTGTAGAGCACCTCCCCGGCTTCCTCCACCTTGGCTGCTTCCTGCGGGTCGAGGGCGATCCTTCGCTTTTCCGTCGGTAACTGCGCCCGGCAGCGGAGGGAACTCCGCCGGCGTGAACGCCGGAACTGCTGGACTCTGCTTCTCCGCCTTCCTTGCCGGCGGTTTCGGTTTCGACGCCTGCTGGCGCCTCAGGATGAAGTCCGCACGCTTGGGGCAGCTGCGGTCCGTGGCTTCGTGGGCTCCAGAGCAGTTGGCACACCGCTTCGGCTCTGCTTCTTGGACTTTGCACTCTTCCGTCTTGTGGGGACCCCCACAGTTGTTGCACCTCCCCTTGAGGTGGCAGTTCCTAGTCCCATGACCCAGCTGCAAGCAGTTCCTGCACTGAGTCACGTTCGGCCGTTTGTTCCGGTAGGCCTCCCACCGGATGTGAAATGCTTGCAGGAGCTTAATTTCACTCAGCTTCTTGAGGTTGGTGTACCCCTTGGGGGACGTAACAATGTACGGGGTTTCCGTCGATGAGACGAACTCTCCTTTTCTCTTGATGGCATGCACCTCCACAGCATCCAGGTTGTGCAATTCCTTGAGTTTCTTCTTGACGAATTCAGGTGAAGCCGGTGGAAGTCCCCTGATGAACTCCACTTTGTTCGCGATCAAGTGGGCCCGCGCGGTTTCAAAACGCTCCTCGGAGATACACAGCAGTTTGATCCCAAACGGAGTCAGCTTGTAACTTGGCTTGGTTGTGCACGACAATATTACACTCCTCAGCTTGCCAAAGCTCATATTCTTTACCACCAGAGGAGGTGGTTTCTTGGCCACTGGAACCGGTGGGACGCTTCCTTTCCCGGCTGGGTTACCTTTGTTATTGTTGTTGTTCTCCACCAGCGGGCTGAACTTGTTGTTGTTGAGGAGCTGTTCCTCGTTGCCATTTCCGATGTCGGCTCCGTCGTCACTTGTCTTCTTCCGCTTTCGCGTTCCGTTTCCGGGAAGAAACTCGTCGTCGGAGGAATCATCCACCTCCATCCACAAGCACTTTTCGAGCAGCAACAACAGAGGAAAAACGCGTCCACCACGTTGAGCTGTCAAACGGGTTGTGTGAGTTCCCCGTAAAAAAATTGAGAGTTCTCGACCGTTAGCTTCAATTGGGTACTAAAACCCTATGTCAATTTTTATGTACAACGGTAAAAAACACGATTAAAAACCATTTCTGATCACTTTTTTTTTTTCATTTTAATGCAAAAAAAATATTTGACAAGACAACATTTTTTCGTTGGATCAACTATGGTCCCCTTGGAACGAGCTGTCAAGTAGGAGCTTTTCTGTCAAGAAGGACCGCGAGGTTAATTTTTAAAAATTGATTTAAAAATCCATTTTAAACTCTTTGTGGTCGTACAAAGGGTCATTGTGCTCAGAAAAATAAGCTTTATCGCTGTAATCAATAATATCAGCAATCTAAGCTTCATTTTAGGACCCAATTGGCACTTTTTCGAAAGTTTGCGGACATGTAAGGTGAGCTCAAACACACTGATGGTTTGTCCAACTTTGTTTTTCTATCAAAATGACAAAAAGTAAATCTGGTTTGGGTAGTAATGCCTAATCTTATCTAGCACAAACTCTTGTCGTTCACTTTTCTTTAACATCCGAAAACATCCAAAAATGTAGTACAAAAATTTAAGCGCTATCCGAGGGGGACGTCAGTTATCCCTACTGCGTTGTATCATAGAATAGGTATTCCTATTCCTATTCTATGCTTTGACCAACCAACGGGGTACAAACTAAAAAAGTGTCAAACGAAAAAGTGACCAACCACCGGGGGTTGAGTGTACCATCATTAGAATTAAATTTCGGAGAAAATATGCAACAAATTCTTTCAAGTTTTAAAAGTAGTTTTTATTGTGCAATCATGTAAAAGTAAACAACTGTTAGGTACACACGTTGAGGAATAATAATAATAATTAAAAATTAATCATGACAAAAAGACCCTCTCTTCCCTAAATCAAGAACACAATCTCGTCCGCCATCATGATCTGGTTGTCCTCGGTCATCCGCTCGATCGCCGCCCGCATCTCGCCCTGCGTGAACGCCTCCGCGCCGCTGTTCTCGTTGATGTACTTGCCGAGCCGGTCCAGCGCCAGCGACTGCTCCCGGGCCGCACGGAACGCCTGGTTGACGCCCTGCTTGAACAGCTTCAGCCGCTCCTCGCTAACTTCCTGCACTTCGGTTGCGGTGGCTGCCGTGTCTTCCGAGTCCATTGGGGTTGCGGTTGTCGGTGCTGAGGTGCTCGGCCCGGAGAGGGTTTGACGGCGGGTGAGGTCACCGGCGTCCGGAGGTGGCGAGACGAGTTCTTCGGTGTCGGAGTCGGCGTCGTCGATGCGGGTTCGCTTGGCGCGTCGGCTGGAGGTTCGGGAGCCTTGCGTGCTGGGGGTTTCGGTTTCCTCTTCGGAATCGGCGTCGGCTTGTTCTTCGCCGTCGGAACCGTCTTCGGCACGGCGACGCTTCTTCTTCTCGCGCTCGAGCACCTTTTTGAAGTAGGCAAACTGGATGAGTTCGATGGCGGCTTGGGCGTCCTTGTCGGTGACGGTGCGGGCCATTCGGGCCTTGGCGTGAGCGGTTGACAGACGGATGAGGGTTTCCAGGGTACGCGGAGTGACGGGTTGGGTGCGGGCCACGTCCGAGTCCATCAGATCTTGCGACCGCAGTCGGGAGTACTCGTTCGAGATGAGTTCACAAGCACTTTCCGTTAGCTTTGGCTTGAGACACTTGGCGATGTGGATGTACTTGCGCATGAACTCCACCGACAGGATGTTGTCGCTCTTTTTGCGGCTGCTTCCGTGCAGCAACTCGTTGTACTTTTCGTACATCGGAGTTTCTTTGTTTTCGCGCTCCTCCGGGTTGATCGTGGACAGGTTGTCCACCGCGCTGACGCCCATCGGCAGCACGTCGCCGTCCTGTTCCTTGTTGCTCCGGTAGCGATGCATCCGCACCACGTGGTCCGAAATCATCCGATCGTGGTCGGCGTCGATCACGTCCAGCAGCACAAACAGCAGATCGAAACGCGACAGCAGCGAGTCCTGAAGACCAATGTTTTCCATCGGAGTTTTGTACTGATCGTACTGTAATAAGGTAAAAGAGAAATTAGTAAGGCCTTCACCAAGGGATTAGTTTGACAACTCACCCTTCCGTACACCGGATTGGCCGCGGCCAGCACCGAACAGCGTGCGTTCAACGACGCATGTATTCCCGCCTTCGAAATGGTCACCCGTCCCTGTTCCATGACCTCGTGAATCGCCGTTCGATCGATGTCGCTCATTTTATCAAACTCGTCAATGCAAACGACGCCGCGATCGGCCAACACCATGGCACCGGCCTCCAACCGACGCTCGCCCGTCTCCTGGTCAGTGGTCACGGCAGCCGTCAAACCGACACCGCTGGAACCTCGACCCGTCGTAGTGATGGCACGCGGAGCCGTGTTCAGCACATAGCGCAACATCTGCGACTTGGCCACACTGGGATCGCCGATCAGCAGCACGTTGACATCTCCTCGAAGGCGCGTTCCGTTCGAAAGGTTCTTCTCGATTCCGCCCAGCAGCAGACACAAGATGGCCTTCTTCACGTACTCGTGACCATGGATTGACGGGGCCAAACTCTTCGACAACAGCTCAAAAATGTCGTTGTTCTTGGCCAACTTCTTGCACAGATTGATCTCCTCTCGGGAAACGCTCAACGTGCTCTCCTTGTTCAACTGCGAGATGTTGTTGGCAATCAAGATCGTCCGGAACGTGCCCGTAGTGTAACCGCCCTGCTTCCCAGGGAGACAACGATAATTTCCTACGATCTGAACCCGATCTCCAGGCTTGCAACGATCAACCAGATCATCATCGCAAATCACATCAACCGAACGTGGCAACTGCCCGGCCGGTGCCTTCTCGGGCATCTCCTGAATCGTCAGCGTCTGGTGATCCTTATAAGTCGACAGTCCAAACTCCGTCTCCAGCGGATTCCCGTCGTCGTCCTTTGTCGGATAAACCGCACTCGACGGAACCGCTTCAAACGACGTCAAGTCCGTGTACCGTCGCTCCATGACCTTCTTCGTCGCCGCACAATAGTGCACACTCTTGACCACCTTCGGCCGGATCAGCGATACCTTCGTAACGATTCCCTCCACGCACACCAGATTCCCCAAAAACATCGACGTCAACGACCTTGGCGTAACGTGCTTATTTCCGAAACTTCCCTCAAACGCCACGAAAAACTCCTCATGCGTCTTGGCGTACGTCGGATCCACCGTCGAAACGTACTCCTTCAGGGCCCGCGAAAAGGCCAGCTGCTCGTCGAACGCACTGTTCAACAGCGCCTTCGCCCGATCCGGATTCTTGCGACGCAGATCGTTCACGTTGACCACCAACCGCTTGGCGCTGTCCGTAATCATCTTGCGGACGTGGGCCGTATACACACCCTGGTCCTCCTACCAAAACCAAAAAAAAACCTCCGTTACAAAAAGCGGTTCCAGCCCAACCCCCTCAAAGGAGAACCTACCTCATCATCCAGAAAGTCCAGATAGTCCCGCTGGATGTCGCGAATGCGCTGGTCTTCGTCGGCCATTGCGTCCTCCTCAACTTTACAAGAAACCAACAAGCACTACACTCAACAAACTGTCCCGAAATTTAACAAAAATACTTTCAACAACTTTGCGGAACTTTTGAACTGCTGCAGTGCTCCGAGTGCGAATGGCTTTAAAGGCGGCCAAAATGCGGGGACACAACAAAATCGCGCGCCAAAAACGAGTGATGCGAAGTTTGACTGACGGCACTTTCCAGCAGGGATCGAACGATCCCAGGTGGCGAGATTTGGTCAGGGGGAGAATGAGTCTGATACGTAGCTCACGAAAAAAAATTATGTTCTTATAGAGTTATCTACGTGCACATGTATTGCGTGTACGTACACGAAAAAAAGTGAGGTTGAATTTTGTACTGTCCAGCAAAACAAATGGCGTGCTAGTGTACGTGAGAGCGGGCTTAGATAACTCTATTGTGGATAAAATTCAGTACACTCAAACCCCGATGGTTTGACACCAACTGTTGTCAAACGAACGGGGTCACTTTTTAGTTTGACACAAGGGGCTGGAAACTCTTAGAACTTTACTCTAGTATATTAATAAGTATACTTAAATAATTTTAGTATACTTACTCTGTGATCACACCCTAACATGAATCATCTTGAATAAAACGTCATTGTGACGTCTATAAATGTCACCACTATTTTCTTATTAAATTGTTTTTTTTTTTTTTGTTTCTGCCAAACCTAACCAACAAACGACGGAACCGGCAAATCGAGGAAAACTTCCTCCAGGGCGAACGAAAACGAAATCAAACCGATCTTACTTTTTTTCTGTCGGGTGTGACTTCCTCCAGCGACGACACCTCCAGGAAGATCAACATTGTAATCCACCAGGGCAATTCGCTCGTCTCGAGACCAGTTCCGACGCTAGGATCTCTTTCGATGTGGCGACTCTTGTTGGCCTGTGGGGCGCTTCCGGCGATTACATTCCGGTGTTTTTCGAAGAGATTTTGCAGATTATGCGCGGGTACGGGGACTGTGCGAACCCGTTGCGGGAATGGTTTTGGGGGAGGTTGTGGTGCACCGGTTACTCGGGATTGTGCAGGAAGCGATATACCACTCGTTGTACCGGCAGGCCAGTTCGGTGCTTCCGAGAGGGACTTAGAGTATCATATATGGCGAGGAATCCGACGCGAGTTGAGCGGTTGCAAAAGTGAGGGACATAGCGTTTGTAGAGAAGAAGATGAAGGATCTTAACGGGGCCGTTTTTGCAGCTGGGATTGAATTTGGACGAGTTGGATGAGCTTTCTGCCAAATGTGTGTGTGTGTTCAACCAATCCAATATCCGTAGGCCGGCTACGAAATTATGGGAAAGTATAATTTGTATCAGTCTTGAGTATGCTGATACAGCTTATCGCAGTCCCGGACATTAGGTGGTGTTAGCCCTCGCGCTGCTTCCAATGACCCGTTTCAGAATGACAGAGCTCCTTGCGGTCCAATTCCGAGGTCATTGGGCATTGTCTGGCCCCGCCCAAACATAGACCAAGAACCAGAAGAGTCCTCGACCTATCTTTAGACTTCCAATCTCATAAGGCAAACATGAGATCAGCGCGTATTTAATGGTTAATCAGTAGGCAAAAAGTCACAGTTTCAGTTTGGATAGATCTCACCAAATTTCTGGAACTTCCGGTAGCCCTTTTTATCGGTTGCTTCAAAGCATCCGAACGTTTTTCAGTCGCAGGGGTCCGGACGTCCAGCTGCGGGTCCTCAATCACGGACAGCTTGATCTTCCTCATGCCGATCCAACACATATCCTGGCGAGCGTATTGTGAAGATTTTCCTTAGCAGCCATGAACACGATCCTGCGGTTTCATCTTCAACAGGAAATCGGGATTCACGAAAACCTCGAAAAGACCGGTGAGCTCTTACGTTTGTTCACTCTTTAACACGATACAAGCTCACAAAAGTTCAAATAACTCTTTGATTAATATAATAAATTTTGACCGAAACATTTTCACATAACAAAACTTCGCGTAAAAAAAAACAATTCATTCCGCAACACTGTATCGAAACTGTCAGGCACTCATATTTGACGTGGAAAAGTGAGTTCCGTGAGAGCCCCGCTGACGTTTGAAAGAGTGGCGGGCTGCGCAAACCATGTTTTGCTTACAACAAATATGAAGAAGAAATTCACAAATTTAAATTATAAAATTATTGCAAAAGCTATTATTTGCACTGAACTTCACTGAATTCCTAATCTGGGTGCCTTTTTGACTACTACACGCCAGCGGATGCTTTGAAAGCTGTAAAAACACACCGAAAAAGTTTAAAATCGCAGACCGATCGAACGCGCTTCTTTCTCGTTTCACAGACAAGCAGACTCCCCTGGATGAGCTTTCTGCCAAATCCATGCAAAAAAATCGATGTAACCTTTATGTTGAGAAAAACTATCTCAAGGGCTTGGGGAACATTCCAAAATCAATCAACTGGGCACTTTATCCAGAACCTGCTCTCTATCGTATTAACAATTTCTCACGAATCAAAAATGTGTCATGGACAGTGAACATCCGGTGGGCTTACTTTCGGCACTAGGAAACAATTGTTGTCTGGTGCATTCAGTCCAACGGCCTCTACCATGATTGTAGGACCACAACCGTTGTTCCGAGTCAAAATCTGCGGCGAATTGATGGATAGGTAAACCTGTCCCTGTCCGAGGAATTGGGTCCTAAAATGAAGCTTAGATTGCTGATATTATTGTTTAAAGCGATAAAGCTTATTTTTCTGAGTACAATGACCCTTTGTACGGCCACAAAGAGTTTAAAATGGATTTTTAAATCAATTTTGAAAAATTATCCTCGCGGTCCTTCTTGACAGAAAAGCTCCTACTTGACAGCTCGTTCCAAGGGGACCATAGTTGATCCATCGAAAAAATGTTGTCTTGTCATTTATTTTTTTTGCATTAAAATGGAAAAAAAGTGATCAGAAATGGTTTTTGATCGTGTTTTTTACCGTTGTACATAAAAATTTACATAGGGCTTTAGTACCCAATTGTCTAGCCCACAGCCAATATTCGCTAAAATCAATGCTTGCTTGGTTTTATTTAATTTTTACCGAAGAATATTTGAATATTTGCTAAGTCATGCAAATTTTAAAGCTCTAATGTAAACATAAACACTAGGGTGGGTACGTTTTTCAAAAAGTTCTCGGGTCAAGTTTTAGTATGGTTCCCCTTGTAGGGCATGCCCATAGGGACTTTCATGCCAAATATCAGCTCATTTGGTTGTAAACTGGCTGCGCGCATCAGGGTTAAAGTTTACATGGGAATTACTATGGGAAATTGGAACTTTTTGTTCAAACGCTCCTACAGGTCTGGGAAAATCACGCGCCAACTTCTGGTATGGTCAGGCCTATGGGGAATGGTCTGGAGAACACTTTTCCCGAAGAGAGCATATGGATTCGTTGTCCCTAGACCTGGCGCATCGGCAAACAATCCGATGTCTCCGGAATCAACGGTTTTCCTCAAAAGCATCAAATTTTCCTTAGCATGCTATGAAAGCTTGATGAACACTGCGACGTCATACGTCAGGCAGCTACCACGTGGTTGAAATATTTGCAAAAAAATACAAATTCGCTATGCTAAGATTCTGAATTCGACTAAATAATGTCAGGATTACTCGAAATGATCATTTTCTAGTTAAAAAAAGGTTTGCAATTGAATATTCCAGCCGTTTCTCACCCACGTGGTAGCTGCCTGACGTATGGCGTCGCGGTGTTCATCAAGCTTACTTTTTTTCTGTCGGGTGTGACTTCCTCCAGCGACGACACCTCCAGGAAGATCAACATTGTAATCCACCAGGGCAATTCGCTCGTCTCGAGACCAGTTCCGACGCTAGGATCTCTTTCGATGTGGCGACTCTTGTTGGCCTGTGGGGCGCTTCCGGCGATTACATTCCGGTGTTTTTCGAAGAGATTTTGCAGATTATGCGCGGGTACGGGGACTGTGCGAACCCGTTGCGGGAATGGTTTTGGGGGAGGTTGTGGTGCACCGGTTACTCGGGATTGTGCAGGAAGCGATATACCACTCGTTGTACCGGCAGGCCAGTTCGGTGCTTCCGAGAGGGACTTAGAGTATCATATATGGCGAGGAATCCGACGCGAGTTGAGCGGTTGCAAAAGTGAGGGACATAGCGTTTGTAGAGAAGAAGATGAAGGATCTTAACGGGGCCGTTTTTGCAGCTGGGATTGAATTTGGACGAGTTGGATGAGCTTTCTGCCAAATGTGTGTGTGTGTTCAACCAATCCAATATCCGTAGGCCGGCTACGAAATTATGGGAAAGTATAATTTGTATCAGTCTTGAGTATGCTGATACAGCTTATCGCAGTCCCGGACATTAGGTGGTGTTAGCCCTCGCGCTGCTTCCAATGACCCGTTTCAGAATGACAGAGCTCCTTGCGGTCCAATTCCGAGGTCATTGGGCATTGTCTGGCCCCCAAACATAGACCAAGAACCAGAAGAGTCCTCGACCTATCTTTAGACTTCCAATCTCATAAGGCAAACATGAGATCAGCGCGTATTTAATGGTTAATCAGTAGGCAAAAGTCACAGTTTCAGTTTGGATAGATCTCACCAAATTTCTGGAACTTCCGGTAGCCCTTTTATCGGTTGCTTCAAAGCATCCGAACGTTTTTCAGTCGCAGGGGTCCGGACGTCCAGCTGCGGGTCCTCAATCACGGACAGCTTGATCTTCCTCATGCCGATCCAACACATATCCTGGCGAGCGTATTGTGAAGATTTTCCTTAGCAGCCATGAACACGATCCTGCGGTTTCATCTTCAACAGGAAATCGGGATTCACGAAAACCTCGAAAAGACCGGTGAGCTCTTACGTTTGTTCACTCTTTAACACGATACAAGCTCACAAAAGTTCAAATAACTCTTTGATTAATATAATAAATTTTGACCGAAACATTTTCACATAACAAAACTTCGCGTAAAAAAAAACAATTCATTCCGCAACACTGTATCGAAACTGTCAGGCACTCATATTTGACGTGGAAAAGTGAGTTCCGTGAGAGCCCCGCTGACGTTTGAAAGAGTGGCGGGCTGCGCAAACCATGTTTTGCTTACAACAAATATGAAGAAGAAATTCACAAATTTAAATTATAAAATTATTGCAAAAAGCTATTATTTGCACTGAACTTCACTGAATTCCTAATCTGGGTGCCTTTTTTGACTACTACACGCCAGCGGATGCTTTGAAAGCTGTAAAAAACACACCGAAAAAAGTTTAAAATCGCAGACCGATCGAACGCGCTTCTTTCTCGTTTCACAGACAAGCAGACTCCCCTGGATGAGCTTTCTGCCAAATCCATGCAAAAAAATCGATGTAACCTTTATGTTGAGAAAAACTATCTCAAGGGCTTGGGGAACATTCCAAAATCAATCAACTGGGCACTTTATCCAGAACCTGCTCTCTATCGTATTAACAATTTCTCACGAATCAAAAATGTGTCATGGACAGTGAACATCCGGTGGGCTTACTTTCGGCACTAGGAAACAATTGTTGTCTGGTGCATTCAGTCCAACGGCCTCTACCATGATTGTAGGACCACAACCGTTGTTCCGAGTCAAAAATCTGCGGCGAATTGATGGATAGGTAAACCTGTCCCTGTCCGAGGAATTGGGTCCTAAAATGAAGCTTAGATTGCTGATATTATTGTTTAAAGCGATAAAGCTTATTTTTCTGAGTACAATGACCCTTTGTACGGCCACAAAGAGTTTAAAATGGATTTTTAAATCAATTTTGAAAAATTATCCTCGCGGTCCTTCTTGACAGAAAAGCTCCTACTTGACAGCTCGTTCCAAGGGGACCATAGTTGATCCATCGAAAAAATGTTGTCTTGTCATTTATTTTTTTTGCATTAAAATGGAAAAAAAGTGATCAGAAATGGTTTTTGATCGTGTTTTTTACCGTTGTACATAAAAATTTACATAGGGCTTTAGTACCCAATTGTCTAGCCCACAGCCAATATTCGCTAAAATCAATGCTTGCTTGGTTTTATTTAATTTTACCGAAGAATATTTGAATATTTGCTAAGTCATGCAAATTTTAAAGCTCTAATGTAAACATAAACACTAGGGTGGGTACGTTTTTCAAAAAGTTCTCGGGTCAAGTTTTAGTATGGTTCCCCTTGTAGGGCATGCCCATAGGGACTTTCATGCCAAATATCAGCTCATTTGGTTGTAAACTGGCTGCGCGCATCAGGGTTAAAGTTTACATGGGAATTACTATGGGAAATTGGAACTTTTTGTTCAAACGCTCCTACAGGTCTGGGAAAATCACGCGCCAACTTCTGGTATGGTCAGGCCTATGGGGAATGGTCTGGAGAACACTTTTCCCGAAGAGAGCATATGGATTCGTTGTCCCTAGACCTGGCGCATCGGCAAACAATCCGATGTCTCCGGAATCAACGGTTTTCCCTCAAAAAGCATCAAATTTTCCTTAGCATGCTATGAAAGCTTGATGAACACTGCGACGTCATACGTCAGGCAGCTACCACGTGGTTGAAATATTTGCAAAAAAATACAAATTCGCTATGCTAAGATTCTGAATTCGACTAAATAATGTCAGGATTACTCGAAATGATCATTTTCTAGTTAAAAAAAGGTTTGCAATTGAATATTCCAGCCGTTTCTCACCCACGTGGTAGCTGCCTGACGTATGGCGTCGCGGTGTTCATCAAGCTTTCATAAGGCTTTCTAGTCAGAAATTTACCAACACATTCAAAGTATGTTTACATGACAGCTGGACGTTTGTTTGCATCAGGTTTCCTATCTCTTTCTAGCAATTTTTTTTGTCAAGCGACTTCTAGCTGGTTTATTTGACCGACTGCCCGATATGTCAGCCAACATACTTCGCAGGGCTGTGACAGCTACAGCTCGATCATTGTTTGCATCAGGACACTGTGACGAGGAGTTCGTCATTTTTGAGTTGAATTATATTTTTTTCACTGGGCCTAGAAAGCCTTATAGCATGCTAAGGAAAATTTAATGCTTTTTGAGGGAAAACCGTTGATTCCGGAGACATCGGATTGTTTGCCGATGCGCCAGGTCTAGGGACAACGAATCCATATGCTCTCTTCGGGAAAAGTGTTCTCCAGACCATTCCCCATAGGCCTGACCATACCAGAAGTTGGCGCGTGATTTTCCCAGACCTGTAGGAGCGTTTGAACAAAAAGTTCCAATTTCCCATAGTAATTCCCATGTAAACTTTAACCCTGATGCGCGCAGCCAGTTTACAACCAAATGAGCTGATATTTGGCATGAAAGTCCCTATGGGCATGCCTTACAAGGGGAACAATACTAAAACTTGATCCGAGAACTTTTTGAAAAACGTACCCACCCTAATAAACACACACAAGCACCAGAACTGTCAAAGCCAAGAAGCGTAAAGTAGCGGTGGAAATTCGTGGTTCGAATTTCGTTAGTATACTTACAAGTATATTAAAATAACGTAAGTATACTAAGATTTATTAATTATACTTGGAGTTTCCTGCCCCTTGGTTTGACACCCCTTTTACACGGAGTTCACACACACTACCGAACGTTTGTTTTGATAGTATGCGTAAGCGCCTTGTAAAAAGTGACAGTTCGTCACTTTTTAGTTTGACTTTGACCAACCAACGGGGTACAAACTAAAAAAGTGTCAAACGAAAAAGTGATCAACCACCGGGGTTTTAAAACGTTTTGTGTCGCAGATAGGGCGTGTACATTACATTATTTCCTAGTAATAGCTTAGAATATCAGAACCAGTGCAAAATATTTTAGAGAATTCTGGAACAACCCGTTTAGAATGATAGTACCGAACATCTCTTGGTTTGTCGACATGCACAGTCGACACGCAAGACGTGAGAGCAACCCTGTGAGTGTTGTTCGAGTGTGAGTGCATCGGCTGGGTCGAGTGTGTCTGCGCAACGCGATGAAATAAGAGAGCAAAAATGTACGAAGGAACTCGCGAAGCGGGTTGAAGAGATGAAAAGAGAGAGCACCGACGTTAGTGTGCTCTCGGGACGATTGAGCTGGGATAGTGATGTTCGTGCATCGCAATCCAGAGAGGAGTCTTCAGTCTCGTGATTAAAATTGAAGCGAGTGGTTTGTGTTTTATGCGGTGGGTGGTGGGAAGATAAAACATAAAAAGAATTTGCTCGCGGTTTTTAAAAGAAAAGATTCACATTTAGTTGAAGTTACGACAGTTTTGTTGATTTGAAAATCATATTTTTTGTTGAATCAACGCTAAACGTTAAAGCAGCTTTTTCAAAACAACAAAAGACTTTTGTGAAATCGAGAAAATCAAGGTTTGTTTCATATTCATATTCAACAAAAAATTTGTTAATTCAAACCTCGTACAGGCTGATTCTACAAAACTTTTTTCTGCGCGATGACTTCCAAAAAAATAGCAAAATGCGTCCTTGGAGGTCGTAGATGGTTTCTTTCACTCTTGGGCCACAGACAAACAGACGTGAATCCACGGTGAATCTTAGTTGATTTTTTCAAAAAATCCATCGTCCCCACGAGAAAATTCAAAATTGGGCTGCACACTAGCGCGATCTGCAGTCCTGTTGCGGAAACCTCATCGTTTCAATAAATTACCATAAGAGTGTACCCTTGTTTTTCTCAAAACCTTGTTCTTTTTGTTCTGCTGCAACAGCAATCAAGCGGCATAAAAAAAAATGTCCCGCGCTCACACACACAACCAATCAATTCAAGAAACGTCAAAGTATACGGTGGCGACATCATTCTCGATCGTGTCTCATTGCGGTATTATGGCATTCATGTTTTTTGCTTGTTTGAATTAGAATCGAATTGTTCGTTTGAATTCGTTGGCGATGGAATAGAAAAGAGTTTCACGTCTGTTTGTCTGTGCTTGGGCCATGAATGTCCATGATGGTTCTGCATCCAGGGTCCAGAAAAATTAAATTGAAATAAAAAAAAATGGTCACTATATTGAAAATTCTATAACAAACAGCACAACGAAAACAATTCTTTTGATTGAAACATTCCTAATTAAGATTATAATGTTTTTTTAAAGCAAACATGGCCGCCAAATGGATCATAAAATTAAGTTTAGATTGCTGATATTATTGTTCGTAACGATAAAGCTTATTTTTCTGAGTACAATGACCTTTTGTACGACCGCAAAGAGTTTAAAATAGATTTTTAAATCAATTTAAAAAACGTTACTAAATCCACCCTTAGGTGGTTGGTGCCTTCCTCACATTAAAAGGGTGCAATCCAAAATAGACACAAAAGGCGGTGTTTTTCAGTGTTTTATCAATTTGACTCATTATTCATACCACTAGATTGGGTAGTCAGATCTTCATATTGCAGGGCACTTAAGTGCTTATAACTTTTGATAGGGTTGTCAGATCTTCAATGTTTTGGACGCGTTGGAAAGGTTTTTTGATCACCTATCCAACGATAGGTTGCATGAGAGATCCGGATAACGTTTTCATCAAAATATCAGAGATCCAGCCTCCAAAAAGTGCTTAAATAACACTTAAGTGGTTATAATATTTGATAGGGTTGTCAGATCTTCAATGTCGTGGACGCGTTGGAAAGGTCTTTTGACTACCTATTCAACGATAGGTTGCATGATAGATTCGGACAAGGTTTTCATCAAAATATCTGAGATCCAGCCTCCAAAAAGTGCATAAATTACACTTAAGTGCTTATAACTTTTGATAGGGTTGTCAGATCTTCAATGTTTTGGACCCTTTGGAAAGGTCTTTCAAATACCTTTCTGAAAATGTATAACATGACTGGTTTTCTTACAAAAACCACTCTTTTTACAATCTTCCGGACTTTCGTGAAAATTATGTTGATTTTTACAGGTTTCGTAATCCCTGCTCGTCCCACAAAGTACGCCACCTGGGCCACGCGATGACAGTTTTTTTCTTTCTCAAATTTTTGACAGCTGCCAGCTCGCAGCGAAAAGAAAGGAGGAGCAAAAAAAAATCGAGAATCGTGTGAAAATTTTCACCCGCTCGCAAGTGTGTAACTTTTCCAATTAATTTTAATTGGAATTAATGAATAATTTAGCGACAGTTTGTAACAACAGTATCGTCGCGGGTAAGGTTTACTGATTTTCAAAGTGCAATATGTCGTACAATTTAGAGGAGATGAGTTGGTCAGGTAAGGTTTTTTTGTCTTGTTTTCTTGGTGGGGTGATGTTTTGATTTTGATTTTTGTTCTGCCGTAGATGTTCGGGATTTGTTCCGGAAGTGGCGTGACGATAACGAGCGCAAGAGTGACGATGTGATGCAGCTGTGGGACGCGATACTGTGCGAAAAGCAGGGCAAGTTGGGCAACGAGCGTCACCTGGTGCTGGAGCAGGTCATGATTGCGGCGTTGGATTGTAACCGGACGACGGCAGCGGAGGACTGCATCCGGGTGTTGACGGCGGAGTTCCCGGGCTCGCTGCGCATTCAAAAATACAAGTCGATGCTGCTGGAGTCGCTGGAACGGTACGACGACGCGCTGGACGTGCTCGATCAGATCATCAAGAAGGACGAGACGAATGCGGCGCCGCGGAAGCGCAAGGTGGCCATCTACAAGGCGCAGGGCCGCAACGGGGAGGCGATCCGGGAGCTGTGCGACTACATGAAGCGGTTCATGTCGGACCAGGAGGGTTGGCACGAGCTGTGCGCGTTGTATCTGGCGGAGGGCGAGTTTGCGAAGGCGGCGTTCTGCATGGAGGAGGTGCTGCTGCACAATCCCCACAGCCATCTGATCCACCAGCGGCTGGCGGACATCCGGTACACTATGGTAGGGCGTTATGATGGGCATGAGGGTCGGTATGAACGATTCTAACGCCAGCTTATCATTTCAGGGTGGCCTCGACAACATTGAAATCGCTAAATCGTACTACAGCCAAGCAGTCAAGCTGAACAACCACAACCTGCGAGCACTTTACGGATTGTTCCTGGTAAGAATGTAACGTTTTAATCCCAAGAAGACCAAGCTAAACCCTTCTCCAATTTCAGTGCTGCGGCCACATTGCCAACTCGAAGGCCACCACCACCAAGCGAAAAGAGGCCCAAAAGCTGGCCCAGTGGACCATCGCCAAGATCCAGCAGAGAACGGCGGCAGCCAACTCCGCCAAACCCGTCAAGGGGGAGAAAAAGCCCAAAGACGAGGTGGCCGCCCTGGAGCAAGCCTTCGGCGGGCTGGACATTGCCAAAGCAAATTGACCCGTCTCCCCGTTTTCTCGAGAACCGCTTGTTTGCTCGTTTTATTTTCTAGCTCAATTTCCGGTGGCAGTAGGCGGCCGATCTTTACTTCTCTTACACGCGAAGTACCCTAACCGTGCATTTTAACTCGATCTTGACGGAGAATTTTGTGTTGTACAAACGTGTGCATGTTTCGTTGGAGGAGTTCGCGGAGAAGGAGGCGAGGCACGTTAGCATATCATTTAAAAAGTTTGGTCTAGGTTTGGAGTCGTACTCTTGCGAAAGTAATTTCATCTGCATGCGAAATAAACAAATCTCCCATTAAAAAAAATAGTGTCATCCATTCGAAACTACATCAAAAACAAAAAAAAAACGCGGGAAGTAGTGAACCGGATTGTGGAGAGTGAACAACCCGACTAACGATAATCATTTGGATGTTTGTTGTGCAGCAAAATATGTGTACGCCGTATAATTGTAGAATGTGTTAATTTTCACATTTTAAATATAACAAAAAAACGGCAAAAAGTATGTAATGGGATAAGTTAGTGAGTAATCATTTGAACGGCAAGCATTTAGGAACGAACTTTAATAAAGGATTTTTTTTCACATTAGATATACAGTTGTTTGTTTTGCGCTAAAAAGAGCTGCGTTCCCCTGACACGGACGTCCGATTCAAGAAGCTCATTTTCTATACGTTTCCGATACAATTTGCTTTAGAGACTGGCAGGATCAGCAAATCCCTGGAGATGGAGCCACACGTTGCCGTCGTTTCAGGGCTATTTGCAAAGATGGTTTCCGATGTTGATATATATCACACATTTATTTTATATTTATATACTTGTGTTGATAGAAATCACAACTATTGTACTATGTAAAATTGCAAGATATTGATTTTTTTTTATTTGCATCTCAATAATCTTGTTTGTAAAATCTGCTTTGAACAGGTTTTAATCTTTTTGATACGTCGTTAGCTTAGGTAGAAATTCATAAAGCACAGCAACGCTTACACAAAACAGTAAGAGAGGCCTCTTCTAGGCATTGTGATTTTTTTCGTTTTTTTCAAAGTGGGTGTTAGGTTAGGATTTGGTATTTTGATAAATTAGTTTTGTTGCAAGGCACTCAGAATAGTTAGTATTTTTTTGTAACTTTAGGTTGTTTAATAGTTCCAGACTCCATCTGTGTGTAAGTGAGTTAAGTAATGCTTTCAGAATCTCTGATTTCAATTTATGTGGTATGCAAACCATTCGGAATAGTCAAAAAATCCATAGAGTCTCGATCAATCAGTAATGAAATGATATCGGACAAAATTCGTTAATCTGTTGAACTAACGGTTTTCGGATTATGGTTGTATCGACCATTGTTGCGAATCGAGGATCTACTGGAGTTTTGACGATCAAATGGAGCCTAACATTTCAAAGGGACACATGGTTTTTGTGAACAGGGATGCATCTCTCTCACTCAAATGACAGTTTACATAATGTATGATAGGGATACACTCTTGTTTGCAGAGCTTCTGTGCCCTAATGAAATGGAAGGCACGAAATCCGTAATAACAGTTCAATGGAGCGCGTCTGCATTTGTGGACAGACAGTCTATCCCTTTCGCTCAAGTGACAGTTCACGTCAAGTAAGAGGGGATAGACTGCTTGTTTACAAATGCAGATTCGCCCTATTGAACTGTTACTACGGAAATAGTCGTCTTAACAACGAGTGTTCAACTTGTAAAGTATGAACTGTTCAGTTATGTTTATTGGGTTAAAAACAAGGTAAAGGAATGTTTGGCATTTGGGAGTTTGAGATTCAAGTTTCTTTCAGAAAGTTTAGTTTAGGTTGTTGATAAATGTTTGTTTTCCGTAAATAATAGATTGGACTTTAATCAATGGTTAAACTGGTCGAAGTGTACTATTTCATTTGCACATCTGCTTCTAGTTGTAATGTACGATAAGACTACTGACAGACGCGACAGGACGGGGCCCAGAAAAAAATGCATCAAGATTTATATTCCATAGACAAGTTAGTTTTCATCTTTCGGTTTCCAGTTTTTTTTTTTAAATTTCCTTTAAATTTGAAATACATCATAGGTGTCCTTTGTATAAATCTCCGATTATTTACATTTTCTTATTTAATTAACTAATATTTCAATTTCTTCCGGGCCTTTTTACTTTGAATCATAATTTCAGATTTCCTTTATTCAGTGTTAAACTTAGATTAACGTAACTGCTTAAGTCATCCAAGTTCTTACTACTCACACCTACACTAATTTTCTTTCACCTTCCCCCTCCTGATCCTCTATATCTTCAGGTGGTGTTCATTTGGTATGCAATACTAGTTCGGCCACTACCCTATTTTCCACAAGAAACCGGACTTGGACTGACTTGAGGCCGCGTCCCCCACCTTGCTCCGTAAAACGAAAACGAAACGAGAGACTGGCAGGATCAGCAAATAAGAGGGCTTTTGTTAATTTGATTTGATTAACCGCGGTGGATTTTCTTGAAATAATTCGAACTGTCAAAAATCCACCAAAGCATCTACCACATTGATCGCACAAAAATCTGTGGTAGAAAAGTATCCACCGCTAGATGCTTTGGTGGATTTTTGACAGTTCGAATTATTTCAAGAAAATCCACCGCGGTTAACCAAATCAAATTAACAAAAGCCCTAAGGGTTTCATCTCCGTTTCATAACATCTGTATTTACATATTTGAACACATGATTAGCACCACGCTGCGATAGGGTGGTTCACCACAGTCCTCCTTTCTTGGCCTTGGCCTCATCATTCAAACCTTTGTACATTCGATGCCGTATAAAATCCCATTCTCGTCGCCACTCAAATGAATCAGGATGGTTGATTTGGGATGGAGAGCGCAGCAAAAGTGGTCTGGTTCGTAGTCGTAACAAGAATTTCGGCTTTACAGCTTTTTTGGTAGCCTCGTAACTAACATATTGGTACGAGTGAGTGATCACGCAGCGATAGGTTTCAGACATCTTTTTGCGTTAAAGCTTCTTGCTTCCGATCACCAGAATGAGGCATTGAGTGTTGCAGTCATGCATCTCCATCGAAGAAATGTCGAAGAGTTCATTTTGCGATCACTGTTTTTGACACTTCTTTGCGAGCAGGCTTCTTTCTTCTGGTCACTGATTAGTTATGGAGTCTTGAAGTCATGCTTGGCTAACATCTCTATCTGATAAATGTTGTAGAATTTTCGTCATCTATTTGCGTTTAGGCTTCTTGCATTTGATCGACAACTGAGGAATCTTGAAGATTTGAGAAGCTTTCTTTACTGTCCAGGATCCAGGGAGTTTCACACATTTAAAGATAGCTGAAAATCAAATGTCAATTTTCTTTATTCGAAACAAACATACCTCCTATTCACGTTTGTAGTTCACTCCGAATCAGCTCCTCTTCCTGATGCTTCAACGTGTGTGCTGCAAAGAAAACAAAAACCAATCCAAATCAAATCCAAAACGCGCCGCAACAACATGTTCAACCTACCCGCCAGCGCACTGTACGAAATGAAGCCCGCCTTGCACAGCGAACACACAAACGGTCGCTCGCCGGTGTGCAAGCGGACGTGCGATCGCAGCGCTTTGGCCAGCCCGAAGCTCTTGTCGCAGTAGGCGCACTTGTGCGGCCGATCGTCGCCGTTGTGGCGCCGCATGTGCACATTCCGATCGCCCGACTGCGCGAACGCCTTGTGGCAGACCTGTGTGCGAAGGAAGCGAGAGTCTTATCAGTTTGAGTTGGTAGCTCGAGCAGACAAGATGCGCGGTGCAGTTTTTCTGGGCGTTTTAGCGCTGAGCGTGGCGGTGTCCACGGGGTTTGGTCCGAAAGCAGAGTGCGAGGACAAGGCCGAGTTTGTGATTCCCAATTTTAAGGTCTGAATTGAGTAAATTTGTTACATTGAGTGATCTAGCTAAGACTCTTTCCAGGCCAACTGGTTCAAAGCGATGGAGTACTGTCACTATCTTGGGCTGAAGCTGACCAGAGTGCGCAGCGCGGACGATCAACTGCGCATCGAGGTCGCCATCAATGGAACCGACAAGGGCACGGATACGGAGTTCTGGACAGGAGGAAATGACCTGGGTGATCAACGCAACTTTCACTGGTACTCGACGGGAGGTCGCATTACCTGGTTCAACTGGTTTGACGTGGAGAGCAGCTATAACCAACGCCAAAATTACGTCAATCAAGCTAGTGGCAAATGCATTTACTTGGGATACCAAAACTCAGACGACCTGTGGAAATGGGGCTTGGGAAGCTACCAAGACGCCCGTTACTTCATTTGTGAGCGTAATCTAAGTTAGTTACTTTGTTGCAATAAATAAACTAGCCCTTTCACCCCCAAACTGATAACGCGACTCACCTCGCAGCTGTACGGCTTGCGCTTAAGATGAACTCCGTTGATGTGCACCCGTAGATGTTCCGCCCGCTTGAAGCAGTTGCCGCACTCGCCACAAACGTGATTCCGCTCCTCTCGGTGGATCTTCATGTGCGACTCAAGCGACGAAGGTAGCTTGAACACCCTGTTGCATTGTTGACACGTGAAGTTCAAGCTCTTGGCACTTTTCGCTGGTGCTTCCAGCTTGGGCTGAGGATCATCTTTGCTCTTTGCTGGCTCTTCAAGTTGGTCTGTTTGGTTGTGCGTTTTGAGGTGAGCCGCGAGCGCCGCTCGCTGAACAAAGTCCTTACCACAGTGGTCGCACTGGAACGCTCGGGTATTCCCGTGTTTGGCCACGTGCTGGACGTAGGTAGCTCGCTGAACGAAGCTCTTCGAGCAGATCTCACAGACGTGCGGTCGGACTCCGGCGTGGATTTTCAGGTGCGTCTTGAAGCTCGGTTCGTGCATGAAGCCTTTGCCGCACACGTTGCAAAGAAACGGCTTCATGCCGGAGTGGATGCGCTCGTGATTGATCAGGTGGTGCTGCTGCAGGAAGGACTTTGGACAGTCCCGGCATTGGTACTTTTTGTTCGGATTGTGTGACTTCAGGTGGTACTCGTACTTGGCGGTGCTGGTGAAGGTAGCTTCACATTGGTCGCACTCGTGATGGCTAACCGTATGGACGGCTTTGACGTGTCGTCTCAGATAAACCTTGCTCCGGAAGGACTGCTCGCACTCGTTACACTTTACCGAACCTTCCCCGTTGTGCAGCAGCAAGTGAGTGTTCCGGTTCGAAACGCTCTGGAATGTTTTTTTGCACAGCGGACACGCGTGCGGACGATCCTTCGGATGAACCTGCTCCAGATGTGCTTCCAGCTCTTGCTCCGACGAGAACTGCTCAGAGCAGAATCGACACTCTGGCTGCTCCGCCGAGACGCACTTCCCATCAGTCTTGTGCTGAAGCAGCGATTCCACCTTCATGAACCGCTTGCCACATTTCAAGCAGACGTAGCTGGTGGCCGGTGCCACCGGCTCCACTTTAATTTCGTCGCCACTCTTGTGTTTGAGTAGGTGTCGTTCCAGATGGACCCGCCGCTTGTAACCCTTCCCACAAACCGAACAGTGCAGATCTTCATCCTGTCCAGTCGGTTCTTCCAGCTGTTCCACATCCGTGTACTGCAGCTCCTCAACCTCCTTACCGCCGTTCGGCAACCCCGCAAAGTAGCTGTCCAGAACTTCCTGCGCCTTTTCGCACTGCGTCCGGAAGGCATCGACGGATGCTAGACGTTCCATGCAACCGCTGCAGATGCTGGCCGGAAGTCCGTCGTCCGGTGCGATCTGGAAAAGGGACCGCTCTAAAAAAGCGCTTTCCAGTACAGGGTAGAGGGAACTCACCTTCAGCTTGAGGAACCGCAGCTGCTGGAGCAGGTCAAAGGGCTGATGGTGTCCGTCGAAGATCGGAACCAGCTGCTGGCGCGAGTCGGTGTTCAGACAGGTCCGGCAGGTGAACGCCAGCGATAGCTGGTCCAGGCTGATGGTTTCGTTCATCGCAACTTTAAATGCGTTTTTGTTGGAAGCGAAAATATGGGTCACCGGTTTGTTTACAAACAAACTTCAGCTGGACGGGATCAACTTTCTAAAAGGGCAAATCGGGCTAAAGTGTTACTTTCCTTCCTCGAAAAAAATAACGATTGCGAAATGACCTAGCGGGATACGAACCCTGGCCGTCTGCTTGAAATGAAGATCGCTTAGCCTCACGGTAATCGAAAATTTCGAAATTAGGCACCCGCCTCGGGACGTGCTGTTCAGGCATCTAAAGTACTCCGTTAAGATAGTTATCCTTGTGGCATTGACACTGCACCTAATTTTTTTGTTTACATTTGCAGTGAACGCAAAAAAATCTTGCAACGACCAGGCCTACTGCGTATCGTAAACCACCGAGATGATTCGTTGAAACAAATTTCACTACGCTTGTTCGTGAAGATGTTCGGTGACAAAAACTATCGATTTCACAGTTTTCAAGACTTTTAGGAATTCTAAAAAACACTTTAGTAGATTTAGTATCGCCCTAAATCAAACCCGCTAAACTGTAGTCAATCAATCTAGTTACCTTAGTCCAATCAGCTGTCTTTGACGTCTGCAAACAGCTGACCCTCGTTGTATCCCGTAGCAACCAAAATAAACAAGAATTCAGAGGAAAATTTCACACTCAGCAAACTCGCAAGCGGAGCCGCCGAAATGGCCACCGTCGTTCCCGAGTGCTGCCGCTGCTGCCTGACCGAGGACGAACGCGACCTGATCTTCGTGTTTGACGTGCTGGATGAGTTTGAGAGCCGCATTTGCGACCTGATTGAAACGTGCGGCGGCATCGAGGTGAGTGTTTCGCCCTTTCCCGAGATAACTTGTAACTTAGACGGAACACGGGGGTCGTTACAGATTACGGAGGACGACGCCTACTCCAAGAGCATCTGCGGCAACTGCCTCAACGATCTGGCCAACGCGGCCCGCTTCCGGGACCGGTGCGCCAAGACGGAACAGGTGCTGCAGAACGCATCGATTACGGTGGTCGAGGACGACGACGATGTGGTGTTCGAGCAGGAGCAGGACCAGCTGGACACGGCCGGGCTGGTAAAGCTCGAGGAGGAAGACGGTGACACGCAGGACAGCGGCGAGCCGAGAATTCAGTTCATCATCGCCGACGATCCGAACGATCCCGAGCTGGCCAAGTTCGACTACGACGAGCTGATCAGCAGCCAGGACAGTGAACTGCTGCCGGATGACTTTGAGGTGGTCAAAACCAAAGAGAAAAATGTTGAAAAGGTGGTTCAACCCCGGCCACTACAGCTGAACTTTGTCTGTCCGGAATGCGGAGCGGGCTTCGCGATGCAGAAGAATCTGGTCAAACATTTGGCCAGTCACCACAGCTTCGTGTGCGGAGTTTGCCTCAAGACGTTCGAGAACGATTCCGCACTGCAGACTCACTTGGCTCAAAGTCACGACGACAACAGCCCACCAACAGACAATCCAAAGAAGAAACACTTGTGCGAGTTTTGCCGGAAGGCGTTCGTGTCCAACTCTGCGCTCACGGCTCACATCCGCGTCCACACGAAGGAGCGCCCCTTTCCGTGCAGCTTTTGCACAAAACGGTTCCGCACCGTCGGAGCGCTGGAGCTGCACGAACGACGCCACAACGGAATCAAGCCGTACAAGTGCGACATCTGCGGGCGTGGCTTCGCCGAGTCGAGCAATCTCAAGGTGCACCACCAAACGCACACCAAAGAAAAGCCCCACGTTTGTACCGTCTGCAATCGGGCCTTTGCGCGGGTCTTCCTGTTGAAGATTCACCAGCGAACGCACACCGGAGAGCGGCCCTTCGCCTGCCAGGATTGCGGGAAGTGTTTTTCGCAGCAGGGAGATTTGGCCGCGCATCGGAGGATTCACAGCGGTGATCGGCCCCACGCGTGTGACCTTTGCGGGCGCACCTTTATCAAGAGCAGTGGCCTGCTTCAGCATCGCAAGAGGCACAAGCTGGCGCTGGGTGGAGAAGCGCTGAACGGCGTGGAGGAACTCATTGTCGGGGAGTTTGACGGGGTTCAGGTAGAAGACGGGCACGGTGAGGAGGACGAGAGTGGGGACGGTGAGGAGGTGTTGGGTTTAGTGTAATAAATTTGATTTTACTTACTGTTAACATAGAAAATTCTTCTACTTTTAATCGGATAACAGACGAACTCCGTCATGCACAACACGACACATTAAATTTTCGTACCAGTTGAAGATTCTCTCTAGGACTCTTGGGTAAAAACTTCAACAACTAATCCTAACTTAAAACTAATAAACAAATCTGAAAAATTCAATATCACTAGAACGAGTAAACTACGAACTGAATTTCATAATGAATCCTACAAACGTTCTTACTTGTTCCTGGCGAGTTTTGCAACCACGCAGAGTTGCTGTCATCTCGAAGAAAATGTGCAGAAGTTCTTGTGGTGAAAACAGGTCACTACTGCCTTCATCCGTTGATGCTGGTTGGTTTTCCCTCGGTTGCTGACTGAAGCCTGGAGGTGTTGTATTCTCTGCAACTTTTTGGCGCTTATCAAACGGCAATGGTTTCAGATTTGGAACCACTCGAGTAGATCCCGCTCCTGACGACGCCAAAGCAAGAAAATCCACGTCCGTGAATGCTGATGGTGTTTTGCGAAGATTTGATTAGTTCCTTGTCGTCGCTTGCTGCCGAATTTTTACAAACGTTTTGGGCAGCTCCGTTTCTTCGTCGAATGGTCGCCACCACAGTTGAAGCATTTGGCTTCGATGTTCTCGTTGATTGTGTTGCAAGCTTATGTTTGTGCTCACCTCCGCAGGTTGCACAACGACTCTTGATGAAACAGTTCCTTCCACCATGTCTAAACTGCAAGCAATTCGAACATTACGCCATGTCACGGTGCACTGGACGATAACGTTTCCAAGTCACGATGATGTTGAAAATTGCTGGGAACTGCTTTCGATTCAGACGTCGTTGCCGATCCTTTCTCGAGATGAACTAGGTACAGTTGATCATCCTTGTTGTGTCTCGTTATCTTGAAGACTTCGATCACGTTCAACTTAAGAGTTTTGAGCTCTTCTTTCAGCACACTCACATCCATGTCGTACAGGCCTCGGGGGACCAGTTTCAAGGGTCGTTTACCTGGATCGTCATGGCTGTAGTATTCAATCTTTGTGTTGTTCAGGAAATTCCGAACGTAGTTGTAATCCTTTCTGGTAGGTAGCAGAATTTGGAGTCCATCAGCACACAAGCGAATGGAAGCTTGTGTTGAGTACCCCTCGTCTGAGTGCCTAGTCAAATGACAGCACAAATACATTCAACGCACATGATGTAACATACCTTAAATAAACCGAGCTTGCGCTCGAGTCGGTCTCTTTCAACGCTGAAACTCTAACTGATAACAGCTCGTCTTTTCCTGCTCCGCAAATCACAACTTTAACGTCTTTCCCCGGTTATATTAAGTGGCGACGGGGATAAAGGTGTAATTTTTTTACTACTTACGGTGGTTGGAAAAGCGCTTGGGCGTTTTGAAAATTTAAGCGACCATTTTGTGGCTCGTTCTGTGGGGAGCGTTCGTTGAAGTTAGCGGAAATATCCGGCGGATTTGTGGTTCTGAGAGTGAGGTGAAGAATCAGCAGCACGCGGCAAGCATTCGGCATCGACGGAACAAATCGGGCGGCTATCGTGCGGTGAATTGCCGTGGGGATTTTTTTTTCTCTGGTTTCGGTGGCGTTTGGTGCTGAAATTTGTGCGCTATTTTGTGGTGAATCGGACGGCTATTGTGAGCAGCAAGCAACTCCGTGGTTTGGCGGCATTCCAGAGCGCAACGCTGACGGTGGATTCGGTGTGCTAATCGGGCGGAACCGGCAGGAGGAGAACAAAAGAGGGCGGTAAGGCGGTCGCTGGTGGAAATTTTTGGATCAAGTTCAAGGTCGGGACGCCATTTTGGACGCCGGCTGGTCGAAGACGCGGTGCGCGTTGGTCTTCTTTTGTTCGTTGGGTGCTGCATCACAAGGTAAGGGCGATTGGGGCCAAATAAGCTCTTTTTGCCATTTATATTTATAAAAAAAGTGAAATTCCTAGGCAGTATCACCAAGGAATTTTTGTATCGACATTTGGTGTACTAACATTTGAACATTTTGCCGTGTGATCGTAAGTGTGTGTGATTCTTTTGTTCGTAAAGAACAAAAGGTCTAAATTTTATTCAAATTTTAAGAGAGTTTTCTTCTTTATTTCATTAGTGGGCCGAATAGCCAAGGTGGAGTTTCTGCTAATTCATTAGTGCAAACTTCAGTTCCGCGGACCGGAGAACTCCTGTGCTGGTGCGCGAGTCGCTGAACGAGTTTTGCAGCGAAGGTTGAGTTATTTTCGCTGGCAAAGGCCGGGAAGGAGATCGGTGAGTGAAAAGCTATTTTAAAGTGATCCCTGGATTTGCAGTAATATTTGTGTTTTTCTTTTTATTATTTTTTTCTTTGGGAAATTTGAAATTTGATTTTTTTTGCCTGATTTTTGATATCAAGACATGGGTTCGAACGGGTTAGCTACCTCTATTGAGATGTTTAGAAAGGGTACGTCATTTACGGACTGGTCCGATCGATTGGCCTATACCTTTCACGCAAATCAAGTTGCGGCTGATCGCCAAAAATCGCATTTCATGACGATTTGCGGACCGTTTCTTTTTTCTCAATTAAAGCTGCACTACAGCAAAGATGAGCTGGATAAAGCCACTTATGCTGATATTGTGTTAAAATTGAAACAAAAATTGGACAAAACGGAGCCGGACTTAGTACAACGCTTTCGTTTTAGTCAGCGAAACCAGCAACCTGATGAATCCAATGAGGATTTCGTGCAGGCGGTCAAGATGCAGGCGGAATTCTGTGGTTTTGGGGCGTTTAAGGACGTGGCCATTATGGACAGGGTCCTGGCGGGTCTTCTTGACGGGAATCTCAAAGAGAATTTGCTGAAGGAGGAAGGTTTGACTTTGGACAAGATGGACAAGTTCATCACAACATGGAACATAGCAAAACAAAACGTTAAAGCGTTAAACAATCAACCTGGAGGATCTCAATTGGGACAGTACAGTTACTTTACACCAGAACAGATTCATTACATTCAAAAGACAACAACACAAAGACAAGGGTCTTCACGGTACGGAAATTACAGACAAAATGATGGGTTGCAAGGGCAAAATTTTCCAGAAAGGCGAAACAATTCCAGATTTCAGCCTTATAAAAACTACAATTCTGATTCTCAAGTTTACACTAACCGAAGGTTCAATAACCAAACACAACAACAAAGGTATTTTGACAAAAGCTATGATAGGAGATATCCTCAGACTAGAATTTCGTGTGATTTTTGTGGGAAAATGGGTCATTCTAAGCAAAATTGCTTCAAACTTGATTACTTTAACAGACAATTTGTGAATTTCATGGGTGAGAGTACTGCAGATGATTATTCCTGCAATGAAGGTGGTGAAATTGAGTACGCAAATGCGGAAATGTTCAACCAAATAGAAAACTTTCAAGATAATAACGACCAATGCATGAAAATTTTTACTGTTTTGAACACAACATATGTTAAGCTGGATGAAACACAAATAGAGGACCAAATGGTTGATTTTGAAGTTGATGATAGTTGCTTGTTGAATGACAGCAAATTTTCTATACCAATTGATGATGATAGTTATGCTGACTTTGAATTGAAAAGTTTGTTTACCCCGAATTGGGAGGATGATTCGATTTTGGATTTGAACGATTTGTTTGATAAAACTTGTTATAATATTGATGAAAATTGTGATAAGGCCCTGAATTGGGATGATAATTTGTTTTGTGGTTTTGGATTTTTACATGATGAGAACATGGAAGGTGGTGAACAAGGTGGTGAATGCGAGAATGTAGGTTTTAATGAACTTTTAGCAGATGTCAGCGTGAGTTTTGAAGGTGCCCCAAATTGGGAAGAAAATGTTGTGTGTGGTTTGAATAATTTATTTTTGTATGAAGATGTTTTGGATATAAAACAAGATGTGATGTTGGAAAATAACGAGGGTTCGATTGAACATAATTTTGATATCAAAAGGAATATTTCAAGCAATGCGTTAGCAGCAAATTTATATTATACCTCAAATTGGGAAGACAGTGACAATTTTGATTTGGAATGTTTATTTACCACTAATGTTAACTCAAATCAAGCAAATCTTGATAACTGTGAAAGTTCGGACAAAAAGCTGCTGATTGGCAATGATGGTTGTGGAATTGAGTGTTGTATTGATGATGTTCAGAATTTGATTTTAACCCCAATTTGGGGAATGTTTCAAGAAAGTTCGGAAAGTGTTTGTTTTGAAAAAGTATTATTTGACGAAGTTTCTGAGATGTCAGGGCGAAAGGGTAGTAGTTTGAGTTTAAAGCTATGTAAATCTAATTTGAAAAACGAGTATGATATGCAAAACATTGAATTGATGATAATATTTTTGATTATGATTGCTATAATTGTTTGCCAAAATGGGTTTAAAGCTATACAAAATTCGTTGTTTCTGTACGAACTGATGACTGAAATTTTGACGAGCATTGCAAATTTGCAATTTATTTTGATTTTGAGTAAAGGATGTGCTAAAAAGTTAGACAATCGCTTTGTTGACGATTTTTGTGGTCGGCATGATCAAAAATTTGTGGACGATTGCTGGTTGTTAAATGACAAAGTTGGCAAACCGCTATATTTACAAAGCGGGAAGTTGAAATGTTTACAAGTCATCTATGCCAAATCATTAAATCTGTTTTTGGAAAGTCATATTTGGTACACAATTGAGAAACAACAAGTGTTGGACAGGAATCTTATTAAAAGCATCAAACCAAAGCTGTTGGTTTGTTTGCTTGAATGTAATTGTTTGCTGGACAGTTTGGCAATAGTCATTGTGTTATTAATATTTTTGAGATTAGTTTTCTCAATTTGTTTGCTAAGAAACCTTATTCGCGGGCTGACGAAAGTGACGAATGGAGAATTCCATAATATTAGTTTGTTGGTCATTTGTTCAATTCAGTTTATTAATTTTATTCAAGACGATGATTGTCTGTCATGGAAATTTAGTTTAATTTCAAATAGTTGTGTGTGCAATGGTACATTGAATGAAAAGCAAATTATAAACAAGTTAAACTATAGCATACCTAAAACTAAAACTTTTCAAGAGAAGTGTTTGACAGATGATCAGATAGTAGATGTGGAAACTCAATGGTTTCAATGGAAACTTTTTGAAAGGGTGGTGAATGAGGTAGTCTCTTTAACTTGGGACATACTTAGCATATATTTTCATAAAATAGATCAAAATATCTTGATTCCATGCATTGTTTGCATTAGTTCTCAATCGAAAATCCACAATAGTGATGAACTACTTGTTGTTTCAAGGTCTATTGGCTTTGTTCATAGGCTGATATGCTGGATTTCTGTCCTGAGTTTTAGAGTTGTTTTTACAGTTTTCATTATAAATGTCCTAAAACAATTTTATTTGTATTTTAAACAGATACTCGTACAACACGGTTCCCAGTGGAGCGAGGACAAGAAAACGCGATGGCGCCTAGTAGCACGAATCGTCGTGTTGTGGACTCGAAGGAGATGTGCTGTTCGTGGTGACTGGCAATCAAAGAAGTTGCTGGTGGAGTGCAGCAAACGAAATGACCTTCTACTGAAGACGAAATGCGAAACAACATGGAGATTTCGAACGAGGACACGGGTGGTGCTGGATGCGGCAGAAACCGTCCGTTTAGGGATGTCTCTGAACGGAAAGGAACAAAACGTAAAAAACGTAAAAGGAATACTTCTAACAGTGAAATTATCTGCGGTGAAGACTTTTTTACAATTCCTGAACACTAATTTCTTTCGAATTAGAACAAAACGTTGAATTAGATTTTTGTTTGATACTTAACTTTGCTTTATATAAATTACATTGTTATCATTTCATTAATGAGTTCGTTAACTTTAGTTTTAAGTAAAGGGGGAGGACTGTTGAGTACCCCTCGTCTGAGTGCCTAGTCAAATGACAGCACAAATACATTCAACGCACATGATGTAACATACCTTAAATAAACCGAGCTTGCGCTCGAGTCGGTCTCTTTCAACGCTGAAACTCTAACTGATAACAGCTCGTCTTTTCCTGCTCCGCAAATCACAACTTTAACGTCTTTCCCCGGTTATATTAGCTTGTAAAGCACCAGATTTGATAAACCCGGTCAGCCACTTTCGCACCGAATCCGATGACTCAAACTGCCTGGCTTTGCAGGTAGCGCATCGGCATGATTTAACTTCTTCAAATATACCGATCCTGCTGATAAGGACCGCCTTTTTCTTTTTTGCACTTTTCAGGAGCTAATATGGAGGCACTTTCTCACTGGTAAGTGGTCCCCAAGGAACTCGACATTCAGCTGTAGTTTCTTCAATCTCATCCATTTGGTTAAACTTGCTAGCTCAGTTTCATTCCGATTAGAAACAGTACTGTATCATGAGCGAAAAGGTTTACTAGAACTCATCTCTGTGCTTGCTTCAGGTCGTTGATATACGAAATAAAGAGAAGCGGTCCCAGCACACTGCCTTGAGGAAGCCCAAGATCTACTGCCGTGACTGATGATGTAGAACCGTTGTAACGAGCCACATGCGGTCTGCTGTCCTAGTAGCTGCTACACCATTTGAGAGCTGAACCGCGTACACCATAGCGACGCAGTACTGTTCTTTCAGTTTGGATCGGTCAATGGTCTCGAATGCTCGCTTCAGGTCTACAAACACCGACAGGACTATTGTCCTGCTACTTTACTATTGTTTCCAGAACCTTCTCATAGAGTGGCAAAATGTTGATTGGCCTGTGATCTTCCGGAGGCCGTCGATTTCGGTACTTTAGGTATCGGCATCACCCAAGGCCGTTTCCAAGGTTGTGAAGATTCTTTGCTTACCTGTTGACAACCCAATTTCTTCCGCTGCTCGTTGATGTTCTTCCAAAATCCTTGCGAATTGGACTTGAGCTTCTTCTGGGTACGTGCTTCGTGATCGGCATGAGATTGTTTGATTTGATCCTACGCCAAGATCACCTTGCAAGGAACAAGAAATTTCGGACAGCTTTAATCAATCAAAAGAACACGCGATTTTAACCTATCAAACTAGCTTTAATGAATGTCATTCAAGAGAGGGGTAACGCATCTGACACTGGAACAACTTCAAGTTGATCGATAAAACATTTTAAATAACAAAAAAAGAAAACCTGAAAACAAACGATTTCAACGGTGGAACGTATACTGAAGGGGTTATTTTGGTGAATATTATTTGTGTGTGGTTACTTGTACTTCGGGGCGTCAATATCAAACGTATTTGTTCAGAGAGCCGCTCACCTGCACGCTTATCTAGTACTTGTACTTGAAGTTCATCTTGAACAGGTACTGGCAGTTGACCTGGGCCACATCGTACACGATATACTCGTTGTATAGCAGTGCCGACTGCAGCTTGGAATCGGTCACGCCCGTCCCCATCGGGATCTCGACGCCGTCCGGTCCGACGTAGGCGCCGGCCGGGTTGGGTTGCGTTTTGCCGACACCCTTGCAGCTGTGCATGTTGTCCGGGAGTTTCTGCACGTACCGGGCCTGGTTCAGCTCCATCATGTTACCGAGGGCCACCTCGCACAGCAGCATCAAACCGGTCGAGTTGGCCGGCGAGGTTGCGCAGTAGTTGGCGGATTTGGACACCATGTCGGCGAAGTAGATACCCTTGCCGAACATGTACCCGGTGACGGGGGCCTCCGGCGGGGCGATCTTGAGACCGTGCGTGAGAATACCGACAAAGTTGGTAAGACGCGATCCGTGCCAGAGGAGTTTGCGGTTGTGCAGCTTGCGGAACGGTTTGTAGCGACGCTCTTCGCCCTTGCGGCGGATTTTGAAGATTTCGGACACTTCCAGGTCGAACTGGTTGTGGGTGGCGGCGTGCGTGTTCTTGACGTACTGGGCCAGGCGCTTGAATTCGTCGGACTTTTGGTCCAGCGTTTGCATCTCCGTCTTGAGCTGCTCGTAGTGGCCGTCGAGCGGATTTTTGGTTTCGTCCGTGTCGGCGTTCAGCAGACTGTACGCGATCTCGATCTCCATCAGGCTTTCGAGCATGGTTTGCTTTTCCTTGATCTGCTCGACGGTGTCGAGAACGGTCGGCGTTTGGACGCCAAAGTTGTGTGGAATGAACGTGTAGAAGCGGTTGGAGGCGTCGATGAACTGCGGGTTGGATCCACCGTTGGCGATCAGGTTGGAGATCTCTGAGAGGACCTTCATCGCGCCTTGCAGCTGCGTTTGGGAGAGTTTTCCGAGCGGCATTTTCTCCATGTCGAGTTCGAACTCGAGCATCACCTTCTTCATGGTGTCGACGTCGAAGAGCATGCGGACCAGGTCCTGCACCGCCGGTTCCAGCTTCGATTTGATGTTGTTGTTCTCGGACAGTTTCTTGGTCTTCTCGTCGCCGTAGTCAATGTCCACCGGGTAGTACTGGCCCGGCCGCTTGGAGAAGCTTCCGTTGAGGTGCGCATCGAAAGAGTTGCCGGTTTTGTCGTCGAAGTGGAAGTAGAACAGGTTCGTAGCTTCGACGACCGTGCCGCATTTGTCCAGCTTGTTGCCCCCGATGGTGGTTCCGATGCGGCCCCAAGCGCGGAACACCCAGTACTTGTTGCCCTTGTCCGCCTCCAGCACTTGCATCTTGAAGTAGGAATTTTTGTCCGTCTGAATGTCGACCTTGTTGAGCACGCAGTTGAAGATCACCTTGTCCCGCTTGTAGACGTGCGCGACTTCGCCTAGGCCGGAGTCGGGATCAACCGCGAGACCGCCCTTTAGCTTCAGCGTCACCTTCGACGGGACGGATTTGGTGTAGATGCTCTTCTTCGATTTGGACTTTTCCTCGTCCTGCGGGATTCGGCTGTGCGGATCCGAGCCCCAGTCGCAGATGGACTTACTCGTGATGTACGAGATCGCGCCGCCGGCCTTGGCGTCCTCAATGTAATCTTCCGGCACGACCTGGATCTGCATATCTTTGGCCTCCTGCATGCGACTGCCCATCCGTTCGACCTCTGCCGGGGTCGAGATGATGGCAGCGATCGTGTTGGTTATTTTGGTGGTCACTTTGCCGCCCAGCTTCAGGATCTTGTCCTTGAGCTGATCTTTCGGCGTTTCCGTCTTGCCAAGAATGACAAACTCCAGGTTGTAGAGTGGGGGCTTCTCGCGCTTGATCTTCGGCTCTGTCAGCTCTTCCTCCTTCTTGACCTTCTTCATCGTGGTGCTCAGACTCGGTGGGACGTACTTGATGACCCGATCGCTCACCACCGATTTGTACTTGGCCAAGAAGCGAAACTGTAGCTTGATCTCGTCCGGAATTATGGCCGGAACGCGCGCTGGTTTGGCCTCCGCCGTCAGGCACTTGACCCACTCGGTGAGGTTGCCCTCACAAATGTAGGCCGACTTTTGCAGCACGAACTGGCCACCGCACTTGGTGCAGGGCTTCAGCGCTCCGAAGGTCAGAATGTCGCTCACGCGCATCAAACACGCGTCCACTCCCTCCGGAATGGCTTGATTGTTGGCGCGCAGAATCGCGTGGATCTCCGACTTCTTAATGTCAGCGTCCTTTAGCTTGTCCCGGATCTTGAAGAGCGCCTTCTGTTGCTGAGCGTACAACGCTTCATCGATCGCCTCTTGCTTCGTCTCCTCTTCGTCCTTTGGCTCGCCCTTGAGCTTCTTGGCCGGAACTTCCTCCGCTTTGATCGCCGGCAGCAACCGCTTGACAGTCTCCATGTCCTCCTTCTTCAGGTTACGATACCCGGGCAGTGCCTCGCCCTTCTCGAAATAACCCAGCTCCGACCGCAGCTAAAAAAGTAACCAGAATCATTACCGAACTTCCGTCCACAACAAAAGTCAAACCCACCTTGGCAAAGCACTCGGCGTGGTGCCACAGCGCCTGCCCGCCGTACTTCATTCCGACCTCGGTCGTGTAGTCCACCTTCTTGATGCGCACCTCATCCTTCAGGATCTTGATCTCACACCCGCGGCAAACGGCCCGCCCCGAAGCGGCGTACTCCACGCCAAAGTCCTTCAGCGCGTTCGACTGCTCGGCGCTCCGCTTTTTACCCTTCCCCTTTCCCTTGCCGGTCGGCGTTGCCTCGACGATCCCACCCCCGAGGGAAGCTGCAAAAAAAAAAAACGTTACTTAATCCACCTTCCTCACATTTAAAGGGTGCTATCCAAAATGCAAAAAGTGAGTAAATAACACTTAAGTGCTTATAACTTTTGATAGGGTTGTCAGATCTTCAATGTTTTGGACGCGTTGGAAAGCTCTTTTGAATACCCATCCTACGATATGAGAGATCTGAACGACGTTTCCATCAAAATGTCTGAGATCCGGCCTCCAAAAAGCGCATAAATAACACTTAAGTATTTATAACTGTTGTGGCTGGGAACACAGACGGTTGAAACCAACACAACCGCAGTCAACCTGAAGGCTCCAAGCTGTCAGCTGGCCTGACAGCAGCTGCGACGTCAGCAGTAACAACTCAAAAAGTCAAACGCCCAGTTGTCGAAGATCATTCTTGCATTGTATTTCGTAGAATAAAGACCTATTTTAATCCGTGTTACATTAATTGGTGTCTTCTCATTTGGCCACGGGCCGCACGATATGAAGAGCTTTTGTGAATACAAAATTGGCGACGAGAAGTGGTTGTAGTGTCGATATCTCCACTACAAGATTCCCACGCGCGGAGGAGGAGCAAAATGCAATTTGCACCAGTCAACCCGCCGTTGATTGGGTGCATCCACGATGGCGTCGTGATTCCCGTCAGGCAGCGGCCGGTGGACGGCCATTTTCCCGTCGGCCCGGAACTCCACGACCAGCAGCCATCGCGCAACGGCCAGCAGCACCGATCAACTGGCCCCGTACATGGTGTCCCCGCACTTCCCGGTGATCAACAACCGATCGCGATGTTCCACGGATTGGCATCCATCGGCCCGGGTCCGGCTCAAGCGGCATCGTACGGCAACGTCCATCCGGGAGGCCCCTGTCATCACGCCCCAAGTCCCGGACAACCCATGCTCTCCCTCGACCAGATGATGCTCCGCTGTTCGTCGATGATGGACCTCCTGGTCCAGCAGCAGCAGCATCTCCAGCAAGCTCTATCAACAATGGCGGCCGCGCCATTTTCCTCGCTCCGTTCTATGTGCGAGGTCCCGCAGCTGCATTAAAGTGAGATTACCGTGGCCGCGCATTGCAGCTTAGTGCCCTGCCAACCGGCCCGCTGAACAACTCCTCAGAGCAGTATCAAGATGTGCCCCGTGTCGTCCGTACCATCCGAGAACGATCGATCGCATCTGAGGGCACATACCATCGACACATCCACCTCGCTAGCAAGTCCGGCTCAACCAACGCGAGACCTTGAAGCTGCCGAGCACACTCCGCAGCCAGCAGGTGGACATCTCAGTGACGTCGTAGGCGACGATCACGATCGCCGGAAGCTCGTCCAGGACCCCAAGCAACTCCCTCAAGTGGACAGTTCCGGTCAGCGGCTCCTGCCCAAGCCAGCGAACCCAAACAACCACCTGATCACCGAAGATCCTCCGTCGACAACCGCGCAGAATGAAGTTACTGCCGACGTCATCGACCAGCATCGGGAACTGCCCTTCATCTGCTCGACATTGTATGCCGCCCCAAAGGATCTCGGTCGGCACAAGCAGATAAACATCATCCCGATGGACTACACGAGTTGGCAATTTTTATCATCACCGAGCAAGGTCGTAGCCAGCGCGCATGGCTCCCTTCAGCTGCACATCGGCACCAGAGGACTGCGGCCGAAAGAAGGTAACCCCGTATCGTTCTTAGAACAAGTTCCACCGTGGCCGCCTCCATTGTGCACTTCCAGCTCTCCCAAGCACGCCTCCAACATTTTCCGAGGAGGAAGAAACAACAAGATGTCGATTTTGGTTGCCGTAACTAATCCTGCCACCTGCCACACGTGTCCAACGCAAAATTTCCACAAATTGCACGTGCAGGTGACGATTGGCAGATTCGGTCGATCAGCTGTGTGTACTTTTCAACTGCTGTCTGTACACAATGATCGTCACAACGTGATGGTGTGCAACTCAAAGTCGCGAGCAAAACAACTCGCTGTGTCGTCCAACCACAGCGTGCCCCACAACCAGATCATGAACCAGGAATTGATCTGCATCACCGTCCTCGTCCTCGACCTTGACGTCCACCTGTATGTCACCGTCGATGGCCAAACTACGCTCGATGGTCGTCGAAAATAACCGCTTTTCCTGATGAATAGTGTTGTTCCAGTTCGACTCGGACCATCGATCTTCAGAGGGGGAGATGTTGTGGCTGGGAACACAGACGGTTGAAACCAACACAACCGCAGTCAACCTGAAGGCTCCAAGCTGTCAGCTGGCCTGACAGCAGCTGCGACGTCAGCAGTAACAACTCAAAAAGTCAAACGCCCAGTTGTCGAAGATCATTCTTGCATTGTATTTCGTAGAATAAAGACCTATTTTAATCCGTGTTACATTAATTGGTGTCTTCTCATTTGGCCACGGGCCGCACGATATGAAGAGCTTTTGTGAATACAAAAATAACCTTTGATAGGGTTTTCAAATCTTCAATGTCTTGGATGCGTTGGAAAGGTCCAGGGTTGTTACGGGAGAGTCGAAAAAAAAAATCCGCGCCAAATCCGCGCCGACCTAAAATTCGAAACCGCGCAAAATCCACGCCATATCGAGGTTTTTAAGCGAAGATGGCGTTCGAATGGTGAACGCCCGAAATGTCAAAATCACGCAGTGGTACCAACATTACGGAAAAAGTGTGCCATGGCATGACAGCCACATTTTTTTCTCTAATGTTGGTGCTACTGCGCGATTTTGACATTTCGGGCGTTCACCGTTCGAACTCCATCTTCGCTTAAAAACCTGGATAAAAAAATATCGCGACCAACATTTAAGAAATTTTATTTTTTAATGAAGAAAAACTAATTCAGAAAGTATTTGATAAAAAAAAGTCGTTTTATGGTTAAAGGTGCCAAAAGAATGAAAGCAATAAATCCATTTAAAAAAAATCGTCAAAAAACGGTCAAGGCAAGGGTCATGAAAAAAAAATCTTCAAAATACAATATTTAAAAACCTAAAAATTTAGCTTCAAAAATATAACTAAAGTTATAATATGATAAAATTTTAAATTTCGAAAGTCAAAATATTCAAAATCTAAGATTTTTTATACAGTTTGTAATCCAAAATCTTCGCTAAAATTTCACTCCGAAAGAAATTTAATTTCTGATATTTAAAATAATGTCTTGTCATAATTTCAAAATCTCTTACATAAAATAGGACTTCAAAAATTGTGGAATTCAAGAATTTATGAACTAAGAATTTAAAATAAATATATTTAAGAATTAACGAATTTAAGAATTTAAGAATTTAAGAATTTAAGAATTTAAGAATTTAAGAATTTATGAATTTAAGAATTTAAGAATTTAAGAATTTAAGAATTTAAGAATTTAAGAATTTTAGAATTTCAGAAATTTAGAATTTTAGAATTTTTGAATCTTAGAATTTTAGAATTTGAGAATTTTAGAATTTTAGAATTTTAGAATTTTAGAACCTTAGAATTTTAGAATTTTAGAATTTTAGAATTTTATAATTTTAGGATTTTAGAATTTTAGAGTTTTAGAATTTTAGAATTGTAGAATTTTAGAATTTTAGAATTTTAGAATTTTAGAATTTTAAAATTTTAGAATTTTAGAATTTTAGAATTTTAAAATTTTAAAATTTTAGAATTTTAGAATTTTAGAATTTTAGAATTTAAGAATTTTAGAATTTTAGAATTTTTTAAATTTTCGTAATTGAAAGACGGTAACTTTTGGTACCCAGACATGTATAGGTCATCGCTGAAATTATTAAGTTATCGCAGTTTTAGTGAAAAAAGTTGATTTTTGCCGATTTCGTCATTTTCCTGTTTTTGCGCGTGGCGCGTTGAAAAATTCAGTTTTTATTTTCAAAAAATCATATCTTGCAAACGTACGGTTCGACATCGCCAATTTTTTATATGTTATGTGAAATTTTCCGAGGAATCCGATAAAAATATTTTCAGACATAGGCTCTTTGGTCCAGACACGGTCAAAACGCCATCTTAAGTTTTTATACGACTTTTTCAATAGTTAAGCTAGATTTTTGGAACTTCTTACTATTTTTTCCAAATAGCCAAACTCATCACCTTTCTTTTGCGTCTAAGACAGCTAAAATCGGATGAAATGGCGCGGAGATATGATTTTTCGAAAAAAGTGGTTTTTGCGAAAAATGACGAAAATTGCCATTTTTCGAACCACCCTAGCACGATGTAGGTCACCCTAATGGCCAAACAAAAAAATACGGGTCTAATTATTTTGGCCAAGGAACCCCCAGAAAAATTTTGAGCCCGATCGGAGAACTTTTTTTTCGGTTTAGGCTCTTTTCAAATGGAATTGCTGATTAACAAAATTAAAAATTGAATAAATCCAGCATAAAATTAAAAATAAATAAGGTTAAAAATCATTGCTCAAAACTCAAAAGAAATTAAATATTCAGAGCCGGAGATGTTAACAAATGACAAGAAACATATAAAAAATAATTTTTCGACGTTTCGTACTAAGAAAATACAAACAATCATTTTCAAAATTGCCATCCGCGCGTAATCCGCGCCTGAGCAAAATTAGCCTGCAAATCCGCGCCAGATCCGCGCTATCCGCGCGAAACGCGCCATCCGCGCGATCCGCGCCGGCCGTAACAACCCTGAAGGTCTTTTAAATACCTTTTTGAAAATGTATCGAGAAATTAAAAGTGCAACATGGAGTTAAACTTTCTGTCAAGCTTCTGTGAATTTTACCATGACTGTTGAGAAAGTTTAACTCCATGTTACCGGCTCACATCTCTCTTATTAATTTCTCGATAGCATGACGGGTTTTCTTACAAAAACCACCCTTTTTACAATCTTTCGGACTTTTGTTAAAATCGTTTTTTTAGCATAACTTTTAAAGTACTTAACTGCATAATTTTTAATAGCAACTTATGGGACCCCAAAACGGATCGAATGACGCCAAAACGGACAAAATCGGTTCAGCCAATGTCGAGATAATCGAGTGACATTTTTTTGGTCAACATCCCACCACGCACACAGACATTTGCTCAGAATTTGATTCTGAGTCGATAGGTATACATGAAGGTGGGTCTAGGAGGTCTAATTGAGAAGTTCATTTTTCGAGTGATTTTATAGCCTTTCCTCAGTAGCGTGAGGAAGGCAAAAAGTCTGGACTTGAATTTTGATTTCATCGCTTGAAACAACTTTTGAGCAAACTTTGAATGGCTCGCAGTTGGACTTGTTGTCTTCTATAATAAGCGCAACAAAATCAGAAATAAAAACTAACTTAATCCACCTATGTGGTTGGAGCCTTCCTCACAACAATGGCTGTACACAAGTTTCGTCTATTTTTTAGATCCGGCTTCCAAAAAGTACATCGATATCACTTAAGTGGCCATATCTCGAGACAGAGTTGCCAGATCTTCAATGTTTTAGACTCGTTGGAAAGGTCTTTTGATAACCTAACCAAAAATTGGTCGGATAGTGGATCTGGATATAGTTTACATATATTTAAGTGAGATCCGGCTTCAAAAAAGTACATCAATATCACTTAAGAGGCCATATCTCGAGACAGGGTTGCCAGATCTTCAATGTTTTAGACTCGTTAGAAAGGTCTTTTGATAACCTAACCAACAATGGGTCGGATAGTAGAGCCGGACATAATTTACATACATTTAAGTGAGATCCGGCTACAAAAAAGTACATCAATATCACTTAAGTGGCCATATCTCGAGACAGGGTTGCCAGATCTTCAATGTTTTAGACTCGTTGAAAAGGTCTTTTGATAATCTAACTAACGTTGGGTCGGATAGTGAAGCCGGACATAGTTTACATACATTTAATTGAGATCTGGCTTCAAAAAAGTTCATCAATATCACTTAAGTGGCCATATCTCGAGACAGAGTTGCCAGATCTTCAATGTTTTAGACTCGTTGGAAAGGACTTTTGATAACCTAACCAAAAATTGGTCGGATAGTGGATCCGGACATAGTTTACATATATTTAAGTGAGATCCGGCTTCAAAAAAGTACATCAATATCACTTAAGAGGCCATATCTCGAGACAGGGTTGCCAGATCTTCAATGTTTTAGACTCGTTGGAAAGGTATTTTGATAACCTAACCAACGTCGGATCGGATAGTGGAGCCGGACATAGTTTACATACATTTAAGTGAGATCCGGCTACAAAAAAGTACATCAATATCACTTAAGGGGCTATATCTCGAGACAGGGTTGCCAGATCTTCATTTTTTTTGGACTTGTTGGAAAGGTCTTTTGATAACCTAACCAACAATGGGTCGGATGGTGGATCCGGACATAGTTTACATACATTTAAGTGAGATCCGGCTACAAAAAAGTACATCAATATCACTTAAGAGGCCATATCTCGAGACAGGGTTGCCAGATCTTCAATGTTTTAGACTCGTTGGAAAGGTATTTTGATAACCTAACCAACGTCGGATCGGATAGTGGAGCCGGACATAGTTTACATACATTTAAGTGAGATCCGGCTACAAAAAGTACATCAATATCACTTAAGGGGCTATATCTCGAGACAGGGTTGCCAGATCTTCATTTTTTTTGGACTTGTTGGAAAGGTCTTTTGATAACCTAACCAACAATGGGTCGGATGGTGGATCCGGACATAGTTTACATACATTTAAGTGAGATCCGGCTACAAAAAAGTACATCAATATCACTTAAGAGGCCATATCTCGAGACAGGGTTGCCAGATCTTCAATGTTTTAGACTCGTTGGAAAGGTATTTTGATAACCTAACCAACGTCGGATCGGATAGTGGAGCCGGACATAGTTTACATACATTTAAGTGAGATCCGGCTACAAAAAGTACATCAATATCACTTAAGTGGCCATATCTCGAGACAGGGTTGCCAGATCTTCATTTTTTGGACTTGTTGGAAAGGTCTTTTGATAACCTAACCAACAATGGGTCGGATGGTGGATCCGGACATAGTTTACATACATTTAAGTGAGATCCGGCTACAAAAAAGTACATCAATATCACTTAAGAGGCCATATCTCGAGACAGGGTTGCCAGATCTTCAATGTTTTAGACTCGTTGGAAAGGTATTTTGATAACCTAACCAACGTCGGATCGGATAGTGGAGCCGGACATAGTTTACATACATTTAAGTGAGATCCGGCTACAAAAAAGTACATCAATATCACTTAAGGGGCTATATCTCGAGACAGGGTTGCCAGATCTTCATTTTTTTTGGACTTGTTGGAAAGGTCTTTTGATAACCTAACCAACAATGGGTCGGATGGTGGATCCGGACATAGTTTACATACATTTAAGTGAGATCTGGCTACAAAAAAGTACATCAATATCACTTAAGAGGCCATATCTCGAGACAGGGTTGCCAGATCTTCAATGTTTTAGACTCGTTGGAAAGGTATTTTGATAACCTAACCAACGTCGGATCGGATAGTGGAGCCGGACATAGTTTACATACATTTAAGTGAGATCCGGCTACAAAAAAGTACATCAATATCACTTAAGGGCTATATCTCGAGACAGGGTTGCCAGATCTTCATTTTTTTTGGACTTGTTGGAAAGGTCTTTTGATAACCTAACCAACAATGGGTCGGATGGTGGATCCGGACATAGTTTACATACATTTAAGTGAGATCCGGCTACAAAAAAGTACATCAATATCACTTAAGAGGCCATATCTCGAGACAGGGTTGCCAGATCTTCAATGTTTTAGACTCGTTGGAAAGGTATTTTGATAACCTAACCAACGTCGGATCGGATAGTGGAGCCGGACATAGTTTACATACATTTAAGTGAGATCCGGCTACAAAAAAGTACATCAATATCACTTAAGGGGCTATATCTCGAGACAGGGTTGCCAGATCTTCATTTTTTTTGGACTTGTTGGAAAGGTCTTTTGATAACCTAACCAACAATGGGTCGGATGGTGGATCCGGACATAGTTTACATACATTTAAGTGAGATCCGGCTACAAAAAAGTACATCAATATCACTTAAGAGGCCATATCTCGAGACAGGGTTGCCAGATCTTCAATGTTTTAGACTCGTTGGAAAGGTATTTTGATAACCTAACCAACGTCGGATCGGATAGTGGAGCCGGACATAGTTTACATACATTTAAGTGAGATCCGGCTACAAAAAAGTACATCAATATCACTTAAGGGGCTATATCTCGAGACAGGGTTGCCAGATCTTCATTTTTTTTGGACTTGTTGGAAAGGTCTTTTGATAACCTAACCAACAATGGGTCGGATGGTGGATCCGGACATAGTTTACATACATTTAAGTGAGATCCGGCTACAAAAAAGTACATCAATATCACTTAAGAGGCCATATCTCGAGACAGGGTTACCAGATCTTCAATGTTTTAGACTCGTTGGAAAGGTATTTTGATAACCTAACCAACGTCGGATCGGATAGTGGAGCCGGACATAGTTTACATACATTTAAGTGAGATCCGGCTACAAAAAAGTACATCAATATCACTTAAGGGGCTATATCTCGAGACAGGGTTGCCAGATCTTCATTTTTTTTGGACTTGTTGGAAAGGTCTTTTGATAACCTAACCAACAATGGGTCGGATGGTGGATCCGGACATAGTTTACATACATTTAAGTGAGATCCGGCTACAAAAAAGTACATCAATATCACTTAAGAGGCCATATCTCGAGACAGGGTTGCCAGATCTTCAATGTTTTAGACTCGTTGGAAAGGTATTTTGATAACCTAACCAACGTCGGATCGGATAGTGGAGCCGGACATAGTTTACATACATTTAAGTGAGATCCGGCTACAAAAAAGTACATCAATATCACTTAAGGGGCTATATCTCGAGACAGGGTTGCCAGATCTTCATTTTTTTTGGACTTGTTGGAAAGGTCTTTTGATAACCTAACCAACAATGGGTCGGATGGTGGATCCGGACATAGTTTACATACATTTAGGTGAGATCTGGCTACAAAAAAGTACATCAATATCACTTAAGAGGCCATATCTCGAGACAGGGTTGCCAGATCTTCAATGTTTTAGACTCGTTGGAAAGGTATTTTGATAACCTAACCAACGTCGGATCGGATAGTGGAGCCGGACATAGTTTACATACATTTAAGTGAGATCCGGCTTCAAAAAGTACATCAATATCACTTAGGGGCTATATCTCGAGACAGGGTTGCCAGATCTTCATTTTTTTTGGACTTGTTGGAAAGGTCTTTTGATAACCTAACCAACAATGGGTCGGATGGTGGATCCGGACATAGTTTACATACATTTAAGTGAGATCCGGCTACAAAAAAGTACATCAATATCACTTAAGAGGCCATATCTCGAGACAGGGTTGCCAGATCTTCAATGTTTTAGACTCGTTGGAAAGGTATTTTGATAATCTAACCAACGTCGGATCGGATAGTGGATCCGGACATAGTTTACATACATTTAAGTGAGATCTGGCTACAAAAAAGTACATCAATATCACTTAAGAGGCCATATCTCGAGACAGGGTTGCCAGATCTTCAATGTTTTAGACTCGTTGGAAAGGTATTTTGATAACCTAACCAACGTCGGATCGGATAGTGGAGCCGGACATAGTTTACATACATTTAAGTGAGATCCGGCTACAAAAAAGTACATCAATATCACTTAAGGGGCTATATCTCGAGACAGGGTTGCCAGATCTTCATTTTTTTTGGACTTGTTGGAAAGGTCTTTTGATAACCTAACCAACAATGGGTCGGATGGTGGATCCGGACATAGTTTACATACATTTAAGTGAGATCCGGCTACAAAAAAGTACATCAATATCACTTAAGAGGCCATATCTCGAGACAGGGTTGCCAGATCTTCAATGTTTTAGACTCGTTGGAAAGGTATTTTGATAATCTAACCAACGTCGGATCGGATAGTGGATCCGGACATAGTTTACATACATTTAAGTGAGTTCCGGCTTCAAAAAAGTACATCAATATCACTTAAGAGGCCATATCTCGAGACAGGGTTGCCAGATCTTCAATGTTTTAGACTCGTTGGAAAGGTCTTTTGATAACCTAACCAAAAATGTGTCGGATGGTGGATCCGGACATAGTTTACATACATTTAAGTGAGATCCGGCTTCAAAAAAGTATATCAATATCACTTAAGTGGCCATATCTCGAGACAGGGTTGCCAGATCTTCAATGTTTTGGACTCATTGGAAAGGTCTTTTGATAACCTAACCAACGATGGGTCGGATGATGGACCCGGACATAGTTTACATACATTTAAGTGAGATCCAAATATATGTGAAAACACATTTTTATACATAACTTTTGAACTGCTTATCGAAACTTCAATCTGTATAAAACTCGATCTATGGGACCCTAAACCAAGTCGAATGCAACAGGTTCGGGTCAAATCGGTTCAGCCAGTGCCGAGAAACATGAGCTAGTTTGTTGGTCACATACATACATACACACACCAGGGTAGATGAATTAGCACAGTGCAGTGCAAAAAACTAAGGGGCCGTGCTTTACTTAAATCATAGCACCCACATTTTTTAGTGTCTATGATGAAACACAGCACGCGATTCGTTTGGGGTGCTTGACATTTTCTTAAGCACGTCACATTACAAGCACTTCACTGCGCGTGTGCTTATTTCCTTCCGGCCAAAACTCCAAGTTTGTTTTAATTGAATTAATAAGCGAAGCGAATTGAATATTTTTTTATCACTTCAACACTGCCTTTGGGTAGCATAACTATTGGATCCAAAACAACCAACGCTAATCATACACATAAATTTCCAAAAAGGGGTTGCATCCCGGCGAACTCAGGTTGTCTTATTTTTATTGGAAACAACCGCAACGGATGGACGGATTGGTGGAGGAAAAACATTCTTTTCAAATCCAGCTTTACTCTACGATCTATGTAAATCATTAATTCTCTATATCACAAAACCATTGCTTTCACACAACACCACCAGCTCTGCTTTCTTCACGGACCATTTTTTACGTTCTGGAACGAGAATCGAACCACAGCCAATTGCCAAATTTCTTGACGCGTAGTGGAGTCTTCTCCAGGAAAAACTTGGCGGAGACTATCTCGCCGGTGGCCCTTTTGAACTTACACCGCTGCCCTAGGGAGAATCGCATGGCGGGACTTGGCCACAATCTAATGCAGTGTGAAGATTTGCATCTCGACATGTGATGGGATCGGATTATTTTCCTCAGATGTAAATTTGCAGTTTTTTTTCCAAACGTGAAAACAGGTCAAATCAACACCGGTTGCTATAAGCACCAAAAATCAAGAGCACTGCGTGTAACTGACAAGCACCTGCACTGCACGCAAATTTTTCGCGTGCAGTACAATGTCAAAGAGCCCCAAAATTTTTGGCTGTGCCTACTTGTCAACCCTGACACACACACATACACACAGACATTTGTTCAGTTTTCGATTCTGAGTCGATATGTATACATGAAGGTGGGTCTACGACGTTTTTATACGAAGTTCATTTTTAGAGCAGGATTATAGCTTTACCTCAGTGAGGAAGGCAAAACAATCCGTTGAAAAAAGTCTTTTTTTAACTTCATCATCCCGGTACGAGAATCGAACTCACGACCTCTGGATTGGAAACCCAGCACGCCGTTAGTCGAAACTCATCTCCCCTACCGGTCAGTATTCCCAGTGAGCAGATTTGCTCTTTGAAGGGATCTGACTTTGCCGAGCCAGACAGGAATCGAACCCATCACCTTCCGCTTACAAGGCGAAACCCGTAACCTCACGGCCACGGAAGCTCGGCAACTGGCTCTCTTAACTGGACCCTTGCAATAGGGTCCTAAATTTTTCCAGGATGTTCCTTACGTGGACGTCAACCGAAGAGCACGCAACAAGGTCAGTGCCATTGCATGCTCAATACTTGGCCTGCAGATCCGGTCTCCAAAAAGCGTATAAATAACACATAAGTGCTTATAACTTTTGATGGCATTATCAGATCTTCGATGTTTTAGGCTTATTTTAAAGGTCTTTCAATTATCTAACTAACGACGAGTCGCGCACTATGGTCCCGGACACCATTTTCTCAGAAATATCTGAGATCCAGCCTGTGTGTAAATAACACATAAGTGCTAATAACTTTAGATGGGTTTGTCAGATCTTCGTTGTTTTAGGCTCATTTGAAAGGTGTTTCACTTATCTAACTAACAACGGGTCGCATGATGGACTCAGATATTGCTTTCATTGGAATATCTGAGATCCGGCCTCCAAAAAGCGTGTAAATAACACTTAAGTGTTAATAACTTTTGATAGGGTTGTCAGATCTTCAATCTTTTGGGCTTGTTGGAAAGGTCTTTTGATTACTTATCCAACGATAGGTCGCATGATAGATCCGGACAACTTTTTCATCAAAATATTTGAGATCCGGCCTCTGAAATGTTTCCAAATGACACTGAGGTGCTCATAACTTTTGATACGGCTATCAGATCTTCAATGTTGTGGGCTCATTAGAAAGGTATTTGAAATACCTTTTCAAAAATGACAGGTTTTTCTTTACAATCTTTCAAACATTAGCCAGAATCGTTTTTTTAGCATAACTTTTGAAGTGCTTTACTAAACGTTGTGATATTAACTAGGGTCTTATGCGACCCCAAGACGAATCGAATGAGAATTTGATTCTGAGTCGATAGATATACATGAAGGTGGGTCTACGATGTCGAATTAAGAAGTTCATTTTTCGAGTGATTTTAAAGCCTTTCCTCAGTAAGGTGAGGAAGGCAAAAACTGACCGTCTCAATTCCTCAACCTAATTAGTATTGCTCACCAATCTTCTCCCTGATCCGCTTCTGGTCCTCGAAACGCAGACTCTCGAACCCGGCCACATCCCCTTCGGTCGTCGGCCGCTGCTTGCCGAAGAAGCACCGCTCGTGGTACCATTGGGCCTGCTTGCCGTCGTGAAACGCCGACTGGACCATCGCACCGAGCCGCAGCTCGTCTTTGTCGATCTTGTCCTTGCAGAGCTTACAGGACGCGCGGCCACTCTTGGCGTACTCGGACACGAACGGCAGATTATGGGCGTCCATTTCCGGAAGTTGAACTCCTTTTCAGACGCCAACAGGAACGGGAGCCGGAGGTTTTTATTTCGTTTCGACCCGGCGAACACGAAAGCACAAGAATGATTGAAAAGTCGCGGTCTGCTTTGGTTGAGGTGCGTGTTTACAAGAAACCTGACGAATCAGCGCGGCAGCGTGTTTGGCGCGAAATTCGGTAAAAAGGTGGGAATGGCTGGATTTGGGCAAGGGGGAGAATTAAATTCCGTAGCGCGATATTCGTTTTTATTACAAATCCGGACATTGTTTATTAGAATAACGTTTTAAAGCCCTATGTAAATTGTTATGTACAACGGTAAAAAAACACAATAAAAACGCTCATCGCACCAAACCGCGCTCATCGCGTCTAATCGAGGGAAATCGTCGAGTGTATAGCGGTATACGCATTTCGGAAGGAACCGGTCAAGAAAAAAATCAAATGGGCAGCAGCGGCAGCGAAAGCAAGCCCGAGAGGGTGAAGAAAAGCCCCAAGAAAACGCTCCATCTCCTTTGCTCTGCTGTTCGTAAAGCTGTTTCTCAACCCCTTTCCTTCCGATCTCCATACTAGCCTTATAGCAGTACACTCAACCCCCGGTGGTTGGTCACTTTTTCGGTCAAAGTCAAACTAAAAAGTGACGAACTGTCACTTTTTACACGGCGCTCACGCACACTATCAAAACAAACGTTTGATAGTGTGTGTGAACTCCGTGTAAAAAGGATGTCAAACTAAAAAGTGACCGCGTTCGTTTGACAACAGTTGGTGTCAAACCATCGGGGTTTGATTGTAATCACTACCATTCACCACGCATTATGATCGTTAGCGAAATTGCCACACTTTGCAACACCTCACTTTTCTGAAAGTGTTTGATTTTTCATTATAGCTGTATACTATACAGCTTGTTGTGAGTAAAACGCGCACGTCTGTAGCTTTTGACGTAACTTTATTGAGTGACTCCTTCTAACGTCTGATCTCCTTACTCATCCCCAGGCAGTGTTGCCAAGCAACCACAACATATCTCTCTTATTTCAAATAAAGTTGTGAAAGTCACTGAAGTAGATAATCTTCGAAACGTTTTGGTAGAACTATTTCCCGACGTTGCCGAGAGTAGCCCGCAACTGCTTGCTGATCCTGTTGTCCAGAGATGACCGGTGGAGAATCTATGGACTCCGGTCCCCGCTGATCCACTCCCGCTGCTGGGGGTTGCTGCAACTCCTTCAGATGCGCCACGTTCCTTTTGTACTGCTGTCCGGTCGCTGTTTCAACGGTAGCAGTACTCCCGTAACGGTGGACCACTTTCCCCGGAGTAGGCAGAAATCCTGGTGACAGCTTGTTCTGTGGCTGCATGTTTTTCATCAGCACCGTGTCGCCCACGCCGATGGACGATTCCTTTGCGCCGACTCGCTTGTCTCGGTTCTCCTTGGTGTTGTGTTTGATCGTCAAGTCTCGATCCCGCATTTCTTCGTCAAAGATCGCTTCCTCCTGCAGATGTGGAACCAAGTCACGGAATCTACGGCCATGCATTAGTGTCGCTGGGGCAACACCTGTTACACTGTGTGGTGTGAGCGAGTACATGTACAGGTATTGCTGCATGGCTTCTTCCAGGTCGGATCCTTCGAGCTGGCTGATCTTCATGACCTTGAGAAACGATCGGTTCTGTCGTTCCACCTCACCATTTGCGCTCGGCCAGTAGGGAGTTGTGTGCATGAGCTTTATGCCGTAATCGACGCAGTAGTCCTTGAGTTCTTGGCTGGAGAAGTTTTTAGCATTGTCAGCTTGCAGCACATGCGGTAGACCCATCTGCGTGAAAATTTTCTTCAAACGGCGTATAACCTCAGCAGATGTAGTGTTCGTCATCAGTTCAGCTACCACAAACCGACTGTAAAGATCCACTAGAACGAAGACGTACTTCCCGTTGGGCAGCGGCCCCAGAAAATCCATGCTGAGATGAACCCACGGAGCGGTAGGCAGCTGCCGTATTCGCAGCGGTTCCGGCTTGCTCTGCTGTCCCACGATCTGGCAATTTGTGCAACTTCGACAAAACTTCTCGACAGCGGTATCGACTCCTGGCCACCACACAGCGGTACGGATTCGGCGCTTCATTTTTTCCTTTCCGGGGTGACCGACGTGGGTGAGTTGCAGTACAGTTTGACGAAGCACTTCCGGAATAACAAGTTTGTTCTTCCTCAGCAAAACGTCTTGGGAAAAACAGAGCTCTGCTTTGAACGGTGCGTACGGCTTGATGTTTTCCCAGCAATCGTCGTTTAGTGCCAATTTCACCCTCTGGATCTCTTCGTCGTTCTGGCTGCAACGGATCACTTCGCTCATGGTGACGGCGCTCGGCTTGTTCACCTCCACGATTGAGCACAATACTTTCTCGGTGGTTTTGTCGAATGTCTTCGCTCCTACTGCTTCACACAACCTTGACAGCGGATCTGCTATGTTGACCTCTCCTGGCACGTACACAATTTTCTTCCGGTACGACTGCAGCCGCAAGACCCAGCGTTCCTGCCGCTGGTTCGGGGTTGAAGATTCGCCGAAGATGTACTGCAAAGGCTTGTGATCCGTTAGAATGGTGAAATCCAACCCACGGAGGTACATCTCAAATCGTTCGGTAGCCCAAACGATCGCAAGCGCTTCTTTGTCCAGCGTGGAGTACTTCTTCTCCGTCTTTGATAGACTCTTGCTGGCGTAACAAACCGGTCTTGTAATCGAGTTTTCGGTTTGCAGAAGCACTGCACCCAGGCCTTCATCACTTGCATCCGTCACCAACGTTGTTTCTAGCTTCGGGTTATAGAACGCCAGGTGGTCCGGACTTGTTAGTGCCAGCTTGACTTTTGCGAAAGCACTCTTTGCTTCTTTCGACCACCGAAACTTGCTACCTTTGATGGTCAGCGCTCGAAGAGGGGCAGTTATTGTCGACAGGTTCGGGATGAACCGGCCAACGTAGTTGACTAAGCCCAAGAAGCTTCGCATTTCCGTGTGAGTTTGAGGACGTCGGAAGTTTTGAATGGCACTCACCTTGTCGTTCGTTGGCAGAATTCCGTTTTCAGAAAGCTCGTGTCCCATGAACTTGACCATGCTCTTACCAAACTCGCATTTGGCTTCATTGATCGTGAGACCACACGCATTCAACCGCTCTAGAACTGCCTTCAACCGTTGATCGTGTTCGTCCTTGGTGGACCCGTACACCAGCATGTCGTCAATGAAGACCTTCACGCCCTTCAGACCCTTCAACGCCCGCTCGATGTGTCGCTGGAACACTTCGGATGCAATGGTCATGCCAAACATGAGCCTTTTGTACCGGTAGTACGCATCCGGCGTGACGAATGTGGTAATATCTCGCGATTCCGGGGCAAGTTCGATCTGGTGAAAGGCCTTAACCAAATCTATCTTGCTGAAGACCTTGCATCCGTTCAGGTGCGGCACAATCTCCTCGAATGTCGGTAACGGGTGCTTCTCCGGAACGATGGCCTTGTTCGCTTTGCGCATGTCCACACACAGTCGGACGCTTTTCCCTCCGTCTTTGGGCGTGACCACCAGCGGGGAGGCCCACGTGATGTCGAGAGGGGCCGGCTCAATGATGTCTTGCTTCAACAGGTCTTCCAGCTTCGCATCCACCAGCTCCTTCAACGGGATCGGTATTCGCCGGCACGCTTGCTGCACGGGAGTCACCTTTTCGTCGATCTTGACCAGGACCTGAACTCCCTTTAGTTTTCCGATCGGTGGATCGACAACCTCGTTTACGCTGAACACTTCGCCGTGTATTTCCAGCAATCCCAGGTCGATGGAAGTTGTTCTGCTCAGCAAATTCGCTCCTTTCGGGTTGTCAACTACATAGATCTCGCGATGCACTGTTTTCTTCCTGGTAGCAATGTCGGCTTTGATCACTGTTTGCACTTTTAGTTTTCCATCACCGTACGCTCTCAGCGTCTTGTTCGATGGTTCTTCTTGGCTGACCGCACAACCTTGTTTCTTCAGCTGCTTCCAGGTGTCGTTGCTTACAACATTCACGTGAGCGCCCGAGTCGACGACCCAATCCAGCTTGATTCCGCCCACAAAGCAGGTCACTTTTTCAGGCACTGACCCGGCAGCGTACACGTGTTGTACATCATCATCCGACGAGCTGTCTGATTCTCGCTCTGATTCAGGTACTTTCACCTGTCGCACTTCACTCTTTTGGTCAGCTTTTCTTCCTTTTTTCGTTTTGCACATCGACTTGAAGTGTCCCACTAGCTTGCACTTGTCGCACTTTTGAGCTTTAGCTGGGCACTTCTTGTCGCTTGCGTAGTGGCCACTGTTGCCGCAACGATAACAAACGTCCCCGGGTTTCGGTTTACGCACAAAATTCACTGAATTTTCCCCTTCCGGTTTCTTCATTTCATCGCGGTTTCTTTTCACTGTTTCCAAGACGCGCCCTTCCTCGGAGATCTCCGGAACTGTCATCAGCTTCTTCTTGAGAATTGCTTCCCTCAACGCATCCGAGTTGCCGTTGTCGAAGACCTGCTCCGTTATCCGCATCTCCAATGCCTCGCCGTACTCGCAAAGCCGCCCTTGGTCGCGGAGACGGTGAATGAATTTCTCCAGAGTTTCGTTTTCCTGCTGTTTCATCCTCCGGAACATCACTCTCTCGTAGGGCACGCTCGACAATGGGGCAAAGTGAGCGTCGAGTAGCCGTATCGCCTCCTTGTAGACGTCGCTGCCGACCGGAGCTGCAGCATCATGGCCTTCTATGTTGTAAAATATATCTTGGACGTCCGGCCCGGCGTAATGCAGCAAATACGACTTCTTGCGGGCCCCTAAGGCGATGCAGTTCACTTCCAAGAACAACTCCAGCGATCGCTTCCACCTTGCCCACCGACTCGCGATTGAGGTTGGGTCAGTCACGTCGAACGGCGGCAGGACCGGTTTGGCCTCCATTTTGTTTTTTTTTTACTGCTGCACAGGGTTGGGGCGTAGCACCTTCAAGGTTAGGTTTCGCGTGTGTTCGTAACGTTCGTTCTTCGGTTTATTTTTCGCAATTTGATTTCACGCCGCGCTACTTTAACTCGAATTTAATCTACGAACGCCTTTTTTTTAAGAACTTGACGAATTTAATCTAGAAAAGTCCCGTTCGCGTCGCCAAAATGTTGTGAGTAAAACGCGCACGTCTGTAGCTTTTGACGTAACTTTATTGAGTGACTCCTTCTAACGTCTGATCTCCTTACTCATCCCCAGGCAGTGTTGCCAAGCAACCACAACACAGCTTATATGCACTTCGGAAGGAACCGGTCAAGAAAAAAATCAAATGGGCAGCAGCGGCGGCGAGAGCAAGCCAGAGAGGGTCAAGAAATGCCCCAAGAAATCGCTCCCTCTCCTTTGTTCTGCTGTTCGTAAAGCTGTTTCTTGACCTCTTTCCTTCCGAACTCCGTACTAGCCTTATAAACTAGGGACCTACATAGGGAAATGAAATGTTCTGGGAGAAATTTCAAACACCCAAAGTCATTCAAATTTAAGGTTGAAAAACTTGTGGTCTTTCTCTGGTGCTGGCATTTTTATTCTACCGAACAAGCACAAAAATAACAAAAACTGCCAGATTATTATCACAGACAAACAGACGGGACACTCGAGTGCCGGACCATCGTCCTTCAAAAACGGTTATTTCAAATGCAATTTTGCAATCGCAAATGCAATTTTGATATTATTGTTTACAGCGATAAAGCTTATTTTTCTGAGTACAATGACCCTTTGTACGACCACAAAGAGTTTAAAATAGATTTTTAAATCAATTTTGAAAAATTAACCTCGCGGTCCTTCTTGACAGAAAAGCTCCTACTTGACAGCTCGTTACAAGGGGACCATAGTTATTCCATCGAAAAAATGTTGTCTTGTCAAAAAAAAAATTGCATTAAAATGAAAAAAAAGTGATCAGAAATGGGTTTTAATCGTGTTTTTAACGTTGTACATAAAAATTGACATAGGGCTTTAGTACCCAATTCAGGAAATCTAACGGTGAATCGCAATCCAGGTTTTGCAGGAAAAGGTTGGGGCAGTCTTGGCCATAGCCTCTTGCCCCAATATTAACCCGGTAGGCCTGTTCAACTGCCTGCCGATTTCGAGGCTGCTGCTGAGGTGCCCGCTACTGCGGAGGAGTCATCTCATTCGGAGCAACCTGCTTATCCTTCGTGGACTGCTGCTCAGATTGCTGCTGCTGGTCGTCCTATTGGCCTTTTGGCGATGTTGTGCCACTCAATCTTTTTCCACAGTTCAGTTTCTGTGGTTCTGTTTCGAGATAAATTTAACGGCAGCATTTTTTGGAACCTTTGCCTTGCTTTTATTGTTTGGCGCAACTTAACTGCGCCGTGGACACGTTCCCCGCGGATGTTTCCTGGGGGAGGAAGAATCTTCGACAGAACTTGGAAGCAACGGGGAGGACCTGGGAGGACCAGTGGTTTGATCTCTATCGTTGCGGTTTTAGTGCGTCGTTGCTGGTGCTGCCGCATGATTTGGCTCATGAGGTTCTACCATTGCATTGGAAACGGAACTGATTCACCGTCATCTTCGACGTTGATTTTTATTTTTTGCATTTGGTACTGACGATCAGCAGTAACAAAATTATGTCGGTCAGCTGTTGATGTTTACAATCGTCAAGGCTTGATTGTCTCACGCATACACTGACATGACACATGACAGTAATGGATTTGTATTGGTATGTTTGGGCTGCGCTTCGGCATCAGCTCACCAGGCAGTGCTGGCGTCGCCGTGATCTGATGGGGTTGATTAAGGACGATGGATTTCAAAAATAATTTGTATGGAGAGTCACGTCTGTTTGTCTGTGTTATTATCACCAACCGTTTTACAATACTTGTGATTGTAATAAGTCTAATTTTTTTGCAAAAAATATTTTAAATTGATTCCTACCTTGTTCTTGCAAGATCTTGTTGCTCGATTGGAACCCCGATTTGACAGTTCGATTGGAACCCTGAGAGTGACATTTCGCCTCTCCATATAGGCTCTCTATTATAAACGCATTTTTTTCCCTTAGGGAGCGTTCTTTTATTACGTAACACAAATTTTGGGATTTTTGACCACCCTCCCCCCCTTCGTAACAAATCGTAACGGATGGGCGATCCCCCTACCCCCCCCCCCCCTGTAACGCGTAACACAAGGTCTTTTTGCATATTTTTATGAAAATTTTGCGTTACGTAACATAATTTTTCATCACACCCCCTCTCCGCCAATTTTCGTAACATTTCGTAACAGACGTCGACACCCCCTCCCCCCTAACTGCGTTATAACGTATACGTAATAAAAGAACGCTCCCTTAAACCTGCTCAAACCCTTTTAAAGGGTGACGACGGGTGAACTTGAAAAAAGGATACTTTTTACTTTGAGTGTACCGTACCCAAACAGACACGAGTTTGACGTATCCAAATGATCATTTAAATGATTGCAATTGCCTTTACGCCCAGCAAATCTTGGCAGTGTTGGCAAGCTCAAAACATACGTTGCCAGATCGATTCAGCAAAGTCCGACCAGTCTCTCCCTATCGAGAAATTAAAAAGAGAGATGTGAGCCGGTAACATGGAGTGAAACTTTCGCAAGTGTTATGGAAAACTTCACAGCAGCTTGACAGAAAGTTTAACTCCATGTTGCACTTTTAATTTCTCGATTCAGGGTCTCTAGTTTTGCGCGGTTTCTCTTTATCCCACGTCTATTGAGAAACCTTGAGGTTTTCTTTTCCCGCAGACCCGGTGCGCCACGTTAGCCCACTTTCCATCTTTCGTCAAATTTTGTCGAAAAGAAAAAGTTTGACATCTGCAATTTGTCAACAAAGCTATTTTTGCAGTTTTGCTGTTGTTTCACTTTTCTTGAAATCGCATCAGAGGGAATTTTCCGCCCAAACAGGATTTTTTGGTCGCCGTCGCGTTTCACTTTCTCAAAATGGTTCGATTTGTTGTGTTTTAAGCCCGCGCGATGGACGGCCGTTTCGTGACATTCTGCGCGGAGCAGGCGCAGCCCGACAGTGAAGCAATTCCGGAATCCTCCTCCGTCGTGGTCGTCACGGAAGAGGACGATTCTGGCGAGCCGCAAGTCGCGCCGACGGCTGGTGGTCCACCGAAAATTGTTTACCTGGACCGGGTTTGTCGGACGTGTTTGGTCGAGAAGGAAAAGGATGACCTGAAGGATCTGTTTGAATTTGGGCTGGCGGAAACCGTCATGTCCTGTGTGGGTCGGGTCATTTCGGTTGAGGAATCGGACGGGTTGCCGGGTCACATATGTATGGAGTGTCTGCAGGAGGTGGAACGGATCATTAGCTTCCGGCAGCAGTGCGAGCGGTCGGACGGCACGATCCGGGACTTGATCGAGAAATCCGTTGTGATCAACCAAGACAGTGAGACCAAGTACGAGGTGCTGAATGTGGTGCTGACCGATGCCAACGGGAACACGGAAACGTCGGCCGTGGTCGTTCCGATTGAGGAGCTGCGTTTTCAGCTGATGAACGGCGGCGGGGGAGGAAGGTGTTCCGAGGAGATTGTGGAGACGGAATCGACGACCAGCGAAAACGTCGAGCTGAGCTTCGTGGCTCCGTCGGACATACTTGTAACGGAGGAGATCATCGTCCAATCCCAACCGGAAGAGGACGCTCCGATCGGCGAACTGATTGTCGAAGAAACGCCTTCGGAGCACGAGCAGCAGCAGGAATCGACTGTTCTGGAAAACCTACGTCAAGAACTGTCAGAATTCATCGGCGGAACGAGCGCGGAGATTCCCAAAGATCAACAAGACCTGGACGAAAACGGCGACGACGAATTACCTTACGATTACCTTAAAGATGCCCTCACGGACGAGTACATTCAGTCGATGGAACAGCAGCTGGCCCCGTCGGCACCTCCGCGGTCGGAAAATCCCGCCCAGGATCGCTTGGAGCAGGCCAACCTGGACAGTCTGATCAACGATGAGGCACAGCAGCTTCGAGAGTCGGATCGGTCCGGTGACGGTGATAGCATTGCGAGCGAGAAGGACCATGGCACCAGTAAGCACCACCACTGCGACGTTTGTAACGTGGGCTTCGAAAATCGGCGCAAGTTCCGGGTGCACATGAAGAAGAAACATTCCGAGGTGAGTGAGTGGGGGAAACACGATATTTAGAAGCTGTAATCGAACGCCAAAGTATTGATATGCCAACATTAGATACGTGACGGAGATACAAGCCGTTCCTCTAACTTGAATTGTTGTTTGGCGGATTAGATAAATTATAATTTTATTCAAAATTTGTTAAAATATTAAAGTTTTGTTTCGAACAAATTTTCAACCAAAAAAGTAAAAACTCAAAATTGTCACAACTTTTACAGTTTAGAAATTTAAATTCAAGATCCTAGCAATTCAGTCAACTATTCCAACGTTAAAAAAAATAATAATATAATATGATTGAAACAAAATTTTAAAAATTCAAAATTTTAGAACAAACAAAAATAAAAAAAATAAAAACAATTCAGAAAATCAAATCTAAGGATGTAGAAATTGGTTTTTGTTCAGAATTGTTAAAAAGTATAACTTAAATCCAAAAACTAAAAAATTTCAAACTTTGTGCGATTCGAAAATTAAAAATTGCAGAAATTCAAAAAAAATATAGAAATACAAAAATTTTAACTCCAAAATATGAAAGTTCAAAAAATTTAACCATTCTGAAATTTGTGAAAAACAAAAATGTAAAAATTCAAAATTGTCAAAAAATTTACACACTAAAATGAAATAAATTAGAACTTTTTACAATTTTACAATAAAGAAAATTTAAATCTTCATTTGTTTTGAATTTTAAAATCAAAAAAGTAAAATTTTTAGAAAATTTAAATTATAAAAATCCAAGATTCATAGCCAACATAAAATCTGAAAATATAAATTTAAGGATATATAAATAATAAATTAATTCGAAAACTCTACAAAATTTAAATATTAATATTATTTTCAAAAATTAAAATTTCGAAGCAAAATGCATTAAATTTATAAAAATATTTGTTCGGCCCAAGCCAAAGTGTTGCCCCAAAGTTGTACTACTTTGCCCAGTGTGCGCCACCCCACCCCTGCAGCGTTGACAGAAACGGTGCTGCCAACCTGACAGAACAAAAAACAACGAGATTTCGCGCGCAAACGAACAAGTCGCAAAGAGGAACGCAAAGCGTGAAGACGTAACTTGTAGATAGATCGGAGAATAGAGAAAGTTTTTTCGTAGTTTTTAGTGAACTTCACCGTGTTTTAATTGTCCGGAAAGGCATCCCGAAATCCGCGAGTTTTACAGTCCGCTCGATCGAAGATACGCCGCAACAATATTTTTTTTCTGCAAAACTATTCTATCTTTTGACTGGTCTGTGGTCCCATAATTAAAAATTTGTTTAAATAAGCGTTATACAATCGATTTTATGAGTTTTTTCTGCGATAATTCAATTTCAGGCAATAACTACCTATTTGTTTTGCTCTTTGATTTTTTGAGAATGTTTTGAAAGATTTTTAAATTTAAAACCACAAAATTGTTCAAATTATAATACTTTTAAAATTCTTAAACCAAAAAATTTAAAAAATCAAAATTGTCAGAAATTTTACAGAATTCAAAAATTTTAAATCAACACAAAATCTAAGAATATATAGAAATTGGATTTTGCTCAAAATGGAGTAAAAAAATAACCTCTGGAATTCGAAAAAAATTGCAGTGATTAAAAAAATAACAGATCTACAAAAAATCCAAAAGTTCAAAACAAACAATTTCCAAAATAAAAAAAATCAAAAATCTGTAATCAAACAAATTAAATCTTCATTTATTTTAAATTCTAAAACTAAAAAAAAAACAAATTTCAAAAACTAACAATCAGAAACAGCAATGGAGCAGTTCCATTCGAGAATTTTTTGCTTTTTACTACAATAAGGCTTTCTAGGCCCAGTGAAAAAAATATAATTTAACTCAAAAATGACGAACTCCTCGTCACAGTGTCCTGATGCAAACAATGATCGAGCTGTAGCTGTCACAGCCCTGTAAAGTATGTTGGAGACTAATATCGGGCAGTCAGTCAAAAAAACCAGCTAGAAGTCGCCTGACAAAAAAATTTTGCTAGAAAGAGATAGGAAACCTGATGCAAACAAACGTCCAGCTGTCATGTAAACATATTTTGAATGTGTTGGTAAAATTCTGACTAGAAAGCCTTATGTATTCCTTATGGGAGAACTGTCATTTCTACCACTCGCATCGGTGCTCCATTCAGAAATTCCAAATCTAAGGATATAGAAATCAGAAACTATTTCGAAAAAAAAAGAAGAAACTTCAAAAAAAAATAAAAATAAAATTTCAATTTTTGCCTTCCTCACCTTACTGAGCAAGAGCAAAGGCTATAAAATTACTCGAAAAACGAAATTCTTAATTTGACCTCCTAGACCCACCTCATGTATACTTATCGACTCAGAATCAAATTCTGAGCAAAGGGACCATCCATAAACTACGTGGACACTTGGGAGGGGGGAGGGGGGTATGGCGATTGTCCACGATCCATACAAAGAAAGTTTTTTTTTGTATGGACAATTGTCCACGAGGGAGGCGGGGTAACAGATTACCAAAAAAGTGTCCACGTGGTTTATGGATGGTCCCAAATGTATGTGTGTGTGGTGGGATGTTGATCAAAAAAAAATTGCACTGGATTATCTCGGCACTGGCTGAACCGATTTGGACCGTATTGGTCTCATTCGATCCGTCTTGGGGTCCAATAAGTCGCTTCTGAAAATTATAAAGTTTAGTAAAGCACTTCAAAAGTTATGCTAAAAAACGATTCTAACAAAAGTCCGGAAGATTGTAAAAAGGGTGGTTTTTGTAAGAAACTCATGTTATACATTTTTAAAAAGGTATTTGAAAGACCTTTCCAACGAGTTCAAAAGTTTGAAGATCTGACAACCCTATCGAAATTTATGCGCACTTAAGTGTTATTTATGAACTTTTTAGAGACCGGATCTCATATATTTTGATGAAAACGTTGTCCGCATCTATCATGCGGCCTGTCGATAGATAGGTGATCAAAAGACCTTTCCAACGAGTTCAAAAGACAAGCACATAAGTGCCCTGAATTATGAAGATCTGACTACCCAATCTGATGGTATGAATAATGAATCGAGTTGATAGAACAATGAAAGGTCCGCCTTGTGTAACTATTTTCGATAGCATTACCCTCTAAATGTGAGGAAGGCAACAACCACCTAAGGGCGGATTAAGTAACGTTTTTAATTGTAGAAATTAGAATAAAAAAAGGAAGATAAAAATATAAACAAAGAACTTGGGATAGAAATCTCATCATCATCATTCACGATAATCGAATCTTCGGATAAACGAATCACAAAACTTTTTCCTCGAATGATTTTGATTTATTTTTGGCTAAGTTTACTACAAATGTTGTTGTAACTGAATCCTAATGAAAAAAAAAATAATAATAATAATAATAATAAAAAAGGTTATCGAGTACGGACTGCACAAAACAAAGTTTTTCAATTTTTAAAATGTTTAATTATTAACGATTTTTCTAAATATTTTTTTTTTGTTATTTAGAACTTTTAAATTTTAGAATTTCATATTTTTTTAATATAGATTTTTTAAGGTTCCTTGGTATTTATTCCGTATGTTCATAAGTTTTCCAATTCCTATGAATTTACCTGAAAAATGTGTATGTTTATGGCACCGTGTTGTGTGGAAAACAAACAGCTGTCAGTTCTAAAAAAACACCCAGTTCATTTGTTAACCTTATGTCGACTCAATGTCAGGCTATGTTTCGACTAATGTCGATCTGATAACAAGTCGCCATAATGAACCTGTGCGATTTACCTATGGATATTAGTATGTTTTTCGTCTTATAGGACTATTCAAAAAAAAAAATCTAAAAATTTTCCCTAACAGAATTGATGATTATACTTTTGATTTATTTTGTTTTCTGGAAAATCGAAATGGCATATTCTTTGAAAGAAACGAACAATAAAACTAGAAAAGCAGGCTGATCCCTGTTCAGTACGGTGGTTCAAATCCGGGCTTTCTCGGAGCTTCGAGCCTGTCCCGCAAAATTTAATAATGGTCATTCATCTGAGAGTTGATAAAGATTGGACGACTTTTAGGAAACCGTTAGTTTTCTCCATAGAATTTGACCATTTTTTTAGAGGTATGCGTTCCCGTGGTCAGAATGAGCTCAAATTTAGAATTAAGCCTAGTGATGGGTCATTTTTTTATTTCTGGGGGTAGCCCGAATTTGAACCACCCCGATGACCAGGTTTAAAATTACCGCTTTAAAAAATATGAACTTTCCAGAAACAGCACGCGTGCAGCTACTGCTCGCGCCGGTTCGCCGAGCAGAAGGAGCTGCGGAGCCACGTGCTGCGGCACACCGGCGAAAAGGCCCACGCCTGCGAGATATGCAACGCGCGCTTCTACGAGCGCAACATGCTGAACGTGCACATGCGGCGGCACGACGGTGAAAAGCCGTACTGCTGCGAGTTGTGCCCAAAGCAGTTCGGGACCAAAAGTCTGCTCAACACCCACCTCAAGTGTCACCTCAAGTCAAAAGACCACGTCTGCGACGTGTGCGAAAAGGGCTTTACGCTCAGCTGGCAGCTAACGGCCCACAAGCGCATTCACACGAACGAAAAGCCGTACGAGTGTCCGTACTGCCTGAGGCGGTTCAACCAGAACGGGAATCTAGTGATTCACAAGCGAATCCACACGGGCGAGCGGCCTTTCCAGTGTGAACTGTGCGAAAAGGCCTATCCGAGCCAGGGAGAGTTGAGGGTTAGTTTTTTGGTTCATTTTGAAAGTTTATTATATTTGTTAAAAATGATCAACATTCCAGAACCACATGCGGCAACACACGGGCGAGAAAAAGGTCAAAAACGTAACGTGCACCGTATGTCAGAAGAGTTATGCCGGAAATGGGGACCTCAAGATCCACATGCGAACCCACACCAAGGAGAGGCCTTACGGCTGTCAGGAGTGCGGGAAGACGTTCATGCTGCAGGTCCACCTGACGGTGCACATGAGAGCCCACACGGGTGAAAAGCCCTATGGGTGCGAGCTGTGTCAAAAAGGTTTTTAGAAAAAGGCCTTTTCAGTATTTGCTACCATAAAAAAAAACTAAATTCTCTCTTTCAGCATTTACCACAAACTACCAGCTGAAGCACCACATGCAAGTGCACACGGGCGAGAAGATCTACGGCTGCGATTTATGCGACCGGCGGTTCAGCAGCGCTGCCAACCGGAACACCCACCGCAAGACGCACGAACGGACAATTTCCTGACAAAAGTACGTGTTTGTAGGTTAGGGTGCTTTTTGCTTCTTTTTTTATTCGTTTTTTATTCTGAATATCGTGGCTAAATTATTCACCAAAATTATTGCAAGCGATTGCTTCCGTAAATCTCTTTCCACCAATCAGCAATTTAACGGTCAATTTGAATGATCTGAAACTCACCACGACCCATTTTAATTCACCACAACTCATTCACACGCGTTTGACAGTTGGCACAGTATCACACGTTTTATGTGGTGCGTGTGTTCACAACTAGATGACTCTAGTTAAAAGTGCTTGATGACGTTCTGATAAAATTGTTCAATAATTTGTTTATATTTGTCTGTGATTTATTTTACTTTTAGATTTTTTAAATTAAATTAAAAAAACAATTGTTAAGGTTTTTTTTTTCATTTTAGAACATTTTACCTTAAAATTCTTTTAAAAAAATATTTATCGCCGCTCTAAAAATTTAGAAACGATCGCTTACAAAAAAAAATGTCATAAATTGAAATACTTAAATAATAAATCCACCAAATAAATCGTATCCTTACCAGTAGTACAACGCCAATAAAAAAGTGTGGCATTCGCAGCAGGACGTGTTGTTTCAGTGTAAAATCCAGCAATATTCATAACAGTATATCTTAAAAAATAACAATTATAGCTAAATGGCTGTTACCAATGTTCTAGCAGTAGTGAAGCATCGATGTGATTAGGGTAACTCCGGGTCGAGCGGTTTCGAGAGTCTTGTTTTATTTTTATTTAGTTTTTAAGTGGCTCAAATATTTAAGTCTGTTTTTTTGCCATTGTTTAGATCCCGCGAATTCCGGAGTTCCTTAAGCAAGTTCTTATGATTATCTCTCTTAAACGCAAAAGTTCAAATTTATTCATACAACTATGTATTAGCTAAATGGCTTATTCAATCTATCGTGCAAAACAAAGTAGTGTTTACAGTGGTCTTTACTGAATACATAATATTAAAATAAAGACAATTTCAGTTACTTTGAAAGAAATAATCCCTTAAAAATCAGCGAACAACATAAGCATGTCGACAAAATAAACATGAGCAGTTTTTGTTTAAGGGGTTACATACATGTAAATCGGCAAAAATGTCAGAGGTGGGTTTGAGCACACACTTAAACTTTTTTTAAAGTCTGTTTTCAGGGCATTAAAATATTACTTTTCATCTATTAACAAATCAAATTTGAAGACATTTGGTTGTAGCTTTGCCGAGATATACTGCCGTTCTAAGCATAATTGTCCCATGTCATTTTTTGACGATTTTGACCTTTTGAAATTTTTAAGTTTAGTTTGTCGTATACTTTTCGAAAAAGCCATAAAATCTAGTACTTTGTTCGGAAACTCATCAAAAACAACACCAAGTCTGTTTGTCCCATCGTTACACTTTTACGCATAATTGTCCCACCAAGTATTTTCTTTCACGGAATCATTAGTTATACGAAGCATTGAGTCTTGTTTACATACTGTATAGCAAGAGGATCATAAATAAGAATGATAAACTACTAACTGGAGCGATTGGGGACACAAAGGATGAATAAGAACCCTCATATAAAAAATCGCCAGTATTTGAATTTTGTATTTTTTGAAAATTTAAAATTTCAAAATCGGGCTTCGTCATGCACACGGAATATGTCTTGGGAGTCTTCACCCAAAATTTCAGCCAATTTGGTCCGTCACATCTCGAGATATCGTGGCACCCGTAAATTAACTTGGTTTCAGAGGTGTTCATGAAATTTTCAGGAGTGTTTGAAAATCATCTTTTGAGTTGATTCAATAAATTTTCTGTAATATGAAATTTTGTGATTTTCTACATGTATGTAACCCCTTAAATAAAAAAGTTTTTCATGCAATTGAAGTTTTTTTCAGCACGATTCGTAAATTTATCTAACAAGGTTTACCGAGTTGGACAAATACGACGAGTGCTGAAAAAATCAATATCATTTCAGCTTTCAAATCAAAACAATATTGAAAAGTATCACAGTCATCCCACATATTCGGAACACTCACAAATTCGGATCACTTTTGTGGTAATTTGTCAATAACATGCCAAATGCAGCTTTTCTGTCGACCCTACTATTTTTAGAACCTTCATTTGGAAATTCTTTTCCTGGTAAAAGTAGTACTTTTTGAACAAAAAACCTTCTTTCAAGACTATTTTATCCAGAGCTGCAAAACACTGCCTCCAAATTGCCTGTTTCATAATTGTGGGATGTTATTGTGCCTCCCACAATTGTGGAACACCTGAATTTAACTGTTTGTTTACATACCTAAGAAAAAAGTGTTCCGAATTTGTGGATTTCAAGGGTAAAAGTTTTTCTTCAAAAACTTGATATAAAAGTTAAAATTTGCAGTTGTTCGATACAGCATTCGAAAGATCGCAAGAAAAGCTTTCAAATGAAGGTAAAAGCGAATCATTAAGTTCAATCATCGATTTTCTATGTTTTTTGAACATTGGCCCATCTGTAAACTGTTCCGAATATGAGGGATGACTGTACTTTTCGAAGCAAGAGCTGAAAAGTTTAAATTTCGAGTGCTAAAAAACAAAACTTTTCAGCACTTTTAGCGAAGTCCTTATCATGTTGATTATTGCACTCGAACGTGATTCAAAAAAATGTAAAACTTTACAAATTACAAAAATTTTAAACGCTTGAAATTTTTTAATTTTTTTTTATTCATTCCAGACTTAATTATCCGAAGTTTGGATTTTCCGATGTTTTGTATGGGATTTCGGATAATCGAATCACATAATAATTTCCTATTAAATTTCAAAATGCTTCATTGTTCAATACTTCATCACCGCCATTTTGGTCGCCATCTTGGACTTAAAATTCTAAATCACTTTAGAGAAGTTCCGGGGTCATGTTTATGCACAACAATAAAATAAATACAGTACTGGTTCGGTAACTGGGCTGAGAACGTAGCCCAGTCACCAAATGCTGCTCGTTAACTGGGCTGAAAAAAATAAAAATAACGAGGGGACCACCGATGCTGAATACTTTCCTGATGAAATATATAAATAAAAAGTTACTCCAATTTATTTACAATGCGTGCTTTTCATATTTCTTTAATTGTGAGTTGAAATTAAATAAAAGTTTGAAAAAAGTTTTTTTTGCAATTCCGTCGTGAAACTACTTACTTTTCCTGTCATTCTTGAACGACGAAATAGCCTACTTTTCTATACCAAAAATAACAAAATCGAATAGCAACACTTTTCAAAATAAATGCTGAAAAGTTCTACTTTTCAGCACTCAAATGGGTGCTGAAAAGTTGAACTTTTCAGTACTTGTTTCGAAAAGTAACACAAAATACATAAAAATTTGACATAAAATTTCACTCAGTGTGTGTTTTTTGGAATTGCAAAAAATGTTGTATGGAACTCGTTGCAAAACTTGATTTTTTCAGCACTTTTCGTATTTATCCAACTCGGTGAACCTCGTTGGATAAATGTACGACTCGTGCTGAAAAAATCCTCTTTTTGCAACTTGTTGCATAAACTACTATTTTATTTATTGAATATGGATGCAATCTCCATTAACCCCTCGGTAATTTCGGTTTGTTTTGGTTTTTTGACGTTTGTCTGCTTTTAACTGGGCTACGGCCCAGTTACCGAACTACTACTGTATAAGAAAAAAAAAACAAAAATCGTGATTCGATTATCCGAAGTGAAGTTTTTGCAAGGCCTTCGAGTCCGGATTGTAATCTTTATGCACAAATTTTAAGAAATTTAAAAGGTCTTTAGAATATGTTTTTTGAAATCGTGTATTTGATTTTTTAAATGTTAGAATTATGGAATTCATCCAAATTTTGAAACCATGGCTAGTAAGGCCGTTGCAAATGTTTTTCAAATTTGATGTCGCCTGTAATTTCAATTTTTTTCAAAAGCGCAATAAGTTTCAAAATTTAAAAACATGAAAAAAAAAATCAAATTTGAGAGAATTATAACTTAAGAAATTAAAATAAGGTGATCTCTCATGCTAATGCTTTGATATTCACAAATTCAAAAATTTAAAGAGAATGAGTAATCAGATTTTTTGTATTTTTTTCCTAAAATAAAATAAAATGATTCACAAAATTTTAAAATATAAGAAAATTGAAATTCAAACTTTTTTATTTCATTTTTTTTTTTACTTGTTGCCCTTGGAATAATAAAAAAAGATATTTTCAAAATTTTAAATAAAACAATTTTTTCAACATCTTTTTTTAATTTGAGAAATAAAAAATCGAGGGATTTATGATCTATACACACCAATTTCTAATTACTGAATTCAGTTAAATTTACTGAAATCAGCACTACTGAAACTTCCAGTATTGTGGATTTAGCTCGTAGCTGGATTTTCTGTCATCTTCTCACGGTCATTGGAAACGGTTGTGGATAGACCTAGGGGTTTCCAGTTGGAGTGAAAAAAAAAACAATTTATTGAAAAATTATGGATTAAAATTTGGCTTTTTATCACTTCTCCGACATCAGGAATAATAATTTGAACATGCTTGCATTTTTTTTTTTATTCGATCGGAAAAATATTATTTTTCTTGAAAAAACTTTCATTTTTAATCAAATGATCATCCCTAATTAGGTTTTACGCCGACTTGATTTGGAGGTTAGAAGGAGTGCACTGTTTACATGGACTTAGCACAGTTCGATGCGGTCGTCGATTTTGTTCGGGGAAATTCGTCGACAATCGACGAAGACCATGTAAACAGTGCACATGAGCTGTCAAATGACGTCACGGTGTAAAACCTAATTCTGGCTCGACGCCGCCATCATGCGACCGTGTGCTCCGTTTGTTTGTCAACAAAGCTGTAGCTGGATGGTGAGACGAAGTGAGGGGGGAAGAGATTTTGACATTTTTATGCCCGCATCTGGCCCGCCGCCTATTTCGTCGGTCGTTGAGTCGCCGGTCGTTTCCAGCGACCGAGTCCAGCTAGGAACTGATCGTACAATAAATGAAAACTTGCTGAAATTTCAGCAAACTTTGACTGCTCCATATACAAATTTTAACTGAAATTCAGCGAAAAACTAACTGAAAATTTCAGTAGTGCAGTTTTTAGTAAATATCAACTGAAAACGAACATCAAAATATGCTGTGTAGGTTTTTCAAAGTGGTTTCTCATGATAATGTTTAAAATTCACAAATTCAAAAAAAAAAATAAAATAGAAGAATATGAGAAAACTCAAATTCAAAAATTAGTAATTTGAATTATTTTGGTCTTGGTAGGTATTTGATATATCCGATCTTTGTTAAATTCTAAATAAATAATTCAGAAATAAAAAAAATAGATTTTTCTAAGTTTCAATGAAAAAAAAAAAAAAAAATCAAAAGTAAAAAAAGTACGAAAAATTTAAAAATTTCTTGATTTTTATTTTTTTAATTTAAGATTGTTTTTTTTTAATGTGATCTCTCATGCTAATGCAAATTCAAACATTTAAAGAAGAAAACATAAAGATTGTTTACACTGTTCTGGATGAAAAAAAGTGTTTTAAAATGCATTCAGTCCAGTTGTTTTGCAATAATAAGTTTTCAAATTATCTAAAAATTGACGAAAAGATTTTTTTTTTCGAGAGAGAGAAAACCTTTTTGCAGCATCCTACATAGAAATTTTACAAAAAAAAATCATGTCATGTTTCAATTAAAATTTTTAGCCCTAGTTTTTTTTTTATTCGGAAAGATCAGAAGGGCCTATCAATACGAAACAACTTTAGCTTTTTCTGGATAGGATTAATGTATTTCATCAAGTGTCGACTCGATACGTTAAACTGGATGCATGATTGTGAAAAAAAATCAAACCGCACTTTACGATCTTATTATGTAGAAGATTTCATAAAGACACACAGAAACGCACACACAAACACGCTCTACTGAAAAATGACCTGCTGGCCAGGTGCTCCCGCCGCGACGCGCATTGCCGCCGCCTGCGACGGTTCGCCCATCATCGGCTCCTGCGTCGTCAGCATCGGCATCGGCGGATCGCCCTGGATCCAGTTGATGAGCGTGTGCTCCTGGAATTTGGTGCACTTGAGCTGGTCGGCGATCAGATTCTGGGAAAAGTTCAGATGGTTGTTGTACGCTTCCTGCTCGAGGGCGGGCTCCTTGAGCATCCGGTGAAGGTCCTTCAGTATGGCACTGCCCCACAGCTGCACGTGGATGTCGGGGATCTTGGAGGCGAGCTGCATCGCCGGCGTCACCATGTTCATGCTTTCCTTCGAGTTGCCGATGCTTAGGAAGACGTGGCTGAGCAGCACGAGCGAGCAGGACGTCAGCCGGTTCAGGTCTTCCGCGTTGGCCATCTTGAGGGTCTCGCGGAGGAAGCGTCTGAAAGTGAAGGGGAGGGTTAAGTAATGTCTTGGAAGTCACCTCACTTCTACTTACTTTGCCTCGTGGAAGCTACTCTTGTGGAACGCGTTCAACCCTTGCACGTAGTAGAAGCTTCCCATCAGGGCTTGACTGTTGGAGCAGAGAGAATTTTCCTGCTGGACCTGGTCGAGAATTGCGCGCAGATCCGGCTCGCGCTTCATCCGCAGATACACGATCGCCAAGTTCAGGTTGGCAAACAGCTTCAAGTCCCGCTCGGTCGTCTCCTGGATGCAGGTGTAGAACTGCCGTTCGGCGTGATCGAACAGGCTGGCGGACATCGAGTACAGACCTAGGAGACAGTGCAGCTGGGGGGAATGTTTCTTGAGCAGGAACTTGTGCGACGACGATAGGCACACGTCCTTGGCCAGGGCGATCTCCTTGATGGCGAGCGACTTGTTGCCCATCACCAGCCGGCACATGATGATGTGCTCCAGCAGGATGATCTGGAACACCGCCAGGATTGGTTTGTTCTCCTGGGCTGGAAGGAAAATTATTAAATGAGCAAAAGAAAATCGAGTAACAAATCCGCAAACTCACACTTTAACTTCTCGATCTGCGTCAGCGCCTTCTCCGTGTACTTTTGCGCCTTGTCCATGTATCCGGCCATCATTGAGTGCGACACCGTCACCAAATACACCAGCACGTACAGCTGCTCCTTCGGCAGCCACATAAACATTTCCGTACTGTTCTGGCCGAAGATTTGCTCGTCCGAGGGCCAGTTCGGCGCCATAATCGTTTGGATGCTCTGCTGCAGCTGCTTCAGACTCGTCTTGACCGTTTTCACCTGGCCCAGCTGCAGATAGTGACACACCTGCAGCACGAAGAAGAACACCTTAAGGTACTCCTTCAAGTGAATGTTCTGAATCGCATTATCAATTATAGTCCCAGCCTGATTCAAAATCGCCAGCACGTCGCTGCTCTTCCGCTCGATCATCATGATCATGGCACGACTCAGCAGAAACAGCGACTTCAAATACGTCGCGTTCGACTCGTCCGTCGATTCCACCCCTACCGCCAACAGCTCCGACGCCAGCGCGTACTCCTTGTCCGTCGCGTGAGTTTGCGCCAACTGGAACAGCAGCTTACAGTGCCAGTACACATTGTGCTGGGACAGCTCGATCGCCTTCCGCAGAACCGGCTTCGCCAGCGAACTCTGCTCCTGTTGCTGGTACAATTGCGCCAACAAACTAGCCGTGTCAAACTTGACATCGTCAAAGTTGTTAATATTCTCCGACAGCATCCACGCCTGCTCCAGGTGATTCCGCGCCAACTCGGTATTCTTCGTATACGCCATCAGAATCTGCCCCAGCTGCAGATGCGTCCGGGCTTCCACCTTGAGCGGTGGCTTGAACGTAAACAACGCCTGCAGACATTGGATGCACTTTTTGATGTTGGGCGGCGACGACGTCCGGAAGTACTCGGCCAGTCCCAGCAGCGAGATGTAGCACGCGTCCTGGGAGGACGTCATAGCGCGGCCGGTTTCGAGGAATCGACCACAACCGAGTAGGGAATTGGCACGCAAGCCGCGGAAATAAGGACAGCTTCCACGACGACGACGACGCGGATTAAAATTATGTGTTTTTATTGTTGTTTTTCAAAGTTTGACGTTTCACTGTGGCGCAGTGTTGCCAAAAAAGTGGGAATTCTCGTAAGTAATTTCAAAACTACACGGAGGATAGGCATTACACGAAATCGAGTTCGATTACACGAAATTCAGTTCAGGTACGATTACATACTTTCGTGTAACAGGGGTCGAACTGGATTTCGTGTAAAATCGAAATTGAAATGTTTCACCGGGTGAAAATTGCATATTGCCTACATTTGGGCGTTTTAGGATTTTCTTTGGATTCTAATTAAGAGAAATAAAATTTCAATTTAAATATTAGATTAAACAATGTCTTTATTTTTTTTCTAAATTCCGTACAATAAATTAATGAAAAAAACTAATTTTGCAATGCTTTATATAATTAAAGTTTCTGACCTAATATCAGAAAATCACTGAGTGGAGCATTTCGAGGCCGTTCCAAGTTAAATATTCCGCCCACCGGTCCTAGCTTGTTCGCTTCTTGGAGCAACCTACGTAACTCGAGTAACTCCGCTCAACAGAACCGGAACCAGCTTTGGTGTTGCGAATGTCGGTCTGTCTATTTACAGCACTAAAGAGATGATTTATCCTAAGTAGCCGTGGTCTCTTGGCAATTGCCATCATCCGGATTTAACGGTTCTGGCGGATGTTACGGAATTTCAGCGCAATCATCGTCACTTCGGAACTCTGTCTTGTTCCTACTATACGTATACGTATACGTTAAAAAAAATCGACGCCAACAATTCAAAAAGCATCATGCACCATGCGTTTTGAGAAAAACGCATTCGAAAGTTTAGCATCATTTTTCAATTCCTATTTCAAGCAAAACATTGTAAAAGGTTCCAAGTCCATTTTCAAAACATTGAGAAAAATCAAGTTGAAATTTGCGAAAAGTTTTTCAAATCCCAATTCAATAAAACTAGGGTAATTTCAAAGTTTATTCCCTTAAAGGATGGAAAACTGTTGCTATTGTATTGCCTTGTGGTCAAAATTTCCAATAAATATATTATAATCGAGAATATTGATGAAAAAGTTTCATAGGTCCCGTCAGAAAGTTTTGATTCCACGAGATATGTTTTGGCCCTTTGCACTTGAGTTCCTTTGAAAACTGGGAAAGTTTCACTTTCCATTTTGGCCCCTGGCCTAACACGATGCCAGCTTGTTTATGTTGATGCTTTGTTTGTTTGTACCGTGGCCAAAACAGCCCTAACCAAAACAAATTTCTTTATTCTGTTTGGCCTTTTGCATCGAATACATTTTTTCGGTGTTTTAAATTGTTTTTTAAAGTTTTTATACGTGGTTTTTGTGTTATTTTAGGTATCGTCTAAAGCCTTAGGATTAACTTTGGATGTTGAAATTGAAATACTAGAGAATATTTATTTTGAGCAAATTGATGTTTGTGGAAGAGTAACTCAACTGTTGATTTGTTGATTGGAGACGTCGCGGACGGCGACGTAACATGGGTTGTCGGGGTAAGTCTTGGCACCGGTTGGTGGTCTCCACGCATTGTGTTTTGGATCGCGTCCGAGGCCAGCATATTCTCCATTCAAACACTGACTTATCAGCCGCTCCGGATCGATGCGCCAGCGACGAAATGAACGAAGTGTTGGCGTTCGTGTCGTCGGATCTGCTCGTGATGTATTTACCGTCGTGGCGGTCATCGGTGGTTTACACAATTGCCGGGTTGTTCCGGAAGTTGTCAACTGGACTGATCCCCGGCGTATTTATTTGTTGGCTGGGTATAGGTTAACTTGTTACACGTCGTTGTTGCCGAATTGGGGTTGCTGGTGACGCCCGTCGACGAAGTGCGGTTGCCGGTTTTTTCCATGAAGTAGTTGATAAAGCAGAGACCGTCTGAATTGTGGTTCTGCTGGGTTTTTGGATCCGAGATTTATTGGGGTGTAATTTTCGGCACTGTCCGTACCGAGAATTGATGCTGTGATCACCACCCGGACGCCTACTTCTACCGTCAACATTTTTACATCCCCTGCTACTTCCGCCGGTGGACAAAGCCGAGACACGCCCTGCCAGTCCCGCAGGACCGGCTGGACTTTCAAGCGGGCTGCTCGGACCGTTCGTCGTTCTATTCCACTAATTTGAAACAAAGGGCCATACTTTGTTTCTATTTTTGTTTTGAAATGACACTGTGTTGGTCCCTGAACCTAACACGATTTCAAAACAAAACAAATCAGTTTCCATATTGGCCGTTTGATGCCAAGGGTCTATGAGGAAATTGAAAACAAACAAAATGTGATAAACTTTGGCCTTTTGCAAAACTGGATTTTTTTTCACATAAAAATCAACTTTTTGTACTTTTCTCGAAATGTAGTGATAGTTTTCGGCTAAATGCATCGTTTGCAGTGAAAATCCCGTTTGTTTACATTTTTGACTTAGGACCTTTAACAATGTTTTGCTTGATTTTAATATAAAAGCAAAAGCAGATGTTCCAATGATAACAAACAATGAAAAACGTTGCTTTTATTGATACGCAATCATCCAACTTCAATAAAACCATATTTTTGTAATTATATTTAAGAAAAAACAAACATAATTTCTTTTGAAATCACCATGATTGCAACGTCTATATCACCCATTATTATGATTCGTTTTTCTTCGCCGAATGTACATGGCGCCTTTTGTAAGGGGAGGAGAAGTTTTGTTATGATTCGCTTTTCGTCGGCAAACGTACATGGCGTCTTTTTCATGATGCTTTGTTTTCGTCGCAAGGCTCATGTACAGTATGTAAAAAAATATTTACACCCCTAGTGCCCATGCACATTTTGTGATGAAACATGTAAAAAATTTAAAGTTTGACAGGAACCTAGTACTACGTTTTGTTCAGAAACTCATGCCAAACATTTTGCTACAAAAAGCTCATGAAAAGATGATTTCTATAAAAAGTTATATAACAAATACTATTACGAAAATAAAAAAGGTGCAAAAAAAGTTGGTACTCCTTTCGAAAAATTAACATAAATAATGTTATTTGTTGACAAATCACCATAAATCCAGTCTCCCAACTCCAAATAGGCATCCTTGACTGATTAAAAAAATCATTTGGATTGAATATAAAGTTTACTAACTACTTAGTATAAAAGTTTATATAACTCTGGATAACTTCTATATAAAACTTATCTAAACTTAATTTTGCAAACTTTTAATTCAACAAAATGTCAATATATTACCATAGAATTGCTAAATAAACATTTTGGAGTGGGTAAAACACCGTTTTGGGGGTATTATTATCGATAGAATAGATTTTTCGTTGGAATTTCGTACCAACCCGGAATTACGTCGTCGGAAAATCCGCCGGCATCTGAACCGGTCTACAATTCACAAGTCAACCTATGTGGCATCAGAAAGGGTATAAAATTTCCGATCTTTTGATACCCATACATCCAGGTTTTCTATAAAACCCACGTTTTTAAATACCTAAGCAAAAACGTTGTTATGGTTTCGTATGAGCAACCTGCCAAAAATGTATGGAATTTCGTTATTTTTGTTCTCGTGGATCAAACTTACTTTTTGCACTGGTATTTAAAAACGTGGGTTTTAAAGAAGGGGTGTAAATACTTTTTTTACATACTGTAGTCTTTTATTTGACAGGCTTTCAGAATATGCAATAACCCATAAAGCATAAAAATGTGAAAGTGTCACTAACATTTTGAAATGTTGCCATCGAAATAATAGATTCGTCCTTGGCAGGGGGTAGCGAAGAAGCCGCCATCTTGGAAGTTCAGAAAACAAACACTCAGAATCAGTATTATTCATATTATTTTGGTAACACGAAGTGTGTTATCCTGGTTAAACTCAAAAGTCCCATGCAAATGTGTAAAACCAAACTGAAAAATGTGTAATGCCGATTCACAGTGTACGGGCGCACTGTTTGATCGACCAAAAGAAAAAAAGCAAAAAAAGGTAAACAGAAAAATCACTTTTTTCGATATGAATTTTCAGCCAATTAGGTTTTACACCGTGACGTCATTTGACAGCTCGTGTGCACTGTTTACATGGTCTTCGTCGATTGTCGACGAATTTCCCCGAACAAAATCGACGACCGCATCGAACTATGCTAAGTCCATGTAAACAGTGCACTCCTTCTAACCTCCAAATCGAGTCGGCGTAAAACCTAATATTGGGATGGAATCTCCAAGGATATGATAGAATTTGCCATCAGCAACACAATTCACGTGTTTTTTCAGGTATTTATCGTTTGAATTGCGGGAATATTGAAAATCAAAAACCCAAACAATGGTTTTTTATGGGCTACCATTTGACAGCTAGTGCTTTTGTTGTGGGCTCTCATTTGACAACCGTGCTAATGTCGACTGTTGTCAGTTTGCTTTGGTCGGAATAGGGTTGCCATCCCCCCGGTCCTTGGTCACCAAGTTTTTCAGAGTACATAGAGTGCGCAATTTCCAGGGAACGAGCTTAATAAAAAAATGGTTAAAATAATGATGCAATCCACTGAAAACTAGCTGGAAACAATTTAAAAAGTCTGTACACACAAAAAAATATTACTGTAATGACAAAAGTAGCTTACTTTTGAATTAAAAAGTTGCCAAAATTTGCTGAAGGGAAAGTTTTTTTCTTGTTTTAAGCGGTATACGCACTTCGGAAGGAACCGGTCAAGAAAAAAATCAAATGGGCAGCAAGTCAGAGAGGGTGAAGAAAAGCCCCAAGAAATCGCTCTCTCTCCTTTGTTCTTCTGTTCGTAAAGCTGTTTCTTGACCCCTTTCCTTCCGATCTGCATACTAGCCTTTAAAAATGAAAACTTTTACTGCATGCTACGGTTTTTGAAAATCTCCTTACTAACTGAATTAAAAGTATAAACTTTTAATACGATTGTATAATTTCTTTCATTTTGACGTTTTCGTGTAACCGTGTACGCCTAAGTCGCAAATGTAAACAACAACTTGGTGGGTCCGGTGGTGCTGGTGGGTCTATAGGACGCAAAGCAAAGCCGACCGCGGCAGCAGTCAGGAATCGGACGCGGAAACCTTCGTGAGTCAAACAGCAGCAGCGAAACGCCTTCGAAAGAGGGTGGTGCGGGAGCGGGACGAGGTCGAGTGCTCGAAAAGGACAAGGCCAGCTTCCTGCAGCTGTTCCACGGTCGGAATGCGTAAGAAGGAAGCTTGAGTGTTTTGTGGGGTTTGTGATCGCTGGAAACGACCGGCGACTCAACAACCGACGAAATAGGCGGCGGGCCAGATGCGGGCATAAAAATGTCAAAATCTCTTCCCCCCTCACTTCGTCTCACCATCCAGCTGCAGCTTTTCAGCTTGCAGCTAATCCATAATTTTTCTACAAATTGAATTTTTTCACTCCAACTGGGAACCCCTAGGTCTATCCACGACCGTTTCCAATGACCGTGAGAAGATGCCAGAAAATCCAGCTACGAGCTATAAATCCACAATACAATTTCAGGCTGCAAATTATTGAAAAACACATTTTTTTCGCATGTTCAAAAATTGAAGGGGTCGTATCGCCCCTCCGTCACGAGATGTCAATAAACGGACTTCGGATTCGTGATCAGGGTTGGGGAAAGTGGTGTGTGCGTTGGCGTAGAATTAATTACCCATTAAAAAAAAATAGAGATCTCCAATTTTTTTGACCACGTAGTTTATGTGCTAGCCCCTACTATTTGCTTTCTCAAGCCAGGCCAACTGCGTAAAGTTAACCGCAAAGATTATTCATTGAAATCGATTGAGTTTGAGTATGAATGGTTCCAACGGCTTGAAAAGGAATTTCTTTCAAAACTTTAGAAATCTTGCCTGCAATTTTCGACCAACGTTTTATTGATACATCACACTAAGAAGAAAAAAAAGAAAGCACAACTCAACTCACCCCTTTATCGCCTCACGCTCGGATAGTACGTCGCCTCGAAGCGGGGCTTGCTCTTCGGTCCGTCCGGTCGCACCTGGCGCGGAATGTACTTGGGCGCGTGCTCGTCCAGCCGGCGTCGGTACATGTTTTGGTGCAGCTCGAAGGGGCGCCGTTTCGGTTCCATCGGCCGCGTGTTGTTGTCTACCTTGTAGATTTTTTCCCACAGGTACAGCTCGGGGTCGGGCCGGTGACGGGGGCGGTTCGACACGCGGTACTTGTAGTTTTGCTCCATGAAGATGCGGCGCTTCTCGTCGATGATGTTCGCGACGCGGGTCTCCGTTTTGCACAGGTATGGCTTGAGGTCGACGGATTGTGGGGGTTTGGGGGCGTTGGCGTAGAAGGAGAGGAGGTGGAGGAGAACCTGATCGTTGAGGCCGTGGATTTTGCCGGTGGCTTCGTCGATGTGGTCGTACAGTTGGAGTTCTTGCGTGCCCCAGCAGCGGTTGTAGCGCGAGTTCTGTTCGGGTTGGTCCGAGTGGACGAGGGTCGTGTTGAGCTGGTAGACGTAGAAGGACCAATTTTTGCCGTCGGTGGTGATTGTTTGCGTGGTGAGGGGGTAGGTTAGGTCGTTGAAGGTGGAGAATCCTTGGTAGCAAGCCTGGCCGAACAGCCAAGCGTAGCTGGAGAAGATGGCCTGCGCGTGGAGTGCTTCCTGGAGGTCGTCAACGGCGCAGTAGGTGTGGCGGATCTGGGCGTGACTTCGCCGCTGGAACGAGACCAGTCCGAACTCGTGCTGATCACCGGGCCAGAAGCCGGGAATGGTCGTGGCGTAGCGTTGCTCCGTGTGATATCCGAGCGAGATTGGGTCGTACTTGAACACTGGAATCTCCACGTTATCTTTGCGGTAATCCAACGTTGCCAAATCATCTCCGGCGACCGGTCCGAGCGGGTTTTTGTGGCGCAGCGCCAGGTACGGCTGTCCCACGTACTGGAATTTGCGGTCGAACGGATCGTCGGCGTAAGGCTTTTGCCACTCGACGCCTTCCTTGATTTTACGAACCAAAGACGGGGGTGGCATTCCTCCGACGAACCAGAACGCTTCGTGGCGCGGATCGAAGTCCTGCTCGAGCTCGGCCAAGTGCGAGTGCTGGCCGGACAGGCCGTTCACGAGCACCCGGTTGAGGGCGCGAAGTAACGACGAAGTGAGAAGTTCCTCGCGCTGCTGGGCGGTCAGCGATTCGTCGGCGAGTTCCGGGTGACTGTAACCGCCCAACTCAAACTCCAGAACGTCCTCCAGCTCCCCCCGCATCGCTTCCAGCAGCACTTTGGCATCCGACTCCAGCTTGCCGTACCCTTCCGGCAACTGTCCCTCCATAAAGTGCGTCCTCGTTGCGTACTGCGCCAACGGCAGCGCATTGTACGGAACCTTCCCGTCGCTGATCATGTGCGCCTTGTACCCATAATACTTGGGCATATTAATCTCGAGCAGCTTCTCCTCGACGGAACTGAGCTGGCGGATCTTTTCGTGCCACTGGGCCGCCTCGCGGGCCTTTTTCGCCCGGAAGGAAAGCTCCTGGATGGGGGGATATTCCGGCTCGGCGGTGTACTCGTCCTGCTGCTGGGGGAGGGATCGCGCGGATAGGGTGCGGGCTCCGTGGTGGCGTTGCAGGACGGCCCGCAACCCGTGGCGGAAGGTTTGCGACAGCATTTTGGGGCGGCTTTTCGGTGAAGAAGTTGGTGAAAATGTTCGCGACTACGCGGTGCACGAAAAACCGATCGGCATGTTTTGCTCTCTGGTTACGAAACTGACGTTTCTCAGATTTGACAGCAGTTGGCGAAGGGTTGCCAGTTTGAGGGGGATTGCAACAAAGAAAGCACGTGAAACACGCCGATTTTGACGAAACTGTCAAATTTTCCCCACAGTTGTTTCCCGCTCAGATTAATCAATCCGATGTCCGGTAGAACTGCAAACCGCGACGCTGTCGCGTCGGCCCGATGTGCGAATCTTCAAACAACTGGGCGACATTAGCAAACAAAGAGGGCGAGGGGCGGCGGCAAACGTCAGTGACAGTGACTTTTGGGCTGACAAAAGCGCGAGAAGACATCTCACACTCGTCAGAGCTCGCACACGCAAAACACACATCGCGTTTTTTTTCCCTCCGTCGTCGTTTCAAATGTGCTGCTGCGGAAAAAAGGCTATTTTCCTATTTTGCGAGCTGCACTACACCTGAGGTAGGTTCCGGGGGTGCGATTCGGGTGCGGCGTGGCCACTTCCGGTGGGAGACGGCACGGAGGTGGTCGAATTTCTCCGCTAATGCGTGTTATTTTGCAACTTTCTCTGCGCGCACAGGGCTACTGCGATTGACGACGTGCGAGGAGCTGGAACCATCCGGAGGAGGAGGAGCAGCAAGAGAAGAAAGAAGCTTGAGCAGCGAAAAGGTTTGAACGGAACAACAGGATGAGCGTGGACACGTACGACGGGGTGGTCGGCTCGCAGACGCTGACCTTCCTGGACACCGAGGAGAACGACCTGATCGGGGCCGACACGCAGGGCACGGACTTTGATTTCCGGGACTTTACCATTCCGTCCCAGAGCCAAACGTTGGCCTCGCAGCTGGACCACCTCGGGGGAGGAGCGGGAGCCGCCGGTACAAGCGGAACCAGTGCCGCCGGAGGACAGGTAAAACAACTCAACCCTCGTAAAGCCCACAAAAAGTCTAACCTTTCCCCCCGATTATTTCCACCCAGCTCAACGGGTTCGGGCGTCGGCTCGGGTCGGAGGCGTCCAAGATCGCCGGCATCACGTCCGCCATCGGCGAGCTGCAGTTCGAGGAGGACGAAGACGATGGGGCCTTGGGCGCCCAGCAGCAGGACTTGCCGCCGCACGCGTGCCGTTACTGCGGCATTCACGAACCGAGCACGGTCGTGATGTGCAACATCTGCAAGAAGTGGTTCTGCAACGGGCGCGGCAGCACGTCCGGGTCGCACATCGTGAACCATCTGGTGCGGGCGAAGCACCGCGAGGTGACGCTGCACGGAGATGGGCCGCTCGGGGAGACCGTGCTGGAGTGCTACTCGTGCGGGGTGCGGAACGTGTTCGTGCTGGGGTTCATACCGGCCAAGGCGGACTCGGTGGTGGTGCTGTTGTGCAGGTGAGTTGGGTGGATATTTTGAGAATTATTTGAGTACATTGTTTATTTAGGTATTTGAAAGTCCTTAAAGTTGACGAGTTCGCTAGCATTGTCGGGTTTCTGTTGAACCTTCATTCTCGTTTGACCTTGAACGCTGTTCTACTAAAACATGTTTCGTCTGATTCTCCGAACAATAATTGTTTGAACCCGCCTTTGAACATTCGTTTTAACAAAAGTTTTAAGCAAAATGCGAGCTTTGCTTTAACTTTGACAACCGATAATAAGTTGTTTAATTAAAATCGTTTTCAGTCAAGAAACCCGTGCTAACGAAATAATTGTTGTCACCAAATTTTGAAACTCTGTGTGCGATTCCCATCAGCTCCCAACGAGAAAGTACTGTAATCATTGAATTATGAACAACAGAACGTATCCACAAAAGCCGCCACAATACAAAATTTTCCAAGAAAAGAACTCGCAAGCTATAGTGACGGTTGGATATACCCTCTGATATTTTGGTGCAGTAATCATCAAAAGAATGTTTTTTTTTCTATCACTTAATTTAAAACACATCTAGAAACCCTTTTTTTAAATATAAAAATTTTGTGATTCGGCCCTGGATTATAAAATTTATTGTTTTTTAGATTTTCAAATATTTAATTTAAAAATTCTAGAAGTTTCAATTTAAATTTATTCTTTTTTCGATTTTTTATTTTAAATTAAAATTTTACTTAAGCCAAACATAGATCTAGGGTTTTTTTTTTCTCAAAATTTATTTTCCCTAAAAGAGCACGCAGCTAGCAAAATCTAAACTTAGAAACATGTAGCCTCCCTGTAAAGGCTTATGAATTGATCTAAGTTGGAAGGTACTCCAAATCTCTGAATTGCAAATGTAACATCCTGGAGCAGAACTGTTAAATTCTAATAAACACCAATTGAATTGAATTGAAATTAAAATTTTATAATTTTCGAAATAAGTTAATTTTTTTTAAATTGTCTAAAATTGATTTAAAAAAATTAAATTTAAGAACTTTTATATCATATTTTTTTTTATGATTTTTTATAACTTTTAACTTGCTTTTGAGCAATTCTTCACGAAATCGGTCTTTTTTATGGAATTTTAATTTTTTATTTTTTTATCCGGCTGAAACTTTTTTGGTGCCTTCGGTATGCCCAAAAAGCCAGTTTGGATCATTAGTTTGTCCATATAATTTTCCATACAAATTTGGCAGCTGTCCATACAAAAATGATGTATGAAAATTGAAAAATCTGTATCTTTGAAGGAATTTTTTGGTCGATTTGGTGTCTTCGGCAAAGTTGTAGGTATGGATACGGACTACACTGGAAATAAATTATACACGGTAAAAACAATTTTGGTGATTTTTTATTTAACTTTTTGTCACTAAAACTTGATTTGCAAAAAAACACAATTTTTAATTTTTTTTTATTTTTTGATATGTTTTAGAGGACATCAAATGCCAACTTTTCAGAAATTTCCAAGTTGTGCAAAAAATCTTTGACCGAATTATGAATTTTTTAATCAATAGGGACCATCCATAAACCACGTGGACACTTTGGAGGGGGGGGGGGGGTGTATGGCGATTGTCCACGATCCATACAAAAAGTTTTTTTGTATGGACAATTGAGGGGGTAACAGATTCCCAAAAAGTGTCCACGTGGTTTGTGGATGGTCCCATACTGATTTTTTTCAAAAAATCGAAATATTGGTCGTAAAAAATTTTCAACTTCATTTTTCGATGTAAAATCAAATTTGCAATCAAAAAGTACTCTAGTGAAATTTTGATAAAGTGCACCGTTTTCAAGTTAAATCCAGGTGACTTTTTTGAAAATAGTCGCAGCTTTCCATTTTTCTAATACTAAATTTAAGAATTTGTAAACTCTACAACTTTTTTATCTTACTTTTTTGTTTAATCTTTAAAATTTTCAATTGAATATTTTGATGCAGGTTGAATCAGCTAAATAAGCTGTCAAACTGGGTAAATAAAAAAAAATATTAGTATTTACAAATTTCAAAACTTTTTAATTTTTGAATTTTTAAATAAAGGCCAGACTCGATTTTTGAAAGGATTGTATGGGACTTTTGATAATTAAATGATGAAAAATATATTTATTTGTTTCTTTTGTTCATTTTTCTTACTTTTGATATCTAATTTAAATTTGGTGACCACATTTTAGTCAAATTTGAAAGGTTTAATGCCTTAAAATCAAATGCATTATCACAATATTTCATCACCTTCATTTTTGCATATTCTAAATCACTTTAAGAGTCATTTTTGGAGTCATTATTTAGCTCGACAATCAAAAATCTCAAGATTTCTGAACTGAAGACATTTTTAATTTAAAAATTTTAATATTTTTATTTTTTCATTTCTAATTTTTCAAAGTTTTAGAATTTGACATTTTTAAAATTTCGAATTTTAGCATTTTAAATTTTTTTAAATTTCTTTTTTTTTGGTGAATAAAATGTGATTGTTGTTATGCCATTTTCTTATGGTTTATTTTATTTTGAGCAATAAAACGAAATCAATCCTGGCGTCATACGTAAAGTATATGGGGGCAAATTTTGGCTGATTTTAACGTAATGTACTTTATGGATGAAGCCTTTTAATAATTGGCATTTCAAGATTCTGCGTTTTGAGACATAACGTAACGCTGTAAACGCTGGGAATGAAGGTGCGGGAGCTCGAAGACTGTGTTAGGCTCCATACATTTAAAATTGTTTGGAAATTTGGTCCAAAATCAAAATTTCTGCTTTACGTAATAAAAGATCGCTCCCTTATGAAGTAATTTTTTTTATTCAATATTTGTACAGTCCGGACTCGTCGTTTTATCGCTGTTTTATTTGTTATTCTTGAGCTTAGGTTTGACCCCAAACTACCTACTTAAAAGTGATTTCGATTTTTTTTAAACAAATATGATGGTGGTCTAAACGGTTGTGCTCAAATATTGAAAAAATGCAATTTGTAAGTTAACAGACAATCAACTGACTAGAAAATTCACTAAAAAGGGGTCGCAGTCTTGGTCGCAGTACTCGAATTTGATGTTAAAGTAAGAAAATACAAAAACAGGGAAAACATGTTCATGATTCAATATTCCCATACAAACCTTCGGATAATCGAAACTTCGGAATATCGAGTTTAAACTGAATACAAACGCCACTCTCCGTTTATGTTTCTTTTCCAGCTGCGTACCTACCGCTTATTAACATATTTTTCCGTGACCCTTTTCTTAACCGTTTTTAGGGGAAATTCTCGTATGTTTGGCAGGTTAAGCACTCGCTCCTAACTCAATCCAAATTGCTGATTTTCACTATTTAAATAACTAATTTTCCAAAACTTTTGATAGAAACTTGTTTGCTCACTTCTTATTGAGCTATTTAACACTCGATTTCAGTTGAAAACGCTTTTATATTTAGCTTCAATTGAATGTCAAAGTTCTGACCTGCCAACATTAGAGGCACGCTGGAATTAGATGCTGTTCCCCTATATGGGGGTTTGCGCTTCATCCTAGCCAGATATACAGATAAATCTGTATTTTATAGATATTTCGATCCCAAAAATCTAAAAAATCTGTATATACAGATTTTTTGAACATGATTATATTGAAAAATTTCAACAATTTGTTAATTGAATTGCAGGCCAAGTGCGAATGATGCTGATGATACCTCTTCAGTTGACGCTCAGGCGAGGAACATCCTGGAAGGAGCGTCACTGACTACGTCCGTAGTCCTGTTAGATCATACTTGATCAAGACAGTATAGCTCTGGTTCCTTGCAAGTGTCCTATTTTCTTACCTCCACGTTGGCTTGGTTTTCATGATGACCTGGCTGGTGGCCTGTGGAAACGGATCGTAAACCTTTGACCACCGCGGGTCAAAGTCGATACGGCTAAAAGAAAGGGGCGCGACAATGTGGGAAAGGGAAGTAATTTGTGATTGTAGACGGTATTGTTTTGATTCGCAGTATGTTGAGTCAACTGCTGTGGATGTACCTGAAACATCGCACAACGGGGTTTCTCTTCTTTCCATTTCATCTACCACCTATTTTCTGTTTATTTTGTTTCACTGATTTTCTAACGCGGCTTCTGTTTACTATCCTCCATTTGATTTCGATTTTACTCATTGATTCTCTTATTTCTCAACGCTTTTTCACTCTATTTTACCAATTGATGCTGCTGTAACATACTTTCTGCTTTCCCTTAATTTGGCAGCGATGTAAATTTTGTTTATCATGTGCCTTTTCTTTATTTATCTATTTGAATAATTTTTCATCTGCCCTATAAATTGCCCTAATACAATCTAAGCTTGTTTGTTACCTCTATTTATTAACTATTGTTAATTTCTTACTTCATACATAAATAACTTTCTTTTACTATTGATTCTTCAAATAGTATATTTCTTTCTTTGTCCATTGTTTTTAATCTTCACCCTTTTCTTTAAAAACAAGTGAGGTTTGAGCCCTTACTCAATTTTTTGAATGATCAAATAATTAACACAAATATTACTATTGTACTTTTTGGTAAACTTTTATAACATGCTTAGGACCAAAAATTGTAACAAAACACCGCGACAAAAGAAATAGCAACATATAAACACGACTCAACACTAGGAAATACTTAAGGAGAAAACAATACACAGTAAAATAACAATAAGTTTTTGATTTCAAACTAAAAATAAAACAGTTTTTGCTTTAATGAAAGTTGTTAGGCACACTTTAAATGGTTAGGCGCTTATACTTACATCAAACCCTACGTAATGTACCACCCCCGGCCGAGTTAAAATGCGTAACCGGAAAAGAAGGTGTGCATGCCTGGCACGAACACTCAAAGCGTGTTCTAGCGTGCTGCTCGTACTGACTCAGAGCAAGGGTGAGATGTAGGTGTAAGGGCAGTGCGTGTTCGTCGGGAACCTAGTGCATAAGATCGGTCAAGGCCCGTTCTTACGCTGAAAATTGCGAATTGCGAAATTGCGAATTGCGAATTTGTTAATTGAATTATGCTTTAATATGATTAAAAAGCTTAAGAGGCAGTATTTGTAAATATTGCTCGGTTTGTTCTAGAGGTCGTATTGAGGTGCTCCGATTTGGATGAAACTTTCAGTGTTTGTTTGTCTATACACGAGATGAACTCATGCCAAATATGAGCCCTCTACGACAAAGGGAAGTGGGGTAAAACAGGCTTCGAAGTTTGAGGTCCAAAAAACCTAAAAAATCTTAAAATTGCTCGCATTTCCGTAAAACTTCATCAATTCCAACTCTCGTAGATGCATTTGAAAGGTATTTTGAAGTACTTCAAAATGAGCCATAGACATTCAGGATCGGCTTGACTTTTTGTCATAGCTTTTGCAAATTACTGTTAAAAAAATTTTTTTTTTGAAACCTTAATATCTTTTTGCAACAGCCGCCAACACCCATACTCCCATTGGTCAAAAGATAGGTAATTTCATGGACTATAAACCTACGGTATTGACTTTTTGCCCAATCGCAGTTTTTCTCATAGTTTTTCGATTTTTCTACAACAAACATTGATGGGCTTTGCTATGATATGATATTGGCCACTTCGAAGATTGCCCTGGGGGGAAATCCGGAACCGGTTCCGGAGTGGCCAATGGCCAGAAAAATATTTTGGAAGACCATTTTTGAGATGTATTGACAAAATGAAGAATTTTGATACCCATATTGATGGGTTTTGCTTTGATATGATATTGGCCACTTCATAGGTTCCCCGGGGGTACCCAGAAACGGTTCCGAAGTGGTCATGGTCCAAAAATTGACCTCAGATTGTCTTGTCTGAATGGGCCATTCAAAATCATGAAGTTTGATACCCATATTGCCTATATTTGAACGGATTGGATACGAGTTAATATCAAAATACCAAAAGTACGTCGTTTATCGACCACCCAGTTTTTATGGATGACCCCCAAAAATGTTCATATTCATATTTTCACCAAACATTCTCCATGATGTGTACAACAATTGATTGAAAGAGTTTTACGATATCTTAAATACAAAAATTATAAAAAATCAAACAGTGAAAAAAATAACCCTATGTGGCAAAGTTAATCTCCCCTTAAATCTGCTGTTAAAAAATAGAAATTTGACATGATACAGATAAAATAAAGATTTATTTTTAGGAAAATAAATATCTGCTTCAAAATAATCTGGCATCGTTGATCCTAGCATATAAAGAAAAGAAAACGTTCTAAGGTAGTAACATTCTCCAGTGTGTACGGATCTCTATCGCAATCTATAAGGCAAATATCGAGCCAAACATTTCATTAGGGCACAAAACCAAAAAGTAAACATTCGGGATTATTCCACTATTCCACTCCATAGTACACTCCCTACATGCCCTCCAAGAATCAGATTGATAGCAAACAATTTCCTATTGAAAAAATCAAAAAAACAAAAGGGCACATAACAATGTTCACTCCAAACCAGAAAAAAAGTTCAATTGTGCCCTTTTCTTTTTCGTTAGTTTTTCGTGGTTAAGGAACTTTCTATGTTATAAAGTGAACTTTTCATACATTCTTAACACTAATTCACTTCAAAACAAAGTTTGGTTAACGTTTCACCAAGGGTTTCTGCAGAAAAAAAACTTCGTCGAAATAAAATATTGAATACGGCCCGCGGCTGCTGTTCAGTACACTTTTGAAGAATTTTAATGTTTCACATACCTTATCTGCTCCATTCGATCATAAAACTTCACCAATTATCAAAATTTCCACTGAATTCCTCATTATTTCTAATTAAACAAAAGGGCCCATAAACATCATTCAAAACAACAATCCGGTGACAACGCTTTAGTGCCCTTTTAGTTCTCTTCGAAATTGCATTTAGAAAGGGCCCATTATGAACAGCAGTTGGAAAGCTAAAAGGGCCTAATAACGAGATTTTTTAAAATTATGAGTTTTATTGCGAAAATCAACATAAATTAAGAAGCAGTAAAGCAGAGTTGAGGATAATGGTGTGTTTTATCGAATCATCAGTAAAAATACCATCAGTCATGCTTATTTTTTAAATAGGAATTGAAACAAGTTGTCCATTTTTTGCAAGCGATTTTCTCGAATCGCGGTTTTTGCTTTTGTGCCCTAATGAAATGTTTGGCTCGATATATCTTTCCTCGTTTCGCAACTTCTCAAAGGCGCATAAACATGCTGATCATTGATCAATACCGGCGCCGGCTACGAGCAGTAGTAGGGTCACTGGGAAGTGACTTGAGTGATATAGGCCGCCCAATCGACTGCATCTCCGGCAAGTTTGAGTTTGAGTGAGTTTTGAGGTGGTGATGTAGATGATGTGACCATAAGCAATTTGTTTATCGGTTAAAAATATCAAATCTTAGGCAGCCGGCTGCGAAATGACTGAATTTCTTCGTCGACGAGCATTTAGATTAGTGCTGATATAGGCAGGAATTCATTTATTAAAAATCCCAAAACATAATCGTAGGCGTGCCTTCCGATCATCGATGATATAGGGAGGACCTCATCAAGCAAAACGACTTGCTTGTATCAAAAAATTTCGTCTCTTTTCTATCGAAATCAAAAATGAACATGCAAATCAACCGCAATGATGCCGGAAAAATAAAAAGCACTCATCACTGTACAAGTTGGACCCTCGAGCGCACGATTAAACATGCACAGCAACCGCGTGGCCACACTGCTCGCGATCGAACCATGTTGGCCATTGTCCGCGCGTCACCGTTCACGCACAAATTGAACTGGTTCTTCTGGTGGTTAATCAGAGGAAAAATCATTTTTTTACATATAATGCCGGTTGTCGACTGCGCTTCGCCAATGCACAAATTAAGGGTCCATACCTTAGTTATATCATATTAAAAACAAATGTTTTTTCTCACCATTTTACAGACAACCGTGCGCCGCGCAAAACTCCATCAAGGACATGAACTGGGACCAGGAGCAGTGGAAGCCACTGATCGCCGACCGGTGCTTCCTGTTCTGGCTGGTCAAGGTGCCGACCGAGCAGGAGCAGCTGCGCGCGCGCCAGGTTTCGGCCGCCCAGATCAACAAGCTGGAGGAGCTGTGGAAGGAGAACGTGGACGCGACCTTCCAGGATCTGGAGAAGCCCGGCATCGACAAGGAGCACTCGCCGGTGCAGTTCCGGTACGTGGACGGGTACCAGTACCAGAACATTTTTGGGCCGCTGGTGAAGCTGGAGGCGGACTACGACAAGCGTTTGAAGGAGAGCCAGACGCAGGAGAACATCGAGATCCGGTGGGACACGGGGTTGAACAAGAAGACGATTGCTTACTTTACGCTGGCGAAGAACGATGGCGATATGAAGCTGATGCACGGGGACGAGTTGCGGCTGCGGTATAACGGGGAGCTGCACAAGCCGTGGAGTTGCGTGGGGCACGTGATTAAGGTGCCGGACAATTACGGGGAGGATGTGGGGTTGGAGTTGAAGCACAACCATCAGGCGCCGGTCGAGTGCAGTTCGAACTTTGCGGTGGATTTTATTTGGAAGGGGACGTCGTTTGATCGGATGCAGATGGCGCTGCGCAAGTTTGCGGTGGACGACAACAGCGTGTCGAACTACATCTACTCGCGGCTGCTGGGGCATGGCAGGCAGGACGGGTCGGACGATGTGACGTTCCGGATTAACAATTTGCCGAAGCACTTTAGTGCGGCCAATTTGCCGGATTTGAATCGCTCGCAGGTTTACGCCGTGAAGCACGCGCTGCAGCGTCCGCTGAGCTTGATCCAGGGTCCGCCGGGAACGGGCAAGACGGTTACGTCCGCGACGATCGTGTACCAGCTGGTGCGGTTGAATGGGGGGCCGATTCTGGTGTGCGCCCCGAGTAACACTGCGGTTGATCAGCTGACGGAGAAGATTCACCGGACGAACCTGAAGGTGGTGCGAGTTTGTGCCAAGTCTCGGGAGGCGATCGATTCGCCGGTGAGCTTTTTGGCGCTGCACAACCAGATCCGGAACATGGAGCAGAACAGCGATCTGAAGAAGCTGCAGCAGCTGAAGGATGAAACTGGGGAGTTGAGTTCGTCGGACGAGAAGCGCTACCGGATGTTGAAGAAGCAAGCGGAGCGGGAGTTGCTGGAGGCGGCGGACGTGATTTGCTGCACGTGTGTTGGTGCGGGTGATCCGCGGCTTCAGCGCATCAAGTTCAGCTCGATTCTGATTGACGAGTCGATGCAGTCTACGGAGCCGGAGTGCATGGTTCCGGTGGTGCTGGGAGCGAAGCAGTTGATTCTGGTTGGAGACCACTGCCAGCTGGGACCGGTCGTGATGTGCAAGAAGGCGGCCAAGGCTGGATTGTCGCAGAGTTTGTTCGAGCGGTTGGTGGTGCTTGGGATTCGTCCGTTCCGGCTGGAGGTCCAGTATCGTATGCACCCGGAGTTGTCGCAGTTTCCGTCGAACTTTTTCTACGAAGGCAGTCTGCAGAACGGGGTGTGTGCTGAGGAGCGCAAGCTGAAGGTAGACTTTCCGTGGCCGTCACCGGATACGCCGATGTTCTTCTTGGTGACCCAAGGGCAGGAGGAAATTGCCGGATCGGGAACGTCCTACTTGAATCGTACCGAAGCGTCGAACGTGGAGAAGATCACGACGAGGTTCTTGAAGGCTGGGGTTAAGCCGGAGCAGATTGGCATCATTACGCCGTACGAGGGCCAGCGGGCTTATTTGGTGCAGTACATGCAGTACCAGGGTTCGCTGCACTCGAAGCTGTACCAGGAGATTGAGATTGCTAGCGTGGATGCTTTCCAGGGTCGCGAGAAGGACATTATCATCATGTCGTGCGTGCGCTCGAACGAACATCAGGGCATAGGATTTTTGAACGACCCTCGGCGGTTGAACGTGGCGCTCACCCGTGCCAAGTACGGAATCATCATCGTGGGTAATCCGAAGGTACTTTCGAAGCAGCAGCTGTGGAACCATTTGCTGAACTTTTACAAGGACAAGAAAGTGCTGGTCGAGGGTTCGCTGAACAATCTGAAGGAGTCGATGATTCAGTTTACCAAGCCGAAGAAGATCGTAAACACGTTGAATCCGGGCTCGCACTTTATGAACACCGTCATGGTCGACGCCAAGGAGACCGGCTACTTTGAGCGTGGGCACGGTTCCGGATTCGGAGCGAGTTCGTTTGGCAATCCGGGCCCAATCGGAAGCATGGTGAACGGACCGCGCAACGCATCGCTGGACATGTTTGCCCGAACGCACGATCCCATCAGTTACATTTCGCAGGAACGCGCCCAAGCCGCCATGAACAACATGCCGGTTCCGGTGGGAATGTTTATGAACTTGTCGAACGTTCCGCCGCGTTTCTACCAGCAGCAACAGGCCGTCCAAGCGGCCAAGCAAGCTCGCCGCGTCAAACCCGGACCGATCGGCAGCAAGCCGAAGCCGCGCCCAATCGGACCTCCGTCCAGCCAGAACAACGCCATCGGCGCCGGTTCGCTCACCCAGGGCATGTCTCAAAACATGTCCCAGCCCGGCTTCAGCCTGTCCCAGCAGCCGGACTTTTCCCAGGACTACCTGGCCGAGTACCAGTCCCAGGTGGACGGGCTCCTCTCGCAGGACTCCACCTTTGGCGCCGGCCCCAGCCAATCGGGCGTCGGCAGTGGCGCCGACCGGCTCGTGTTTGAACTTCCACCGAACCAGTTCTCCCAACCGTACTGATAGAGGACGACACGACACGACACACGTGCGCTCGATGAATGCGCGGCAGCAGCAGGATGGCCACGAAGCCGCCGTGCAGAGTCCCCGGGGAAACAATGCAAACAAACGTAACGACGGAACACTACCGAGAGAGAGCAAGAGAGCAACAGCAGCAGCAGCAAAATTGTCTACGCGCGCCACATCAACCAATCGCAGTTATACCGAGGAAGAAGCAGAAGAAGGAGAGCGAGCGAGAAACGAAAGGAAAAGGAAAAAAAGAAGTTAAAGGAAACCAAACGTGAAAAACGCTGAACGCGCGCGCGCGCGCCAGGCTCAGAGGGATTTGGCCACCGGCGCTGACGATGATCAACCGGGAAACTCCGGGCGCACCGGGCAAGGGCGTGCGAGCGACGAAGCGCGCGCGCGTGGTAGCTTTTGAATAAACCATCTCCGCACACCTGACCGGAATTCTTGTCCCCGCTCTCTGTTTGGCGACCGGCCAAACCGGATCCGGAAGTAATCGACGAGGGGCGGGGCGGCGGTGTCGAGATGTCGTTTGCGCCGAAGAGGGCCTGTTCTAGGGAACAGTAACACTAGTTTTGTTTACTCTTTAACGACAGACACGTGTTCGCGTTCTGTTAAACCTTTTGTTTCTACCGCACACAAACACACACACACACACACACACACACACACAGATGGACACACTCTCGTTTCACAACAAGTTTTATTTTGTTCTACTTTTTCGGGTAAATTACGACTGCGACCGGCAGGAAGAGCAAGTTTAGGGTTGTGGCTTCAGTTGAGCTAGGGAAACAACAGTTTGAGTAGCCACAAACACACAATCCCTGTCGGTTGGACAAGAGCGTAAGAAAGCAAAAGAAAAAACCTTTTTCAACGAATTGTTATATTTTACTATCTGGTTCACAATTCAGGCTTTTGATTTGTGGGCACTTCTTCAATTATTAAAAAAACCTTATCTTGAAATACAGATTAAAACATCATGTTAGTAGCATAGAAAAAAAAACAAAAAAAATCACGTAGAATGAGAAAAGGAAGTACCTTGCTTGAACCGCTAATTTGGAATTTGTCAGAAAACAATACAAAAAAAAACAATATTACGCAAGCAAAAACATTATTTAAAAAGGCAAACATACTTCATTGCACTCAAGCCGCATGGCGGCACGAAGTTGCAAACAAAAAAGACATTTTGGTTATCATATAAATTGTAATGGGGTACAATCTTTTTCTCAATAAATAGTTTGGTTCGGCAAAAAAGTGTTGGTCTTCATTATTCATCCGAAATCCCTTCCTATTGAACGATTGAACGAAGTGCAGATTATCAGCTCGCTTACTTTTTCAAACGGTCCTGTGTAGATAGGAAACCCATGGCGCATTGGTTCTCTTGAAAAAGTAATCTCAAAATCAGGATTTTTTTAGGTACTTTTTGAATAGAGCCTCCAGTTTCAATGAAACTTTATAGACATGTTATTCTAGGCTTATATAAGCCATTTTTATTAGGGGAAATATACCCTTTCTAATCAAACACCTATCTTCGTCATATGAAGAGTTTGATGCTCGATTAAAGCTCCAAAAATACGATTTAGGCTATAAACTTATCAGCAACAGCACCGCCTAAAGTAAGCACGCAAATTTATGCCATTTACTGGCCAAAAAGATCAAATTTAATCACAATTTCAATTTTGCGAGACCATTTCTCATCATTTTGGTGGCACACACATCCACATGCAAGATGAGAGCATAACTGCTTAACGAAAGTCGCCATCAATATCTTTTCACTTGCGCTAACGATTTCAAAGCGCTTAAGGTATAAAATTGCTTCCAACTACCGGCAACATGTTCTTTTGCTTATTAGTTAGTCACTCACTTAAAAAATAATCCCGAAACATGTAAATAATTAGCAAGCGCCATCAAAAAAACAAACACGTCAAGTCTTTTGACGTTTGAATTTTGACGACCCATTCCAATCGAAGGCTGAAGAAAACCGAGCGAGAAGCGAAGGCAAATAAAGAACAAATGGTGGCAGCGCCTGTTGGAGTGAGCCAGCGATGCCAGGAAATAGTTTTTTTTTCTTCCAGCGCTCTTTTGGTTCTTTTTTTTAATCAGTCGAGTGCATTGGGCCACGCCCATTTTCCAATTTTCAGCTTAGTTTTTTTTTTTCTTCCAGCGCTCTTTTGGGTCTGCTTAGTGCTGCCAAATTGGATAAAATTTTAAGCGAACAGCATTACTAAATGCTACTTTTCGTGAGTGTTCACTTATAATTTTATCAATTGGGTACTAAAGCCCTATGTCAATTTTTATGTACAACAGTAAAAAATACCCCTAAAACACATTTCTGATCACTTTTTTTCATTTTATTGCAAATTTTTTTTTTGACAGGACAACATTTTTTCGATGGATCAACTATGGTCCCCTTGGAACGAGCTGTCAAGTAGGAGCTTTTCCATTTTAAACTTTTTGTGGTCGTACAAAGGATCATTGTACTCAGAAAAATAAGCTTTATCGCTGTAAACAATAATATCAGCAATCTAAGCTTCATTTTAGGACCCAATTTTGGCAGCACTAAGCAGACCCAAAAGAGCGCTGGAAGAGAAAAAAACTAAGCTGAAAAAAGGAAAAAAGGCGTGGCACAATGCATTCTCGACTGATTAGAATACATTTGGGAAATATATTTTTTAAATGCGTGTAATAGGAATAGCATAACTTTCAATAAAAGTGAAAATAAACAGAAATGTTCACATAAAGTTGCTCTACTCGCTGGTGTTCTTGGTTTTAGTAAATTTCAAGGAACACTCTAGATTATCCCGCATCATTAAAACACGACCGCTTATTAGGCTTAAAATGGGTATATTTCCCCTATATGAAGCCAGTTGCACTCGAAAATAACATTTGAGAAGGACGTAAGATATTCAAATATTTTTGTATTTTGTAATTTAAAAATTATACGGGCTTTCTAAAGAAAAATACACTGAAAGAAAAATACACGCCACTTCTACGAGATTTTTTGGTTTAAAAATTAAATTAGTTAGTAATGTCATGTTTTTTTTCTTTCATTTTTTTTGGGGAAATTACCTAAACCTAAGTTTACCTAAATTGGATTGGCATGCGCAGAAACTTTCTAGATGCCAAAAAAAAAAACCAAAAATATACCTGGAAAGTTAGATTAACTAAATTACCCTTACCGTGAACCACCAATGTAAATTTCATCATTTATCATGATACCTTTTGGTACATGATAAATAATGTAAATTTACTAGAATATATTTTTCTGTGTATAAATATTTAGTAACAAATTTCACAACATTCCGTTTATTTTTAATACACTCAAATTTCCATATCTTGCAATACAAGCATCAAACGAAGCGAAATTTTGTACGCATTTTCGTTTTATCTTTTTTTTTTGTACAATAAAATAATAAAATTTAGACCGAGGCACGTAGCCTAGTGGTAACGCTTCCACCTCGTAAGCGGTAAATCGAGGTACAAATCCCTACTCGGACGCGCGTCTCCAACAAAGTATCACATGAGTTTTGAGGGGTTAGTAAGATTTGTATGAGGTCCGGATTCACTGTGGTAGGTGATGCGACCATAAGCAATTTGTTTACGAGTGAAAATTTAAAATCGAAGGCAACCGGCTGCGGAAAGATAGCTATCGAGAGATTTGAATATAGTATTAATTCAACCTCGATTCTCCAGAAATTCTTCGTCGGCGTGCCATCCGATCAACGGTGATGAAGGAAGTGCTTTGTTCAAAAACGACTTTATATACAGAAATTCCATTTGAAAAGAGCCTAAACCGAAAAAAAAGTTCTCCGATCGGGCTCAAATTTTTTTTGGGGTTCCTTGGCCAAAATAATTAAACCCGTATCGTTTTGTTTGGCCGTTAGGGTGACCTACATCGTGCTAGGGAGGTTCGAAAAATGGCAATTTCCGTCATTTTTTGCAAAACCATTTTTTTTTAAATCATATTCACGTCATTTCATCCGATTTTAGCTGTCTTAGACGCAAAAGAAAGGGTATTAGTTTGGCTATTTGAAAAAAATAGCAAGAAGTTTCAAAAATCTAGCTTAACATTTGAAAATGTCGAATAAAAACTTAAATTGGCGTTTTGACCGTGTCTGGACCAAAGAGCCTATGTCTGAAAATATTTTTCTCGGAATCCTCGGAAAATTTCACATAACTTATCAAAAAATTGGCGATGTCGAACCGTACGTTTCCGAGATATGAATTTTTGAAAAAAAAAAAACTGAATTTTTCGACGCGCCACGCGCAAAAACAGGAAAATGACGAAATCGGCAAAAAATAAACCTTTTTCACTAAAACTGCGATAACTTGAATGTTTCAGCGATGGCCTATACATGTTAGGGTACCAAAATTTTTGTAATTAAAATACGCAACTTTTGGTCCCCTAACATGTATAGGTCATCGCTGAAATTTTGAAGTTAGGGACCATCCATAAACCACGTGGACACTTTAAGGGGGTGGTTTGTCCACGATCCAAAAAAAGTTTTTTTGTATAGACAATGGCCACGAGGCAAGGGCAAGTTACTGTATGTTTGTGAGGTGATTTTATCAATTTATTTGCAACTTTTGGTCCCCTAACATGTATAGGTCATCGCTGAAATTTTGAAGTTAGGGACCATCCATAAACCACGTGGACACTTTAAGGGGGTGGGGGGGGGGGGGGTGGTTTGTCCACGATCCAAAAAAAAAGTTTTTTTTGTATAGACAATGGCCACGAGGCAAGGGCAAGTTACTGTATGTTTGTGAGGTGATTTTTATCAATTTATTTGCAAAATAAACTACTAAAGTAGGGATTATTAAGGGGCCGATGACCTCATTTAAAGTTGTACTTTTATCACATGACACGTTTAACTTAACTACTGTGTAAAGTGTGACTTTTACTATAGTAATTCTTATAACAAAAATTGAATTATTAATAAAACAAATATTTTTGTTTTCACTGTGGACAGTTTGCGCGCGTAATCAATCTCCACACTAATCAACGAAAAAGTACTTAACAGATTTTTTGATAAAATGGATAGATTTCAAGATATAGGCATTTGCATTTAAATTTTAACTGAGAAAATTCCGTTTTTCCTTTATTTTTAATTGTTTTCATGATAATATTTGTTTTGAAAAGTTAAGAAAATTTCCATTGGGACCATCCATAAACCACGTGGACACTTTAGGGGGGGGGGGATATGGCGATTGTCCACGATCCATACAAAAAAGTTCCACGAGGGGAGGGGGTGGGGGGGGGGGTTGAGATTTCCAAAAATGTGTCCACGTGGTTTGTGGATGTCCCAATTGAAGTTACGTGTTTATGGAGACCCCAAAGTTCAGGCTTTCCCTCGAGTTGAGCCTGCGGAGAAATATTGTTGGTCGGCAGTGTTGCGATTTTGAGCGCTCATCCGCTCATGAGCGAGCATTTTTCGCTCATTCGTGAGGAGGAGCGCGACACGAGCTAGCTCACGTTTGCTCGTGCTCTTGTTTGCTCATTTATTTTATGAGCGAAAATGCTCATGGCTCGCGCTCGCGCTCATTTTTGCTCATTGAGCAAAATGAGCGGTATTTTTTTACCTGTAACGGGTAAACGATAATAACTTTTTTTTCAGCAGAGCTTCGAGGTTGTTTTTTTATGGAGGCTTGAATAGGCTAATCTTAATAATATTGGATGAAATTATTCGTCATATTTTTTTGTTTTGAAACTTGTTTTGGAGTCAGAGTTAAGGGGTTAAGGTGTTACATTAAGATCTGTACACAGTAAAAAAAACCATAGAAATATTACATCTGGGAAGTACGTATTTTATGTTAGAAAAATGCGTAATTTTACTTCTGAAATTTTGCCACTTTTCTGGTGTAATGTAACTTTTTCAGTCTAAATCGAGGTAAAATTATAACATTCAAGAGGTAATATTCAATCTAACAAAATTACAACTTCCAAATGTACACTTTTTTACTGTGTAGAAATAATTCGATTAATGAAAAAAAAGTTGATAATAGAGTGACACTATTTAATAAAGCTGAAAAGTATCTTTTAAGGAATACAAATATGTTTTCTTGGTAATAAGTTTAGTCATGTTTTAATATCTGGGCACCTCATCTTGTTTAGTCAATTATTTGTAAATAATTGTGCATAATAAATGTCAAATCTGTGTCTAAGATAATTTTCACATCAACTATCTTATTTATATGCTGGAGTCGATCCAAATAAATAGATGAGAAATGAGCGTGCTCACAAGTAAAACATGTTTTAATATAAAAAAAATCGATAACCATCCTATTTACAGCTTACTTAAGACCTAAAAATTCCGTTCCTTGACAGTTTTGAGTTTACTCTAAATTTGAAAGTGAAATAAGCTAAAAAGAATGTCAGGGATTCTTAGCAAATTAAGACACTTTACTTGCGTGTCAGCCATTTTTCATTGATCGGGAAATAAATCAAAACTAGTTTTCTAAATTATCAAACTCTGAAAAAAATATAGACTGACAACAATAAAGTTTCATAAACTTACCATTACCATATTGATCACACAAAAAACTTGGGTAGAAAAGTATCCCCCTCAATCCACCGCGATCAATTTTTGACAGTTCGACGCCAACGAATAATTTGATGAATTCTGGAGTTTCTTTTTTAAAGGATCAATAAACCAAATTTTCAGTTTTTGCTTTTTGGGTGTTTTTCAATACCCCTGACTCAAGGCGGTTCTATAAACACCCAAAAAGCAAAAACTGAAAATTTGGTTTATTGGACCTTTCAAAAAAAAAACTCCAGAATTTACCGCGGTTAACCAAAATAAAATTACCAATGCAACTTTGATGAGTTCATGTCCCTTTTTCACGATGAAATTATCTTCAAAAGTGGCAATCCAATTGGCCTGTGCCAGATTCATAATTAATACTAAAAATCTACCTGATTTGCTGATGAGCGCTCATTGAGCGCGAGCGCATGCGTTGAGCATGAGCGAGCACGAGCTGCCTGTTAAGTCCTCATGCTCATGAATGAGCGAGCACGGATTCTGGCTCGCTCGCTCATTCGCAACCCTGTTGGTCGGTGTCATCAACGGAGGAAAATGCACTTCAAATTGTTAACAGTTGATTAGACTTCTGATTCCATTTATATTTTTTAAGTTTCTAAAGAATAAATGTTTTTGGCCTAGATTTGTACATTCAAAATTCCGAGTCGAGAGAATAGTTCCCTCAAAATTTATTGAGGGCTCAGAGCCAAAATCGAGAGAATAATTCTATCAACTCACACCACCATAACAAATGAGTTCATTCGTTAATTGATACAATAAATCTCCAACAAGTGTCATCTATCGACATCTGACCACTCCTTAGCCACCAAGCTGTGGTGGCCGAGGCAGTAAAGTCCTTGGGTTAGTATGTTAAAGGTCTACGGTTCGATTCTCGTAGTCGACACTTTTGGTTTTTTGTTTTGACGGATGAACTTTTTTTTTGCAAATGAACCTCGAGAGGATAATTCTTTCGCCCATCTCGAGCTGTGTTCTCTCTGTCCGTGAATGGTACCACTAGTTTTTCGTCTCGAGGCCATTCTTCTCTCGGACAACCGCTGCCCAGTTTTGGGTGTATGGTCCGATTTCGAAGGGGAATAAATTGAAAAATAAAATATTTGCAACGGTCTAAAAGCACATAAAACTTATTGAAAAATAAATATAACAAGAGAAGTAAAACTTTGCGAAGACTGGTATGACAAGACTTAGACACAGAGAAAATTGTTTTTTTAATACGCTATCTTTTTGTGAACAAAAAAAAAATGTAAAACACATTAAAATTAATCGTTTTTACCTTAACTGCCCTAAACTGAACCAGCCTAACTTGAGTTCGCACCAGATTGCGAGGCCGCACGTGTGCCACTCTTTGGCAGTGGCAATGGCCTTGAACCTTTGTCGCACACGCGAGCCTCCTCTTCATAAAACAAGCAAACATACGGATGGGGGCGGATGGACGCGGGGGGTGGGGAGGTGGATGCCGTTCCGAAGTTTCGGATGTAAAACAAGAGTTCACCGACGACGAGTCCACAAGATCAACAATGTTGCACCCCAGAGCGGTAGGAAGAGAGAGATTTATGCAAGCGCACGTGGGGGAAATTTCGTTGGTAATTTTGGTTGAAATCATTGTTTTTGAAAAAAAAATCTTTTATTTTATTTTACGTTTCATCTTTTCAAGGGAATCTTTGAAAAGATAATAAGTATTTTAAAAGAAATTTGAAAAGATAATTATAAGACATTTTAAATTAAAATTCATAAATATATTTTAGGGTTTTTATAATAAATATTTTAAATTATATTTCTTCTAAAATACTTCATTGTTTGCGCTTTGTAAAAAAACTACTCTCGCGCCCTTTTCTCTCTCATCTTCTCTTCGTGAGAGAAATTTTCCTCTCTGTTTTCCACAGCAGCATGAAAACAAAAGCAAGTTTACAGCTTCCTGTCCTCGTGGTTTGCATTGTGTGATGTAAAACCCTTATTGGGAGAGCGGGAGTCGGCTTTTTGTTCTCTCACACGGATACTTTTGGGGTCGTGCATAAACCACGTGGCCTCCTTAGGGGGTTGATAATCTTACCGAAAAAAACCACGAAAAGCCATGGGGGGGAGGGGGGGGGGTCGACGGCTGACCACGTGGTCTATCAAAAAAATATTTTCTATAAAAAAAAACATAAAAAACTGTGCTAATTAAATTTTATGACATGCATACACTTCAATCTCAAGATACCTTGTATTTTCATGTGAATAAAAAAAAAAAACAATTTCAGGATTATCGCTCAACATTTCGGTTTCAGTACTACATTTTCAGGTGAATCGCCTAACATTAGAAAATAACCCGTCACGATTTTTCTTTTCAAACGATACTTATCTACTTTGAAATTCACCAAAAAATTGTTTTCTGAATGATATTCATTCGTATGAGCGAAAGCCATTTTCTTCTCCCCGAGAAAAGGATAAAAGTGAATATGAGCTTGGCATTTTGATCTAAGAGATAGTCCATACTTATGAGTTACATATTTTGGGGTGTTATAACAATTCATTCGAACGAATTTTAAAACAGCTTTTAAATTCAGAATATTTATATATTTTCTTGAAACTGTATGTTTTTTACAAGCAGTCAAGGCACTCATCGATCCTCACACATATTTTAACCAATTAAGTTGCTATTCTGTATAATTAGAGGGTGACGATTCTCGAGATTTTCAATTTCCCGGGAATCGAGAGTTGAATTTGGCAATTTCCCGGGAATTCCCGGGACCCGGGATTTTTTTGACTATGCCAATAGAGCCAATTATTTTAAAAGGAAAGGTCGTAAATTTGTTTCTATTCAATAAATTCAGTTACAATTAATTCACACTTATTCAAATAAATGTTAATTTAAGAAGCCTCATTATTTTAAGGAACTAGTTCAACCTTTAGAATTTTTCTTAGAATCTGTAAATACAAGATCGTTTTTTGAGCTTTTGGGGACTCAAAATTGTAGTTTAAAATTTTACGAATCTTAATTCGCAAAGAGTGATTTTTCAAAACTTGCACAAGCTTGTTGCATGAACTTGTTATTAGATTTTCGTAAAGTAAAAAATTAGCAAATATATAATTTCCCAGTATCGAGATTTTTGAAATATGATACATAACGACTCAAAACAACTATTTGAAATTGTTTTTTTTTTTCTTTTTAAGGTAAACTGGAAATATTCATTGAAAAAATATTTACATTTATCAGGAAATCCGAATGTTCACAAATATCGGATCTTAACAAAGATTAAGACAATCTTTACAGAATGCGAGAGTTTTTTTTTTTCTAATATATAATCTAATATTTAGGTTGATGAGAAACACAAAATGACTTAATGAACTTAATGATAATGATATGGAAATTGAACTTATTGAAAAGGGTGTTCCCTCTTAGAAATAACAAATAAAAATAATTTAATAAAAAAACTTTATACAACAAAATTTTACAAAAGTATGATCAAAATTGTAAAATTATAAAGAATTTCCTGATCTTTCAGCTAGTTATGTTTTCAATTTAAAAAAAAAGGATAAATCAATTGCCAAATATAACTTTTTGAAAAATTTATATTTAATAATAAATCAATGCGATCGATTTTATTTATATATGCAGGTATATTTTTGAAGTCAGATTTTTCTAAGGATCCTATGTGACTATGAAAGATAGATTGAAAAAGGATAAAAAACTTGCAACAATATTTTATTTTAAAAATCAAACTTTTTCTGGAAGAACTGCTCATATTTGAAGGAATGGAAAAGCTCACAAAAATATTACGACAATCAAGAATAAGTTTTTTTTTAATAAAAGAAAAACTTAATGATATTTTCAGAAGTCGAACTTTTTTTAAAGAACCTTAAAGAATGGAAAAAATCACAAAAACATTACAACAGTAAAGAATAAGCTGTTTAATAAAAATATAAAACAATTTTAGAAGTCAACCTTTTTTTTTAAAACTGCTGTTGAAAGAATGGAAAAACTCACAAAAATATCATGACAATCAAGAGAAGGTTGATGTTAGAAAAAAAATAAATTTCCATCATATTTCAGAAGCGAACTTTTTTTTTCAAGGAATCGCTCATGTTTGAAAGAATAGAAAAATTCACAAAAATATTATGACAATCAAGAATAGGTTGTTTTTAGAACAAAAAAACATTGAGAAGTCGCCTTTATTTCAAAGAACTGCACATGTTTGAAAGAATTATCCCATTCTCATACTCCTCACTCACAGAAAAAATTGGATTTGTTAGTAAGAAAATATATTTTTCAACAATATTTAAGAAGTTTGAAATGTTTTTAAATAACAACAGTAATATCGTTTTTTGATCCAAAGTCGCCCCCACTGACAGTATATCATTGATGGGTAAACATTTTTGAAATCTATACTAATTTTGTTTTTTTTTAGATTTTTCACCTGGGAGGAAAATGCCACGTGGCCATATAGAGGGGGGGGGGGGGGTTTGGCGAGAAACCACGAAAAACCATGGGGGGGTAGGGGGGGGTCAAAAATTCCCAAAAAAAAGGCCACGTGGTTTATGCACGACCCCTTTTACTTGTTGTTGGTATTTTCCTGAGCTGAAAAACGTGGGCAGTCAACATCGCTGCTCTTCCAGCACAAAGTAAAAGCTTACTGACATCGTCTCGAAAAAGGTGGTGTTTTCGTGGAAAATTTGGTGCCTCGATGGTTTCCGAGAAGTGTGATCTCGATAGACGGGCAGTGTTTTGTGGTGTTTAGAAATCAACAAGAGCGTCAGAAAGGTGGTCATTGATTCGGAGAAAGTTGCGGGATTACTTTTTTTTCGTTACTTTCTAACCCCGGCCGTGGATTGATTCTCGGAAGAATAATCCGAACGTGATTTGGGAGCAACGCCAAAAGTGAAGGGCATTTGGAAAAAAAAGTCGTGGGTGAGTCCGTGTATTGATTTTTAGTAATTTCCACGAGATATGGTTGGTGTGAGATCATGTAAAGTTTGATAGGCATATGCAACTGAAGGCAACTTTGCTCGTTACCTGCTATATGGAAACGTAAAGCAAAACTAAATTCTTAATTTATTCATAAATAAAAAGAAACAAGAAACAAGAAACAAGAAACAAGAAACAAGAAACAAGAAACAAGAAACAAGAAACAAGAAACAAGAAACAAGAAACAAGAAACAAGAAACAAGAAACAAGAAACAAGAAACAAGAAACAAGAAACAAGAAACAAGAAACAAGAAACAAGAAACAAGAAACAAGAAACAAGAAACAAGAAACAAGAAACAAGAAACAAGAAACAAGAAACAAGAAACAAGAAACAAGAAACAAGAAACAAGAAACAAGAAACAAGAAACAAGAAACAAGAAACAAGAAACAAGAAACAAGAAACAAGAAACAAGAAACAAGAAACAAGAAACAAGAAACAAGAAACAAGAAACAAGAAACAAGAAACAAGAAACAAGAAACAAGAAACAAGAAACAAGAAACAAGAAACAAGAAACAAGAAACAAGAAACAAGAAACAAGAAACAAGAAACAAGAAACAAGAAACAAGAAACAAGAAACAAGAAACAAGAAACAAGAAACAAGAAACAAGAAACAAGAAACAAGAAACAAGAAACAAGAAACAAGAAACAAGAAACAAGAAACAAGAAACAAGAAACAAGAAACAAGAAACAAGAAACAAGAAACAAGAAACAAGAAACAAGAAACAAGAAACAAGAAACAAGAAACAAGAAACAAGAAACAAGAAACAAGAAACAAGAAACAAGAAACAAGAAACAAGAAACAAATAGAATGCTGTACGAAATTAAAAAAAAAATGTAGGGTAATTTTAATTTGAAAGCGTTTACTAACCTTCAACGGTAAATAAAATTTCCAACTGTCACCCGCCGTTATCGCGAAACAAACATTTTAGTTAACACCAATGTGACAAAAATCACCCACGCCCATCCCACACTCCGGCACTCCTCCCTCGCGGCAGAATTCTACAAACAAACACATTTTCGCCAACTTTTGAGGCGGCACGTGCGGAGTTTGATTGACGCCGCCGCTGTGGTCGAGATAATCGTGCAACAGTTTTTTTTGGTGCTTTCCAAAGGTGAACTGCGCCGCGACAAGGCTTCAAAAACAAGACAAAAATAGTCTATTCTACATGCGCGTGTGGTCCACAATCAGTTTAAAGTGGCTTTGGGTATCGGCGATGATTACTGACCCATGGCGATGACTTGGCAAGTTTTTTTTTCAAATCGGGAGAGACGTTTTTTGAAGTGTGCAATTAAACGAGTTCGGATACTTAAAACGCCATTTGGTAGTCTCTGAGCGCTTTACAAACAATGACTTTGCATATTGAATGTCGCCAGTCTGTTTTAGAGCATAAAACTGAAATCACACGATATTCACCGTTGCTTAAGTCTACCTCGAACCAAAATTTTATCCATGGAGCAATTCTCTACGAAATCTGTCTTTTTTTTATTAATTTTAATTTTTGTTTTTTTAATCGGGCTGAAACTTTTTTGGTGCTTTTGGTATGCCCAAAGAAGTCATTTTGCATCATTAGTTTGTCCATATAATTTTCCATACAATTTTGGCAGCTGTCCATACAAAAATGATATATGAAAATTCAAAAATCTGTATCTTTTGAAGGAATTTTTCGATCGATTCAATGTCTTCGGCAAAGTTGTAGGTATGGATAAGGACTACACTGAAAAAAAAATGATGCACGATAGATTTTTTTTTATCATTTTTAATTTAATTTTTTGTCACTAAAACATGATTTGCAAAATACACTATTTTTTATTTTATCATTATCCGATATGTTTTAGGGGACATAAAATGCCAACTTTTCAGAAATTTCCAGAATGGACAACAAATTTTCGACCGAGTTATGAATTTTGAATCAATACAGATTTTTTTTTAAAAAAATCGAATTACTGGTCGCAATTCAAAAGGGCCAAACATTCAATATAACGCCATTTTGAAATGTTACTCTTGATTTAAAAAAATTGAAAATGTTGTTTTCGAAAAGATCGGAAAATTTCACGAATGTTTCAAATTTTATCATTGAAAATCGGACCATGCCCATTCTTGGAATTTCTGAAAAGTAGGCATTTTTTTTTTTCAAGTGTTTTTTGCAACTCAAGTTTTAGTGACAAAAGATAAATTAAAAATAACCATAATTTTTTACCGAGTATTATTTTTTTCAGTGCAGTCCTTATCCATATCACGGAACGAAATCAGGTCGGCGGATCCGAAAATTTTTCGCGATGAATTCGAAAACATTGGCTGTTTGCGGAATCAACAAAAATGTTTCCGATTTTGAAAGAATTATTTCCTACAACTTTGCCAAAGACACCAAATCTATCGAAAAATTCCTTCAAAAGATACAGATTTTTTAATTTTCATACATCATTTTTGTATGGACAGCTGCCAAATTTGTATGGAAAATTATATGGACAAAATAATGATGCAAAATGGCTTCTTTGGGCATACCAAAGGCACCAAAAAAGTATAAGCTGGAATAAAAAATACAACAAAAGCAATCGAATGACCGAAATCTGAGAGAATTGCGCCATGAAAAAAAATCCACTGCAAAAATATTCAGAAAATGTAAGCCTCACGGTGTGTTTCGTGGAAAAAACTTAACATAAAAAATCCGGCAATTCTGATATTTGGCACCATGAAAAAGGGCTCTTTCCAAAATTTTGCAGAGTGAATTTTCGCTTACTTTTTCAAAAGGTCCTATCAGCATACGAAACTCATGGCTCATTGGTTGTTTTGAAAAATAAATCTAGAATTGACACATTTCATCTAGGATTCCTGAGCGTTTTTATTTTAATTTTTGTTCGATATTTTAATTTAGCTTTTTTTAAAAAGTACAAAAATTATTGTTGAAACAGGATTTATTTTAAATGAAATTCATGGAAATTATTTTATCAGAATCACTACAATCATCTCTCTAGGCGGAGGATAATCATAATCATCTGGGAAATGAATCCATATTTTTTACAAGAAAGGCACTTCTAAGTGCAATTCTTTATGAAATCAATCTTTTCAAAAAAAAAAAAAAATAAAAATAAAATATGTTTTGTATTTTTTTATCCGGCTGAAATTTTTTCGGTGCCTTCGGTATGCCCAAAGAAGCCATTTTTAATAATTAGTTTGTCCATATACTTTTCCATACAAATTTGGTATGGACATGATACATGAAAATTCAAAAATAGGTATCTTTGAAAGAATTTTTTGATCGATTTGGTGTCTTCGGCAAAGTTGTAGGTATGGATAAGGACTACATTGAAAAAAATGATACACGGTAAATTTTGTTTGGTGATTTTTAATTTCACGTTTTGTCACTAAAATTTGATTTGCAAAAAAACACTAATTTTTTTTTTCCTGATATGTTTTAGAGAACATCTAATGCCAACTTTTCAGAAATTTTAATAATCGTTCATTGACAATCATTTAAAAGCTTAAATCATTGTGATGTTTTAAGACACAAACCAACAATACAATCATTGATTTATCCACTTTTAGTAAAATTAAATAAATAATTTTTACGAACATAATTTAAGTTGTCCATTTATGGGCGCCATCCATTAACCCGACACTTTGTTTTTAAACTGACCAAAATTTTTCTTTAAATTTTCGTAAAGTGCAAAACTCCGTAAATTAGATATAATGGGGTCTAATTTTGGTTCTACACTGAAAACAGGGACATCAATCTAATTACTGAAAAAAAGCTCACGATTAAAAACAGATTTTTATATTTTTAAAGGATGTCTTGTCTGCCTCGGTGGTGTCGCTGGTAGGCAGTTGGACTAACAATCCAAAGGTCGTCAGTTTGAATCCCGGGATGGATGGAAGCTTAAGTGTAAAAAGACCTCAACAATCAAGCCTTCGGACACCTAGTTTCGAGTAGGAATCTCGCAATCGAGAACGCCAAGTCAATGCTGTAGAGCGATTAATTTGATTTTGGATTTGTTTTTTGTATCAATTTGACAATTCACAGCAAACATTGTGTCATAGTGTATTTAGATTTTTTAGCCATCGTAAAGCTTCCTGAAGGGTTGCTCACACGCGCGCCTTGCTTGCTGGTAAAAATGTATCTATTTTTGGTATTTCTCACATCTTTCTTTTGTAGTGATAACTTGAATAAGAACTGCAAAATAAAGTTACAAGAATTTAAATGAATTATTCCAAAAATACGAGTTCTTACCATACTCTCCTTTTCGAGTATTTATTTGTTATTTATTGTGCCTCGTGCGCTCGTGAAGCAATCACTTTTTCGGGCCGTCCATCGTTTAATTTATAGAACGAGGATACTTTTTCGCGCCAGACTCTCCTCTTCTTGGAACAAAAGCGACACGACGGGAAATGTTTGGCATAATTTAAGAATTAAAACTGCCCTTTAATATTTTTTTTCAATTGCGTTGGAAACATTCCGGAATTGTTTTTATTAGTTTCGTATTTCAAAATCTTTTTGAAATTTTGATTTAGGATTCAATCAATTTGGAATGGAATCAGTTTTTTTTCTTTTTGTTTTTTTTTTCTTTCCGTGTATATCAAAAATAAACTCAACAAGAATAACAACAATCGCTTGGTGGCACGTGTTGTTCGTTTTGGACTAGTCGAATATTTAATGTTGATGGATGGTGTCTGGTAGGAGTTGGTAACAGTGATCACTAAAGCGCAGTGGTGCTATCAATTATGGAAAGTTTGCTTTTCGATTGCCTTGATGTGCGAGATGGATGATGACTAATTGATCCATTTTGTGTCGCACAAAATGCTTTTAAAAATATGTATAATATTATAAAGGTTCATCTTTTTATTGGTAGTAAAATAAATTAGACACGACAAACAATTGATTTCAAAGAAAAAATTGATAAATTGATCAAAACACCATATCTTCATTGTAAAATAATTACTTAACTAACCTGGCTAAATGTTGTTTTTTTTTTATATTTAAAAATTTATCAACCTTTTGATGACTGTTAAATAATTTCAGTTAATTAAAAATACTTGATCCGCAAAAGTAATTTTGCTAAAATCCCAAATTGTTTGAATTTCATTCCACCTCAAAACACTCCAAATGCACCTGGGGGAAGGTGGGCGCGGTCCCATTCCACACGAGACACTGACTCTGCGGCACGTGTACGCCGCGAGAGAGAGAGAGAGAGAGATGGCGGACAGGTTTCGTAATAATATCTAAGTAGGTCTTTCAGTCCCTCCCCTCCCTTTCCATGCCCATTTGCGTCGTCGTCGTCGTCGCGACGTGGCCTCATTTTGCGCGCCAGCAATGCCACTAGGATCGCACGTGTCGCATCATTTTGGAGGGCTGGGCTGGGAGAAACGTGAGAACCAATTTGGGGTGATTTACCTTTGCTGTCACTTTCGGCTCTCTTTGTTTTTGATGTTTGAGTTTGTTTTGGGAGGCATTGGGAAACATTGTTTCAGCTGATAACACTTTGTGGTGTTTGCTAAAGTAACAATTCTAAAGCCTAAATAAACATGGCCTTTTCATAGAATAATTGTAATATTTTTTTTCTATGTTGCAGAAAATTAATTGTAAAGGTGGCGACTTCCATCATTGTTATCATTTTTCGTTCGAAAGTATAAATTTTGCTTCCCTGACATTATTTTAACTACCGTAATCAGGGGAGAATCGGGACAAATGGGACGAATTGGTGAATCTGTTTTACAATATTTTGATTTTTTTTTTGGTTTTGGTTAGAACGCATACAGAACGACAAAATTAGCCGATCGTTTTGGGACCATCCATAAACCACGTGTACATTACTTTTGTGTTAAAAACATATGTTTTCTTATAAGGAACTCGTGATTTTTCAAGGCAGAAAAATACAAATGTGCAAATTTATCAATATTCCAGTACACTTTTTTTTTAACTTTTTCAGTCTTTATTGAGGTAATACACTCAATCATTTACATTTTTTTCGGTGAATGTGTACAGATTATGTTGGACACAAAATGTTGAAAAAAAGTTGAAACTCGAATAAGAATAAGAAATTTAGTTATCAGTTCTGCAAATTAAAGTTTATTGGAAACTTCAGTAAGGCAAGTACATATTGTTCTAAAAATTTGTCCTTCATACAAATTTCAAATTCAAAGCAAAATTTCCAAAATGTTGAAATAAGGAGATTCACTATATGCTTTGGGTTTGGGCGTCCGTGTTTGTTGAGGGTTGTGGAAATTTGTCATCCAAAAAAGATTTTCAATTAAATTTTATTAGTTTTCAATCAAAAAGCTTGAATATATATTTATGTCAAGTTGATATAAACCATTTGAAGATATGTACAGATTTTTGAATTTTTAGAAACTAACTAAATTTAGTAATATTTTCATTCGCTTTATTAAAAATTTTACTGCTATTTTATTTGAAAGGTATAGTAAAAAAAATAAAAGAATCAAGTTTTGTTTTATTCAAAATAAAATGAAGAGTATTTTTTAGCTTTGGAATTTTACCGATATTTGTTTATTTGGGTGGATGATTCCAGTGAAAGTTGAAAAAATACTACTTTTTTGTTTTCTTTTCTCATTTAAAATAATATTTTCAATTTTGTTAAAAATTATATTATTTTGCTAATTGATTTTAAATTTAGTTTTTGAAAAGTGAGCTTAAACCGTTAAAAAATATGGTTAAGGGGTTACATACATGTAGAAAATCATAAAATTTCATATTACAGAAAGTTCACTAAATTCACTAAAAAGATGATTTTCAATCACTCCTGAAAGTTTCATGAAGATATTTCGTGACTGAACTGAGTAAGAGACGATTTAAGTTCACTGTTTTGCCATGCCCAAAGCGAACTGTCAAACGAACGTTTTTCTCTAAACACCGAGTTGATTTACGGGTGCCACGATATCTCGAGATGGGATGGACCAAATTGGCTGAAATTTGGGGTGAAGACTCCCAAGACATATCCCGTGTGCATGACGAAGCCCGATTTGAAAATTTTGCTTTTTTTTAAATATCAAAAATTAATTCAATTTTTATATGAAAAACATAAAAATATTTTTTTTTTAACTAAGTTTTTGAAAATTGGCCTTCGTCATGCACACAGGACTGGTTTACCGATTCATCACGAAAATTTTGAGCTAATTTGGTCAAAGCAGTGTTGAGATATCGTACCACATGTTTTTTGAAACTGCTAACTTGAAATTACTATATCTCGGCAATGGTTCACCCAAATGTTTTCTTATTTATTTTGTTAATAGATGAAAATGTATATTTTAATGTCCTGCAAAAAGATTTAAAAAAAAAGTTTAAATGTGTGCTCCGACCAACCTCTAACATTTTTGACGATTTACATGTATGAAACCCCTTAATGGGCTAGATGTCGCAGAAAATTCAATTTAATGTACTCATTTTGACTGGACAAGTTTGTAAATCTTGCTTTGATATGAAATTCAATAAAATGCAAAATGATATAACAGGAGCATATTAGCCAAAAAAATTTAGCTTTTTTAGTCGAATATTAAAAGAGCAGTTCAGTAAAGGAGATAACGCGTGCCCTACATTTTGTTTCAAAATATATATAGAGTCCATCCATAAACCAAGAGGATTATTTTTTTGAAAATTGGGAGAATTATTTTTTTTGTGTCGCATTCAAATTTAGTGAAGATTTTCTTAGTTTATTGAAGAACAATATATAATGAAGCATAAAAAATAGTTTCTGTGATTTAAACATTGGATTTTCAGAGTTATTTTAACATCTTTCAAGTTTCGCGAAATTTGCGTGAAATTTGGTGTTTTGAAATTGAGGTCCACGCCATTTTCGAGCGTGAAAAATCACTAAGCCTATATAATATATAAAGCATATTGTTAATCCTCGTTTTTCAACATGGAACAACATGGAAATTTTGCTTAAAATTTGAAATTTTTATGGGGGGAATTCCTTTTTAACAATTTGTACCTGCCTTACGGAATTTTTCAATAAACTCTAATTTGCAGAACAGATAACTAAATTTTCCAAATTTGGTCAATTTGAATTAGTCAAATTTCACGGACAAAGCTGTAATAATAATTATGTACGCAATGTAAACAATAACAAACAAGTTTTGTTTGACACAGTAGGTCAGCATTGTCCAAAATTTGGGTTGAATTTGGTTGCCGGAGTCCCGAGTTATAATTACAAATATTCACGATAATCGGGTATGATGTAGATAGTAAGTGTGTCAAACGCGTTATGACCTGAAATCCCTTTGGCCAGTTGTCACACTTACAGCAATTTTCGGTGTGAGTCAAGATTGCACGACGAGATTAAACCTCCTTTCAAATGAAGACAATGCACGGAGTTTTTTTTCGTTTTTATTGAATATCGTGATGATCAAAAGGTGATACAATTTGGCTCAAAATGCACGTGCGACAAGATAGCATGACAACGACGAATTGGTAAAGCAAAAGATGCCAAATAGTTAGTAAAAACCTTCCAAAAACTATTTTAAGAAAAAAGCTAAATAATGTTTTTTTTTGTTTTTAATTGTAAGTATTTAATAAATACTATTGATAAACCTGAAGATAACGATATCAAAGACTGATTTTACATAGGCATGATTTCAAAATGCTGTTAGTTGAACTAACCCACTAGTGAAAAAAAATTACAAATTCTGCTTAAAATTGCTCACGTGTTTACATTTACACTGTTATCCAGCAATTTCTCGGTTTATTTTTTGTTCATCCAACATTAGCGAGCGCGGATCTCTCCCCGAGGGGCTGGAAGCGGATCCAACCACCCACATTTATGGGCGCGTGTCACCCGTGAACATGCTTGCGCGCGGACACGTGCTTCAATGATGCACGACGCGCGCCTTCCCCCCGCAGGTTAGGTCCTCTCTCCGGAGCACTTCATTTCCCGGAACTGGGTCAACAATCGTGAATATTCGCCGGAAAAAGGTCGCTAGTGGGTGGTTCGAGGCGATGAGAGGATGGAAACATTATATTTTTTTTACTCAGTAGGCTGAAAGTGTCGTTTTGACTGTCACACGCGCGGAACCAAGTCAGCGTCAGTCTGCGCTGAGTACATTAGGGTGGTCCAAAACTATTGTAATGTTTAAGCAAATGTGTCATGATATTTTTTTTAAAATTTCTTTGATTTTTTTTATTGAACTTTTAAGCACATTAAACATCAATAATGACTTGAACCTATTGCTACATAAATGTGGCACCGTCGGAAGTAGTACATTTTTAACTGATCACGTGTTCACCTTTCGATTGAACATGCCGTGTCGGATGGATTTACCCGGGAGCACATTGCCGTAAACGAGTCCCGCACTTTCGCGATACAGAGCGTGCCCTGTAACGCGGTCGAAGTCCAATCAACGACGGTGGCACATGGCCAAACCCGCGAGCTTTTCAATCACCTGTCAGCGCATTCGCTAGTTTTATGCGGTTTCGTGGCGGTTGTATGACTGTTTAAACGTGAAAATCAGGGGATTAATTTTAGATTTTTTTTTTTTACTCTTAGACGTAATGATGCAATATTGTCCACAAAACCAAATACAGTCGACTCTTTGGCTGTCGATCTTCTCGATATCAATATTGCTCCATCTATCGATGAATTCTTCAGTCCCTTCAAACTGCATACTTCGATTGGCTTTATTCCTCGATATTTTCTCTTGCTTGAAGGTCCCTTGGATTCTGTTTGCTTTAAAAATCTCTTCCGGTTGTCAATAATTTCACTTTCTCATGGCTTGCATAGACATTTTTCTTGGCGAAATAAAGCTTTGAAGGGTGTTTGACATTAGTTTGTTTTTGTTTGATGGACGTTGCAATGATTCTCTCCCATAGCTGGGTATCAAGTAAAAATATTTTCAATCAAGTCTTCATTTTGCATCGTTCTGTAAACTGATGATTCTCTTCCTCGACGGTCCCTTGGATATTGACAAAAACGCAAATGGTTTGTCAAAACCAAATCTGAAAGTAGCGAACTCTTATTATACTTCAATTTTAAATATATTGTTGCACAAAATGTTTGACTTGCAATCGAGAACTCTACTTTCAAAAATATTGAATAAAAAATCGCGATATCACGCAATAGTTATAAGCAAACCCCTTATGTTCACATATCATTTTTTTTTGTAATTGTTTGCTCTACAACTTTGAAAAACGTTGTAACACTCTGAAAAATAACCCTGCACAGTAAAAATCACGAAATCTAAAAATTTTAAATTTTGTTCTATATGAAAAATGACCTTTCTGGGTTAATGCAGATTCGAAAAGTACATTAAATTTCCCTTAAAATGACATGTTTCAAAAAAAAGCTAAGTAACGGAAAATGGCAGAGTTTTAAAACTTTTTTAGTGTTTTTTTCGATGAAAGATACGTTTTGCCTTCCTCACTGAGGTAAGGCTATAATCCTACTCTAAAAATGAACTTTGTATAAAAACGTCGTAGACCCACCTTCATGTGTACATATCGACTCAGAATCGAAAACTGAACAAATGTCTGTGTATATGTGTGTGTGTATGTGTGTGTGCATGTATGTATGTGACCAACAAACTAGCTCATGTTTCTCGGCACTGGCTGAACCGATTTGACCCGAACCTGTTGCATTCGACTTGGTTTAGGGTCCCATAGATCGAGTTTTATACAGATTAAAGTTTCGATAAGTAGTTCAAAAGTTATGTATAAAAATGTGTTTTCACATAAATCCGGATCTCACTTAAATGTATGTAAACTATATCCGGATCCACCATCCGACCCATCGTTGGTTAGTTTATCAAAAGACCTTTCCAACTAGCCTAAAACATTGAAGATCTGGCAACCCTGTCTCGAGATATGGCCACTTAAGTGATATTGATGTACTTTTTGGAAGCCGGATCTCACTTAAATGTATGTAAACTATGTCCGGGTCCACCATCTGACCCATCGTTGGTTATGTTATCAAAAGACCTTTCCAACGAGTTCAAAACATTAGAGATCTGGCAACCCTGTCTCGAGATATGTACACTTAAGTGATATTGATGTGCTTTTTGATGCCGGATCTCACTTAAATGTATGTAAACTATGTCCGGATCCACCATCCGACCCATCGTTGGTTAGGTTATGAAAAGACCTTTCCAACGAGTTCAAAACATTGGAGATCTGGCAACCCTGTCTTGAGATATGTACACTTAAGTGATATTGATGTACTTTTTTACTCCGGATCTAAAAAAGAGATAAAATTTTGGAATCTGAATGAGATGAAATTTCATATCAGCCATTGTTGGTAATAAGTGAGGAAGGCTCCAACCACATAGGTGGATTAAGTTAGTTTTTTTTTTGAAAAGTTAGTCTTGATTCAATTTTTTAAAGTATTGTTTTTGAAAAGATCGAAAATTTCACGAGTGTTTCATGTTTTAACATTGAAAATCGGACCATTAGTTGCTGAAATATCAACATTTGAAAATTGTGGGTTGTTTGGGTGAGATTTAGAAAACTTCAATTTTACTGTTTCTTTTTCTTAAAACCGCTGTGTCTCAGCAACCAGATGTCCCATCTTCAAAGTCTCTTAGACAATTTTATAGCCAATTTTCTGAACATAAAAAAAAATATTATTAGAAATGGTCACTCATGACCACTATTTTTTTAAATCGAAAAACTGCAAATATTTCGCTAAAATCAAGTCTTCCGAGGCTATATCTTGAAAACGGAGCCCTTTATCAAAAAATCTGTAAAGCACTTTTCGTTTGCCAATTTAATTTTACATAATACAAATGAGTAAAAATTTTTTTGTATAAGATTTCGATTCACTACTTTTTCAAAAATTTATAACTCTGCGGCAGATTTTTCGACCATGTTTCTCTATGGCTCAAAAATTGTGCGGGTTTTTCTCCCCTAAAACATATACAAAAATCTCGAAAATAAAAAAATACGTATTTTGGAAAATTGAGTTTTTGTGAAAACAAAGTTGATTAATAAATCTGCAAAAAAAACGTGTACCTATTTTTTTCTCAATAGTCCTAATCAATACCTACAACTTTGCCGAAGACACCAAATTGACCAGAATTCACTCAAAAGTTACAGCTGTTTGAATATTTGATGACACAAAATAGCTTCTTTAGTCATAGGGAAGGCCACAAAGTTTGCGCCAAATAAAAAAAATACAAATAAAATCAATTTCCGGTTTTGGAAGAGAATTGCTCATATATAAAGTTGGGCCGAACCTGGGTGCTGAATAGTGGTTCGCAAAACGGCCTAAATTGTAAACTGTCAAAGTGGAACCAATTTACAGTTCGCCAAAAGTAGAGAGTATTGGTATCGAACATTATTTTTTTTGTTTGTTTTTGCAGCAATGAAAAATTTGCGGTTTTGAGGACCTGGAGTTGAAGTCAAGAAATCTTTAAAAAGTTTAAGGCGAGATCGTTTTTTTTATATATATTATGAAGTTCGTCGTCGCTCGCAAAAAAGAAAAACACCGATCATAACTTGAAATCACACACAATTAACAGCGAAAAAATCGAAAACTAGACAAAATATTACACATACCACTGATAATAAAAAAAACTAGCTTAATCCACCTATGTGGATGGTGCCTTCCTCACTTCTTACCAACATTTGGTGATATTATGAGTTTGGACACAAATTCTATCTATCTTCTATATGTATACAAAATTTTGACGGTTTTGTTCGAACGCCAATCAATTCAACACGGAACGTCCGATCGAGGTGCTCTTTGTTGCGTTGGGTTCGTATGGTATGTTCGTGAGTGCCAAAAAGTTACAACTTTGGCCTCTCTGGAACCGATTCCGGAAAATTTGCAGATTGTATGGGAAAGGTTAAACCAAGTTTTGATCACAGGAGGCTGAATAAGCAAAAAAGTCAAAAACGTCAACAAACGAAAAAAGGCAGAACGAACTTTGTCAGGTTTCTCAATAAAGAAATACACAAATGTAACTTAAGCGGTCATAACTTGAGACTGAGCGTTGTCAGATCTTCAATGTTTTGGACTCATTAGAAAGGTCTTTTGATTACCTTACCAACGATCGGTCGGAAGATGATTACATGCATTTATGTGAGATCCGGCATCAAAAAAGTACATAAATATCACTTAAGTGGTCATAACTTGAGACAGGGTTGCCAGATCTTCAATGTATTGGACTCATTGGAAAGGTCTTTTGATGACCTATCCAACGATGGGTTGGATAATGGATCCGGACATAGTTTACATGCATTTATGTGAGATCCGGCATCAAAAAAGTACATAAATATCACTTAAGTGGTCATAACTTGAGACAGGGTTGCCAGATCTTCAATGTATTGGACTCATTGGAAAAGTATTTTGATGACCTACCCAACGATGGGTTGGATGATGGATCCGGACATAGTTTACATACATTTAAGTGAGATCCGGCATCAAAAAAGTACATAAATATTACTTAAGTGGTCATAACTCCAGACAGGGTTGCCAGATCTTCAATAAATTAAACTCATTGGAAAGGTCTTTTGATTACCAATCCAACGATGGGTTGGATGATGGATCCGGACATAGTTTACATACATTTAAGTGAGATCCGGCATCAAAAAAGTACATAAATATCACTTAAGTGGTCATAACTTGAGACAGGGTTGCCAGAACTTCAATATTTTGTACTCGTTGGAAAGGTCTTTTGATAACCTAACCAACGATGGGTCGGGTGATGGGTCTGGATATAGTTTACATGCATTTATGTGAGATCCGATTCGCAACTCTGACACTTTTTTATACATAACTTTTGAACTACTTATCGGATCTTCAAACAATTCAATAGTGCAGTATGGGGCACCAAACCGGATCGAATGCAACTTATTTGACTCAAATCGGATCAGCCAGTGCCGAGAAAACTTGGCAAGAATTTTGAGCACCAAGGGGAATACGCACACACATACACACACACACACAGACATTTGTTCAGTTTTCGATTCTGAGTCGATAGGTATACATGAATATAGGTCTACGAGCTGTTTTTCAAAAGTTCATTTTTCGAGCAGGATTATAGCCTTACCTCAGTGAGGAAGGCAAAAAGCTCATTTACCAGTAAGAAAAAAGTCATGCTTGTGCTTGAACAGCCTCCTACTTTGTAGATGTAAACAAAGTGGGATCATTCGAAAATCACGTTACGCATTCTCTCTATTCATCACCCAGGGCCGAACATGGCTTAAACAGCTGTTCAAAAATTGCCTCATGTGCACCGATTCACTCCAGATGACGGTTGGACACACATACATGCTTTTCTAAAAAAACATAAACATTTTTAATTGAAAAAGTAATTCTCTTGAGGAATCAATCAAAAAGAGTACATCGATATGGAGCTTACCACTCCTTTTACTGGCTTTTGCAAATTGTGGAGTTTTTTTTTAAAAGGTTCAATAAACCAAATTTCCAATTGCTTTTTGGGTGTTTTTGAAAACTTCAGAAATGTACATTACCGGCTCTTTTCCCGGGCCCTACCGTCAAAACCACGTGTTTTGCCACCGTGAAAATCAACACCAACCCCGTTCTTGAACATGTGCCGGTATCAGTGTTGGTCGTCGGCACTATATGATACGGGACAGTTCGGCTCTTCGGCAAAGTCCTAGTTGCGGTGCCATCCGCAAATGACGCGTCGCTTCAGGAAGGATATGTGTTCAAAAAGTGACAAGAAGAGTCTAATTGCTACGTCATTTGTGATCGCCGCTTGTATATAATAGAACAAGCATGTCGTACCTCGTGGCGAGCCAGGCCCGTAATTGATGACAGTTTTGTCTCAGCTTTCGTTCTGGGTTGGGGCTCATTGTAATTGATTGCATGTCCGACATCTGTTCGTTGTACATCCGTTACTTTACGGAATTGTAACGTGAGCTTGCGAGGTGGATTTTTTTTTCTTGGTGTTGCACTAATGCCTCTAGCATTAAGTTTTATGACACAGAAGGGGGAGGGGATTTAGTGTCACCGGCTGGATATTGTGTGTTTTAGCAACACTATCATGGCGGTTAGATTTCGATCCAATTAACACCATTAGGCGGCGCAATAGAAGTCATTAAGGCACAATAAAATTAGATTGGAATTTAGTGTAGAACAGCTTTTGTGTTTTTATAGCTTTAATTTAAACATTTTATCAAATCTTATCTAGATGCTTGATAATGTTTTTTTTTTATATTACAAAGCACAACAAAATTATATCGTAAATTATGAAACATTTTCACTTACAAAAACTAAATGTAATCCATATTTATTATGGTGTGTAGTTGCTTCAAAGGTAAACAATTACGCTAAGGGTGTGATGAACATTGTTGCGCTCGTGGAGAACATAGACATCGATTGACACGTCTCGAAGACTCGAGATACCCGTGTGAGCAATTCACACACACGCTGGGTTTCAGTATCATTTGGAATTCCACTGTGACGAGATAATTGGCATATATAAGGCGCTGGAATTTACGCTTGGTGACAATGAAAGATTTGCGGAAACCTGTTCACCTAGAATTGGATTAACTTTGACTTTGCCGTTGAAACATGTTTGCTAAATCATTTTCAAACAAGTTGGATGACTTTTGAATTTCTCGAAAAGACCATAATACATTAACAATAATATCATATATCTACCTTACGTTCGCCAGATATTTTTACTCTAACGCAATTAAGCTCGATCTGTTAGTTGAAATTTCTTTAATAACACAATTCTACATTTTTAAAGTTGATGTCAGTAAACGCCTCAGTTTCATCAAGATATGATAGATTTAGCCTCCCTAAACACGCTCTAATTGACAAAATTAAATTTTAGTGCCCTTGCCAATAAATAAAATTATAAATTTGAGAGCAAATTATATGGAATTATTTTAAGCAACCATGCACACCCACGTTTATCGATGGGGGTACCAAAAATGGTTGCTTATATGAGGGAACGCATGGTTGTTTAACCTAATTCCGTTGGTTTTATATCCATATTTACAATTTTATTTATTTGCAGAGAATTCACAAAAATCATTCCTGTTGATTGGAGCGTTTTCAGGGAGCCCAAATCATTCATACTTTGACGAAACTGAGGCGTTTACTAACATGAACTTAAAAAATTTCGAGTTGTGTGATTTGAAGAATTGATCAGATCAGATCAGATTGAGATTGAATCAGATTATTTAGAATTTCTCTAAAAAACTCTGTTATGCATTTTGATAATTTTGTATTCAAGCGCTATTTTTAAAAAGTTTGAGAGTTTAAAGCCTGTTTAATGCATGAATAGTATTATAATGATTGATATATTTGAACCCAAAATCGTTCAACGTCAACGGAATTGCCCCGGGGGCATGTTTTACAGCCCGTTGACAACGTGCCGGAAAGCGCGTGTCACTGACATGGGTGAACGTATAATGCCCACTAACTGGAAGTGAACGTGCAAACAAGATGTAAAGCGTAAAGGTTCAACCGGTTCAAAAGGAGGCATCGATTGGTACACGTGACTTAAGGCGCGGTTTTAAACAAAGTTTCATTGATTTTTTTTCCGATTTTGAATGCTAATAACCTTGCTGATTGCCTTGCTCAACAAGGCTATAATTAGGCTAAGCGATTTTTCATGCCCAACAATTGCAATTTTCACAAGGACCATATATCAAAACACCAAATTTCATAAAAATTTCACGGAACGTGAAAAATGGTTAAAATATTGTTGAAAATCTTATGTTAATATTACAGAAAGTTCTTTTTACATCAATTCTACATTATTTCAATTTTTGATCATATTTTGTATTGATTTTTTTAAATATCTGATTTATATAGCTAATAGTTTTTATTTCTGATTTGCTTCTAAATTATCTTTTGAATTTCCAATTATCACGGAGACAATTTTATTAAATCATAACATTTCGTGAAAATTTTACTGGACTCAGACAAAATGTTGAATATTCTTAGGCCTGATTTCGTAGATCAAAAATAGTGTTATGTATTATCTTGAATAAACTATGTTTTAATCTTCTTATTTTTTGTAACTGTACCAAGCTCAACAAAAAAACTGTACTGTATAGTAAGTTTAGCTGAAAAACTGATAAAATATTTTTGGTGCTCCAAATATCAATCCCTGATTTCTCAATATTTTCTTTATATTCTAATGCAGTGGAGCAGTTCTCTACGGAATCGGTTTTTTTTTCTTTAATTTTAATTTTTGTATTTTTTAATCCGGCTGAAACTTTTTTGGGTGCCTTCGGTATGCCCAAAGAAGCCATTTTGCATCATTAGTTTGTCCATATAATTTTCCATACAAATTTGGCAGCTGTCCATACAAAAATGATATGTGAAAATTCAAAAATCTGTATCTTTTGAAGGAATTTTTTGATTGTATTGGTGTCTTCGGCAAAGTTGTAGGTATGGATATGGACTACACTGAAAAAAAATGATACACGGTAAAAAAAATTTGGTGATTTTTTATTTAACTTTTTGTCACTAAAACTTGATTTGCAGCAAAACACTATTTTTAATTTTTGTTATTTTTTGATATGTTTTAGAGGACATAAATGCCAACTTTTCAGAAATTTCCAAAATTGGCAAAAAATCAAACATTCAATATTACGCTCATTTTAAATGTTGGTCTTGATTTAATTTTTTTTGAAAATATTGCATTCGAAAAGATCGGAAAATTTTACAAATGTTTCATGTTTAAACATTGTGAATCGGATTTATAGTTGCTGAGATATCGACATTAGAAAATGGTGGGTTGTTTGGGTAAGACTTAGAAAACATCAATTTTCCTGTTTTGAACCTTTGCATGGCAATATCTCAGCAACTATGGGTCGTATCAACAAAGTTCAATCAAGCAAAATATAGCGAATTTTCTCAGCTTTTCAAAAATATTTTTTTCAAGGTTGGGCAAATATGGGCACTAATTTAAAAAATTAAAAACTGCGACTATTTTCAAAAAAGTTACCTAAAAAGGGTTTTAACTTGAAAACGGTGCACTTCATCAAAAATTCACTAAAGTACTTTTTGATTGCAAATTCGATTTTACATCGAAAAATTAAGTTGAATTTTTTTTGCGACCAATATTCTATTTTTTGAAAAAATCTGTATATCAAAAAATCATAACTCGGTCAAAGATTTTTTGCCCATTCTGGAAATTTCTGAAAAGTTGGCATGTCCTATGGCATGTTATGTCCTCTAAAACATATCAAAAAATGAAAAAATTAAAAATAGTGTTTTTTTTGCAAATCAAGTTTTAGTGACAAAAAGTTAAATTTAAAATTACCAAATTTTGTTTTACCGTGTACCATTTTTTTCAGTGTAGTCCATCTCCATACATACAACTTTGCCCAAGACACCAAATCGATCAAAAATTCCTTCAAAAGATACAGATATTTGAATTTTCACACATCATTTTTTTATGGACAGCTGCCAAATTTGTATGGAAAATTATATGGAAAAACTAATAATGCAAAATGGCTTCTTTGGGCATACCGATGGCACCAAAAAAGTTTCAGCCGGATTAAAAAATACAAAAAAAAATCGAATGACCGAAATCTCAGAGAATTGCTCAGTGGTCTTCAGCCGGCTAAAACTCGCGGGCCATTTTGGAAACTTGCTGTAGTATCGCGGACCGCATGTGGAACACACATAAAAATTAATGAAACTTGTAAAATTTTATTAGTTTGAAGTTGATCTTTTTTATAAAATTTTGTTTTGGTACGACTTTTTCATATAATTTTCAAATTTCCGTTCAATACTTATACTTCCACATCAATCCCTTATATGAAATTTCCTGCGTAAAATTTAAATTTTCTTCAAAATAATATTTTTTAAAAATAATTTTCCAAAAATAAATTGGGATTGAGCTTTTTTGGCTTAGGCATTTTTCTGTTCTTTACAATGATTTTTTTAAAATTTTAATGAGTTTTGAAACGAACATTTTACAATACAATCTTTGAAAAGCATTTTTTCTACTGTATTAAAAAATCTACAAAAGAAATTAATTTGTTTTACAATGTTGTTTTCCGAAAAAATAGCGTAAATTTGATACATCTGTTATTTTTTTCTAAATCATTATGACCTGGATGGACAAAAACAAAATAGATGAGTATTTTAGATTTATCTTCAAATGAAATTATGATTATGAATTTTGGTGTACAGGTGATTATGAAATTTTGGTGTCTTCGACAAAGCTGCTTGGATTGCCAAGCTCAACAACTTTCTACAAGACAAAAAAATCCCAAAAATATTCCTGAAAGGAACAACTTGTCTCTTTGTATTCATGGTCATTTCAAGTGCTACTGCTACTACTTTGGATCGTTTAAAGTAAATTGAAGAAATTTTTTAGAATTGTTAGAGCCATATAAGTTCATCGCATTTCGATGAACTGTCGACCTCCTACTACATTACACGTGAGTTTCGGATTCAGTTCAATATGAAAATGGGAACCTACTCACGTTTCACCGTATGGTGACTGATTTTATATTCGACTATCCGTCATCTTTCACCAGCCGGAGCTCTCACTCTTTGGTTGTTTTATTTTATGAACTGATGTTCAATTTTGATTGGTTAGACTGCTATTCAGTTTTTATTTGCCTTTTTTTGTTTTGCTTTTTAATAACAATCACCTACAAAAATAGAAAAAAAAATGACTGCGCAGGTTAAACTTGAGGGGAAGCATGAAGTTTGGGGTCCCCAGAAACACGTGCACTTTGAATTTATCAAAAATATTCAGACAGGGCTGAATGGTTTTTCTCCAATGTTTATATGGAGAATTAGGGCGGTTCGTCGCTCTTGCATACAACCGAAAAATTGCATGCAATATGTGGGAGAAGCGAACAGCACTAATTCCCCATACAAACTTTGGAGGAAAACCATTCTTCCAAGTCTAAATATTTTTGAAAAAAAAAAAATCAAGGTGCACGTGTTTCTGGAGACACAAAACTTCATGCTTCCCTTCGAGTTGAGCCTGCGCAGAAATTTCGTTGTTTGGTACAATAATTCAAATTTCGTCAACATTCCACTTGCAAGGGATTCGCACATAGTCTAGTCGCTTCTTGATGGACACCAGACAGACGCTTCATGGCATATGATCTGTATGCAAAATTGCACGTTTTCTGCACTGATACAGCATTAATGCGGTGTTTTTTTTTGTTCCAGCCGCAACAGCATGGCATGGGTGGATCGTTCGTTCGTTTGTTTTTTTTTTTTTGCATGGTCACACCCGGCTTACTGAAGAGCCGGGCACATGTTTGGCCGGGTGCCGTATTTTGAAATGCAAAGAAAATAAAAACATTGCACCAGCTCTCAGCTCGGCACCGTCAACCATCAGTCCAGAGCGGTGGGCTGACAAATTCGATTCGATGTGCATTTAAGGGCCCACAATCGTCGTAAATTTTGCCGCAGACTGGCGGTTGCTGCAAAACTCGTGGAGCAAAAATAAACATTTATTTGACACAAATGTAACGACGTTCCACGTGTACTTCAATCCGCCAGATAAATCAAACAGATTGCTCGTCGTAATGAAGTAAAAGGGGTGCAGCTTGAACCGTTTTGTGGGGTGTTTTGGGGGGCAATCGGGGTGGTATAGAACTGGATTAGAAGGTGTCGTCTTAGTTATGATGATGTCGGCTAAGTTGAAACCACTTTGTATGGGAGTTGTTGCTGGAGTTGCCAACCTCTAAAAGCTACAGTCAAAGTCGTTTGAAAAGTTGCCTAACTTCAAACTACTGTTACCGTAATCTGGGGTGAATCGGGACTACAGTCTGAATAGGGACAGCAGTTTTTAATGCACTTAAAGCTTTTAAATTTGGAAATGGATATACACATTTTGTTGGCCTGAGTCTGTTCTAACCGAAACCAACCAGAAAAATCAAATTATTGTGCTCCAACATGGTTAAAACTGCTGTCCCAATTCGCCCCATGTGTCCCGATTGACCCCAGTTTACGGTATGTCAAGTCTAAAAATAAGAGTTCTAATTAATTCCTATCGACACGCTTGATTGTTATGAAAGTAATAAAAAACTCATTTAATCAACACAAGCAAAAATAGCTTTATTGCTGTGTGGAATAAAATCTACAATCTAATCACAATTTAACGTGAAGACTTCCATCATTGTAATGATTTTTCGTTCAAAGATATAAATTTTGCATCACTTTCAATATTTTGACAAAATTCCTTCAATAAGTTGTTTAGAATAGTGCCCTACACATGCTGATTCCTTTTGGTATCGATTATCCCATTCCTTGTAAAGTTATGGAAATCGTCATTAATCAATGATTGCCAACTAGGACGTCAATGACTGTTCCACAAAATTATATAAATTTTGAAACACAATTGATTTAGATCAAAAATTCCTTCAGTGGCTTCTAGATGGCAACAATCGGCACATGCTGATTCATTTAGGTGCTGAAATTCGTTAAATTGAATTTAATACAGAATATTTTATAGTGATGATGATCAAATTTCTTCGAAAATGATCAACGGCTTCACCTTAAGACCAAATCCATTTGCATCCACTGGCGGTACCAAGCTCAAACAGAAGCGGGGGCGGGGGCCCTCGGATGAGACTTTTTTGATTACGTCATTTGTGAATGACCCCTAGACAAATCTGGAACAAATTTCGTTCAAAGGGGGCTCGTGCGGATCTGGTACATTTCGCCGAATGTCGTTTCGCCAACGGTCTGTTCACCGAAAGTCGTTTCGCTGAATGGTACGTTTCGTCGAAAGTCATTTCACCGAATGGACGTTTCACCGAATTGCCTAAAAAATCAACTTTTTTGTATTATTTATGCTATTTTACCGGTGCAAACTCGAGAAGAAGTGGCAAGATAATAATATAATAATGCAAAAGGTATAGAACGTCTCATGTTTGAAAGAATGCAAAAACTCCCAGAAATAATACAAATAAATTGTTTAAAAAATTAAGAATGTAAAAACTAACATAACCCAAATGATTTGTTCAACATTAAAAAAACTGTTCAGGTTTGGAAGTATGTTAAAACTCACAGAAAAAAAAACAAATTATTTACTTAGAAAAGAATGCAAAAACTCACAGAAATAATTGAAAAAATATGCTCAGTAAACAAAGGATGCAAAAACTAACGGCAATTTTTTTAAATGTTATGTTGAAAATCAAAAGAACTGCTCGTGTTAGAAAGAATGCAAAAACTCCCAAAAAATATAAAAATTATATGCTTAAAAAACAAAGAATGCAAAAAATAATAAATTAAAATTATAACTCACAGAAATGATTTAAAATTGTATGCTGAAATTAAATATCTGCTTATGTTTGATAGAATGCAAAAACTCACAAAATTGTTTAACTCGATTATTTTTTAAACAATTGTTTAGGCCGATGCAAATATTTAAAAAAGTTTTTGTCCCTCGGCCCTGGCCGAGGTCAAGGGGGGGGGCAAAAAAATAAAAAAATTTAAAAATTTAAATAACAAGCCATAGTCTTCACATTTAAATGAAAAAAGTGTTTTAAAATACATTTTACACTAGTTCAGTTGTTTTGCAATCATTAGTTTTCAAAAAATCTAAGATCTGACAAAAACAAAAGTTGTATCGAAAAAAAAGATTTCGCATCGAAAATTTTCAAAAAATCTTAAGATTTTTCAATTAACCCAAACATGCTAAAAATGGTTTTAAACGCAGAAGAATGTATTTTAATTTGATTTCAGCTGGTTGCACTTGAATTTTCATTGAAATTTTGAAGTTTATTGTAAAAATATTTTTTTTGCCCCCTGATTTTTCGGGCCAATTTTGAAGAGGGGGTGACAAAAACTTTTAAAAATATTTGTACCAGCCTTATACATAAAACTTAAAAAATAACATACTAGCAAACAAAATAATACAAATTTTTAAAAAGAATTCAAAAACTCCCTAAAAGGTTTAAACATTATATCAATTAAAAAAATACTTTCAATATAATTTGTGTCCTTTTTATAAAGTTTTTTTTTACGATTTTTTGTCAATTCGGTGAAACGTCGCATTCGGCAAACGTCCCATGCGGTGAAACGGCATTCGGCGAAATGACATTGGGAGAAACGACCGTCGCCGAAACGGCATTTGGCGAAATGTCCCGCACCCTCATCAGAATTTTTATTAAGTCATCAAATCGGGCGTCTAATTTCATATAAACTTCCCTTTAACATCAAATTTATAAATTTTCTGGTTGCAAATTATTGAACAAACACACCTTTTTCGAGTGTTCAAAGCAGAGTTCCCAAATGAACCGGTTAGGCTAGGTTCACCTATAAACTTGGTTCGGCTTAAGCCACCCTTTGTGGTTCAATCCTGGTTCAGTGAACCCTGAACCATGGCTTAAGCCAGGCTAACCAGGCACTGTGTAACAAATCTTATACGGCCTGCCCAACGTCCGGCCCGCGACTGCTTTTCAAAATGGTTCTATGACCGGCCCTTCATAAAATATTCAATAAATTAATTGAGTGTCTAAATAAAAAAAAAAATCAATGGAAACAATAAAAAAGATTTAATAACAAAACAATTATTTGTTTATTTTGTTTTTGACATACAATGTTACTAATTCAACGTTTGTTATGATTATGCCTTTGTATTTTTTGAAATGATTTTATTTCACATCTAAACATTCTTTATGTTTGAATTTAATTTTTATTATTTCAATATTGGTGTTATAAGAATTAATTATTTAACTTGAAAAATATGCAAAAAGATTGCAAAAGACACTGAATTCTAATTTCTTAAAGTTTTGGCTGTTTTTATTTCTAATTCAATTGTTTCTTTTTTGAGGATTTTGATTAATTATTATTATTTTTTCAGAGCAACTTTTCAATGATAAAGTTTTGCTGGGCAATAGCTTAAAAAAGGCAAATTAATCATATTGAAAATAAAGATCGCTGCAAAAGAAGTCAAGAAATTAGATAGCATTTTTTATGATCCTCAATAATTTTAAGAAATTTGAAGAATGACTAATCAGATTTTTATTTGTAAACACTTTTTTTAAATTTCATGTCTTTAAAATAATTTTAAAATGTTTTGTAAAATATTTGAATAAAGGTGCACAACAACGCAAAAAATGTTTTTTCGTAGAGAAGATTTGAATCCAAATTTCGTTTTAATAAATTTTATCTTGTCTTGTTGATTTTTCAAACTTGAATAAAAACTTGCAACGACGCAATTTTGATATTTTTTTTAGTTTATGGTGTCGGAATTCAATTTCAATCGACAAGAACAATTACAATACAATTTTGTACAAAACAAAATAAAAGTAAATCAATTAAACACATCTTTGAAAGTAATCTTTGTATTTCTTTCTCAAAATCAAGTTATTTGAATCTTATTTGCAACACTTGTTTATGTATTTGTTTACTTAAATTAATCTATCAAAATAAATTTTATGAAAAAAAATGTTTACTGTTTTTTACTTTCACCAACATTAGTTCCGACCCGCCTCTGCTTTAGAAAAATCTGATCTGGCCCGCAAGACCAAAAGGTTGGGCACCCCTGCTTATAGTGTAGCAATGTTGCAATGTAACATTTATTACACCGTAACATTCGTTACACCGCATCATTCGTTACACCGTAACATTCGTTACACCGTAACATTGTAACACCGTATTATGATTAAACCGTAACATTGTTGCACCACAAAATTCGTTACACCGTAACATTGTTACACCGCAACATTTATTACACCGTAATATGGTTACACCGTAACATTGTTACACCGTAACATTGTTACACCGTAACATTGTTACACCGTAACATTGTTACACCGTAACATTGTTACACCGTAACATTGTTACACCGTAACATTGTTACACCGTAACATTGTTACACCGTAACATTGTTACACCGTAACATTGTTACACCGTAACATTGTTACACCGTAACATTGTTACACCGTAACATTGTTACACCGTAACATTCGTAACACCGTAACATTCGTTACACCGTAACATTGTTACACCGTAACATTGTTACACCACAACATTCGTTGCATCGTAGCTATCATTACACCGTGACATTCCTTACACTGTAATAATGTTACGGTGTAATACTGTTACGGTGTAACAATGTTACGATGTAACAATGTTACGGTGTAACAATGTTACGGTGTAACAATGTTACGGTGTAACAATGTTACGGTGTAACAATGTTACGGTGTAACAATGTTACGGTGTAACAATGTTACGGTGTAATGTTGTTACGGTGTTACGGTGGTGTAACAATGTTACGGTGTAACAATGTTACTGTGTAACAATGTTACTGTGTAACAATGTTATGGTTTGAGCATACTACGGTGTAACAAAGCTTGCCGTTTAGCCTAAAATTCTTTGATCAGGTTCAAGCCAGGTTCAAGCCTGGTTCAAGCCAATGGTTCATTTTGGCTAGCCTCGACTGGTTTGAACCAAATGAACCATGGCTCGCGGCACTCAGTGAGCCTGAGCCGACGATGCTTGCCGACGTGTGGTGTGAACCTGAACCAGAAAAATGAACCTAGCCTAGCCGATGGCTTAGGCTCGTGGGAACACTGGTTCAAAGGACACAAATTACCCTTTCGGGCAAATTTTCACGCAAATCGGAGAGGGAGGTCGGGACAAAACCTGTGTTAGGTGGAGGATTACCCATTTACATTATTTTCAAAATAGTTTGTCTTGATAAGGGATCTTTATTATAAAAATGATCAAAAATCGTGGACCCTGTGTAGAAAATGTCCTTTGAGTTATTTTTTATCGCGTTTTTAAAACAATTAAATAAAAGTCGTTAAAATAGTTTTTTTGCCCAATTGGCCCCATTGACAGCGATGACTGCGCGCTGGCGGGTGTGTTTCGACGAACGATGATGACGACACCATCCATCCATCCACGAGGCCCGTCCGGATGCGATACAGAAAATGTCAAGCACGTGTTGGGCCGGCTAAGCTCGTGGATCAATCATAATGTTTGCGTGTGTGTATGTGTGTATATTTACACCAACGATGTTGCAAAGTTCTTGAACTGGATTTGAGACTTGCAAAATAAATAGTTTTTGACATTAGAATTTATTTTTTTGAATCAAAATTAAAGTAATTTTAAAAATGGAAAACTGACTGTTTTAATTTTATCAGAAAGTCTAGAAACGATGAAAACTTGATATTTTACAATATTTTACACTAAGAATAAAAAAAAATAAATATGTTGGACCATGTTGATCTTCATAGTTTACAGCGATTGCTCTTCTTCATTTTCACTTTGTTGTAATGTTGTTGTAAAACGATTCTCTCTCAATTTCTCTGGTATAGAAACGTTCTCTCGAGAGAATATGAGTTTACTATGAGAGAAATATTCATAAAGCGAGTTTGCACATATCTAGATTTTTTTTTGAAAAGGTCCTATAAGCTATTGTGTTTTATATGTTTATATGACTTTTTTTAAACTCTTGATATCAATTTGTTTTACACTTTTTAGTATATTTGAATTATATTTTTTATTGAATCATTAAATATTCAAAAAGCCCTGTTTTTGCTGAGGAAGAACATATTTTTGCTGTCATTTCTACAAAAATAACAGTGAATTTAAGACTAAGCTGACAATATTTTTTTTACGTTGAAAACTTGTTTGCACCGGCATCGCACAAAAACATTTCTCAATCTCTTTTTTTCTCTCTCTTTCAGACGTGCACTCTCACCGTTCTCGGCGTCGCGACGCCACAAGGGGGGGCCTTGCATTGCAGAGTAGTCCACTCGTTTCGCGGGTTTCAGCCGCTCTATCGAGAAATTAAAAGTGAGAGTGTGTGCGTGCAACATGGAGTTAAATTTTTCAAAGTGCCATGGGAACCTTCACAGCAACTGCACAGAAAGTTTAACTCCATGTTGCACACACTCTCACTTTTAATTTCTCGATACCTTGGACAGTTTCGCGCTCACCCGTTCAGTTGTCGTCGAGAAGCCCATTCAAACGGTTCGCGTGCGTACTTTGCGCTTCGACGTTTCATTGAAGGGAGAGTGTTTTCTGGACGAAGGGGGGGCGACAGAAAAAAAGCCGGCTCTTTGTGTGGATGTTTTGGCTCGGAACAGTGTGTGGGGGACTTGTGAACAAAAAGGAAGCAGACAACATTAAGTTTGGTGGAGTTGTTTTTTTTGGTAGTTCATTGTAAAAGAATAGCAAAGCTATCGTATTAAGTGACAGTGAATTGCGGAAAATTGTGAACTGAGTGAGTCATTCAGTTATTAGCGGAGAAGCTATAATACTGCGGATTATTGTTTGGAATATCTTCTGTCCTGGCGGCGGTACACCACTTTTCGATGTGAGTTTTATGTTGCGGTTAAAATGGTGGATGGATTGCAATTCGCTGTATCTGTGTGGTTTTGGGACAAACAAAAGCGCCATGCTTGTGTGTGGCGACAGATTATGTCGCAAGTTGAATGAACTGCGTCAAACTTACAATAATTACTTGTTGAAAAATACTTGAATAGATAGTTATACTCCTTGAAACTGAGCCTAGGTTGACAATCAAACTATGTAAAAACCCCTAATCAACTATGGTTCAAACATTCGCAAAACTCCAAATAATGTGTTCACTAACACATGCAGAAAAGATGCACAGACGACGCAGCTGCCATTTTTGTAAGGACCAACAGGAATGCATCTTTTGGCTGTAGACCAATTAATTTGAGCAATTTGCAATTTACAGGAAGCCATTTTGGAGAGCTGGAGCGCATTCAAAAAAGAAGTAGGGTATATGACCCTATTTTGGACCTAGTACCTATTTTGGACCTATTTTTATTAATCGAGTTAGTTCAGGCTTTTAAAGTACTAATTCACTGAATCCAACCTACAGAAAGTGTAGGCAGGATCGTTTTGTATCTTACCTCTTCCAAAAATGTTAACATTTTTGATTATTTCCGCCTCTTCAGCCACTTTTTCCAACGCCATTCGAACTTCCTTTCATTTTCCTAGCACATCGATTAGGTCCAAAAATTCCGGCCTTGTTGCTTATCAGATTTGGCTCGCGACACCTTGATGATTTTTTCTGTTTTGCACTGACACCAAGCAATTTCGTCCGGTTTCCGAGCAATGTAACTGTTGCTTATTTAATTCTTTCTTGTTTTCCGTCACTAAACTATTGATATAACTATTCTATTATCGAAAAAAACTAATTTCAAAATATATTTTCAAATCAGCCGCGTTGGATCAGTTTTTGGAGCTACTTTGCCGTCGGTTCAAGGCTATCACCAACACATGCATAACAAGGTGTTGCCAGTTTTGTTTATCAATTTATTTCGATATTTCATTGAAATTGATTGATTTTTTTTAACTTAATATTTTGAATTGAATTTCTTTACTGTAATTATTTGAATGAAATCTAAGCTTTAAAAAGCAAATGATTAACAGAAACAATGAAAATATGTTTTTTAAACGATTAAAATGCAAATTGATGCTAGAGATTTAGATGATTGATAGGACCGATTGCAAAGTATCCCAAAATTTAAACTGATGTTGATTTATTTTTGTCTTAACATCATTATCACCAATTTAGCCGCATATATTTTCAATTTTTGCTTCAAAAAATGCAAACTGGCTACCCTGTTGGAATTGAAGGGGAAACGATTGAAAAACCTAAAGGGTCTAGTTCATTAAATCGTCAGCTGTCACCGTGACAGGAGCTGTCAACATCGTTTACGAGTGGTTTTTGAAAAAGTCGTATGAATTAAATTTAAAAAAAAATCTTGAGTTAGTTTAAAAAAGATCCTAAGCGCTAGTTATAAACAAATCAATTTTTCGATTTGTTCTCGATCAATTTACGAATTATAAATAAAAAATGCTTTGAATTATCATCTGCACGTCTCTTAAATGCTCTTTACTGGAAAACAAACAAAATTTGGTTTGGTTCAGAAAAAAAATCAAATATATGTCGGAGATCGTGATGGCTTTTAAGACGTATTGCAAACTAATCAGAGAAATATACATATGGAAAATATATTTTTTGTAAGTTTTATCTGATTTTTGCATATTTATCTATATATAATTTTTAAAAATATAGGTATAACGATTTTTTTTTCGCCATTGGCAGCGTTGGTTTATAATAAATTACATTTTTAAGTTTTACCGTGTCAATCATGTTAGAAACACAATTAAACCAGCTAGAAAAATAAAAATCTTCGAAAAAAATAGGCATAAGAGGTTAATGCGATGTCAACATTATTATGATTTGAGACATATAGCCGGGGTGACTTTGATAGGTTTGATATTTTTCCGCAAAATGAAGAGTAAAATTGAATACGTACGGAATGGTATGGAATCATACTGACCGTGGTAGAGAAGTGCTCAAAGTACCTCATAAAGATCTTTTCATGAAATTTTGAAAAGTTTAAAAAGTCAGTTAACTATAACCACAGACAACAGACGTTTGGGCTCGATTCTTCCCTTGTGTAAATCATTGTTACAGATTTTTAGTTGTGGCAATCCGTTTGTGGCGCTGCAGTCGCTTTGCCCTGACACATTGCCCGCTGTCAAAATATCGCTTTCCGCCTACTTTCATTTTGTTGGTTTTCAACGTTTGTAATCGTTTGTTCTGGTTCTGGTGTTTGAGGATCGCTTACACTAGAAATCCGGTGGGGGAATCTGACGCGCCGGGGAGAACATTCAAGATTCAGGCCTTTGGTATGGCGACGAGGGTTCGCCGGAAGTGGCGTCACTTGAAGGTGGGGTGGGTTTCGAGGGCGTTGAAGATGTTGATGCCTTGGAGGTGAGCGTTGAAATGATCGTGGTAGCTGGTTTGTCGGTTCCGGAGATAATCTTCGGAATGCGGTCGTTTGGGGCCAAAAGGTTTACGGGGTTGGCCGTGATAATAGCTCTTGCTGACGGCGCCGATGACATCCAGACTTTACCGTGTCATACCTTGCTGTTTTTCCTTCTTCGACAGTTCCGGATTGTTTCGTTTCTGGTTCCGGATCTTTTATCCTCCAAGAAACGCTTGCCCATCCTCCCGATTTCCACCGGGTCTCCTCCTTATTTTCGCTCACCTCTGTTGGTTTTGTTTATAAACACAACCAGCAAAAATTTGACAGACTCAAGCGCGGCCTTGGTTGCTGTGTTAAAAAAACCATCAGATTAGACTATTTTTTAATATTGATAATTAAATGAAAAAAAATCCATGTGCTCGTAAATCGTGTTAATTGATAACACTACTCGACAAAACAAAACTTGTGTCAAGGGATTGACGATATCTCATCGGTTCCTCAGAGAAAAGGCATCCCCGAATCCGATGCAATCGACAGAATTTGATTTTATGTCCACGCGGACTGATGCGAATGTGGTAAATTTTTTAACATAAAAAAATCGAACAATTTAAAAAAAAAACTTGCGTCTCCTCCCAACTATATGAGCCATCTACAAAAATATGGAGGCGCCTGGTGCATAGCCATTTCCTTTAAGCACAACGGAAACAACCAATACAAATGTATAAAAAGTTGTCAAGATCGGGGGTCCACAGCTAGCATTTTTTGTACGATTATAAGAATAAATATTAAAAGTTTAAAATTAAAATATTTGAAAAACATTTTTTTTAAATATATTTGTTTACTAAAATTTTATGTTTCTCAAAGGTCTATGGGTACTTCGGGATGTCCATGGTAATCCAAGGACTCCCTAGAGTTAAGATCTATGAGTCTACCGCCGTAACAAGCAAGAGGTCGTCGGATTTTGACCCCGGATCATGTGCGTATAGCATCAGTGGATATGGTAGACTACTATATTAATGTAATGGGATGTACATGGTCATCCAAGGACTCCCTGGAGTTAAGATCTACGAGTCTACCGCCGTAACAAGCAAGAGGTCGTCGGATTTTGACCCCGGATCATGTGCGTATAGCATCAGTGGATATGGTAGACTACTATATTAATGTAATGGGATGTACATGGTCATCCAAGGACTCCCTGGAGTTAAGATCTACAATCGATGTAAAGTTATCGAAATATTTAAGTTTGAACGATGAACAAAAGTCCTTGCTTACCACTTTAGCCAAACGGCGACCTCTTTTTTGTTACGGTGGTAGACTCGTAGATCTTAACTCCAGGGAGCCCAACACATTTATATAGTAGTCTACCATATCCACTGATGCTATACGCACATGATCCGGGGTCAAAATCCGACGACCTCTTGCTTGTTACGGCGGTAGACTCGTAGATCTTAACTCCAGGGAGTCCTTGGATGACCATGGACATCCCATTACATTCAAATAGTAGTCTACCATATCCACTGATGCTATACGCACATGATCCGGGGTCAAAATCCGACGACCTCTTGCTTGTTACGGCGGTAGACTCGTAGATCTTAACTCCAGGAGTCCTTGGATGACCATGTACATCCCATTACATTAATATAGTAGTCTACCATATCCACTGATGCTATACGCACATGATCCGGGGTCAAAATCCGACGACCTCTTGCTTGTTACGGCGGTAGACTCGTAGATCTTAACTCCAGGGAGTCCTTGGATGACCATGTACATCCCATTACATTAATATAGTAGTTTACCATATCCACTGATGCTATACGCACATAATCCGGGGTCAAAATCCAACGACCTTTTGCTTGTTACGGCGGTAGACTCGTAGATCTTAACTCCATGGAGTCCTTGGATGACCATGGACATCCCATTACATTCATATAGTAGTCTACCATATCCACTGATGCTATACGCACATGATCCGGGGTCCAATTCCGACGACCTCTTGCTTGTTACGGTGGTAGACTCGTAGATCTTAACTCCAGGGAGTCCTTGGATGGCCATGTACATCCCTACACATTCATATAGTAGTCTACCATATCCACTGATGCTATACGCACATGATCCGGGGTCAAAATCCAACGACCTCTTGCTTGTTACGGCGGTAGACTCGTAGATCTTAACTCCAGGGAGTCCTTGGATGACCATGTACATCCCATTACATTAATATAGTAGTCTACCATATCCACTGATGCTATACGCACATGATCCGGGGTCAAAATCCGACGACCTCTTGCTTGTTACGGCGGTAGACTCGTAGATCTTAACTCCAGGAGTCCTTGGATGACCATGTACATCCCATTACATTAATATAGTAGTTTACCATATCCACTGATGCTATACGCACATAATCCGGGGTCAAAATCCAACGACCTTTTGCTTGTTACGGCGGTAGACTCGTAGATCTTAACTCCATGGAGTCCTTGGATGACCATGGACATCCCAATACATTCATATAGTAGTCTACCATATCCACTGATGCTATACGCACATGATCCGGGGTCAAAATCCGACGACCTCTTGCTTGTTACGGCGGTAGACTCATAGATCTTAACTCTAGGGAGTCCTTGGATTACCATGGACATCCCGAAGTACCCATAGACCTTTGAGAAACATAAAATTTTAGTAAACAAATATATTTAAAAAAAAATGTTTTTCAAATATTTTAATTTTAAACTTTTAATATTTATTCTTATAATCGTACAAAAAATGCTAGCTGTGGACCCCCCCGATCTTGACAACTTTTTTATACATTTGTATTGGTTGTTTCCGTTGTGCTTAAAGGAAATGACTATGCACCAGGCGCCTCCATATTTTTGTAGATGGCTCATATAGTTGGGAGGAGACGCAAGTTTTTTAAATTGTTCGATTTTTTATGTTAAAAAATTTACCACATTCGCATCAGTCCGCGTGGACATAAAATCAAATTCTGTCGATTGCATCGGATTCGGGGATGCCTTTGCTCTGAGGAACCGATGAGATATCGTCAATCCCTTGACACAAGTTTTGTTTTGTCGAGTAGTGTAATTAAAGTAGATTTACTATAGCATAAAAACACAATCTTTACCTTTTTATTTCTTTTCTCGAAAAATTTAAATAATATATTTTTAAACATTTTTGGGTGATGCATTTTCAAACACACCTTCTCAGAAAACCATCATGGCTGCTTTAGAGAGTGGCAATAGGCTAACAGATGGCGCTAGTAGATTAGCAGGATGCGGCAGCCATGTTTTTACACACGATTTTCAAAATATTTTGTTCTAGCCGCTACGTCTGTTGTCTGTGCTATAACTAAGAAAATGTTGATAAATAGCATTATTTTCATCTTCTCAACGTGTCATGATTTTTCAATGAACATGATTTTGAATCGTAAAACGGAATGCATTTTCGGATTCTTCGGACAATCTTCTACCAGGAAAAGGTAAAATAAGTAATATAAATATTATTAAATTTTATTTGTTTTTGAAACATAATTTAAAAAATCTCATAATTTAAAGGCATTTCCAGTAAAACAAATTTCATATAAAATGTGAAAACTTTTGATTCATTCTTTAAATTCAGTTATACATGTAATATAAATCCATAATTTAATAAACAAAACTAGTTTCAACGAATTTCAGGCAAAGTTCTAAATTTTTAACAATATTACCTAAAATGTATATGTATTATATTAAAAAGCTTATAAACATAATTAACTAAGTATTGACATAAATGATTTTCTTTAAAAATATATCAGCAACCTAAGTGATGGTAAGTTCGAAGTAAAAATAATGTTTGAAAACCTCAAATCTGCTTTTAACAAGACAAACTATGACTATCAAAGGCACCCTGGTATTCAAACAAAGATTTTTTTTGAAATATTACATTGTTTTTAAAGTGCAACATGTAGTTAATCTTTTTGTCAAGCAACTGTAAAGTTTAACATGACAGATGAGAAAGTTTCACACCAAGTTACAAGCTATAATCTCCCTTTAAAATTTCTTGATTGTTTAATAATATTTGAACATAAGCTCTGCGTAAAATTTAGAACCTTTTTTTCATTGTAACTTGTTATGTATCTGTGTCATTCATTTAATGTTAAGATAAGGTGTTTTTATTGCGAGTAATAACGGGTTGTCTTTTATGTTCTAATGCTTGAACAATTAGGTCGTAAGAATATGCAAATTGTAAATAGGACAGAGACCTTCTAAAGATGCGTGAGTTTCCATTCAATATGATTAAAACACGTTTTCAAATTCAAATCCATTGTTTCATCATAATTGTTTAATTTCTGAAATAAATATTTTCCAAATTATAATCGTGGATAGGCCCTTTGGTTTATCAAACCGAGTTTTTGTAAGTGTGCGTGTTGCCGCCGCACGCCGCAATTCGAGTTGTCCAAATTTCAACCAATCAGAGTGTGGGTCCAAAATAGGTTCAGCGATGTCTCCAAAATACATTCAATAAGTCCAAAAAGCATCCAAAAAATGTTTTACTTGAAATGCTTATTACAATGGAATGGTTAAATTATTTTAAATTTTCAATAGTACACTTTGTTAAGCATAAATTAAGGCACAAAACAATCCTGAAACGAGCCAAATTAGTTAGACCGTTCCTGAGAACTATGCGAAATATGTTGACGCTTTGCATAGTAGGTCCAAAATAGGGCCATATACCCTATAACGTTGTCTACTTTGTTAGGTTTTTGCTTTTCTCAAATATTTTACAAAAAATTTGCTAGTACTCCACATCAAACTTTATCAGTTTGTTGAATGAAACTATCAACATATGAGTGCTGATTTTGTATCAATTACTTTGATAATAAAATTAAAAGTTTTTAGAAGTATCCATTCCCTACACAAAATAATTCAAAATTTAGGAGGCGAAACAAGGATTTGTTATACTACTCTATTAATTGAAAATGAAAACAATTTGCACATGTGAAGAATTCAACACAACTATTTAAATGAATTAAAAAAATGCAATTTTTAAGTATTATGATTAGGGCTAGTGATTTTTCGCGATTTCACGGAAGCCGCGTAACCGTGAAATGCCGCGAAATCTGAAATATCGAATTGAGTAATCGCTACTAAGTGCATATAAGCTTTTTTCTAATCCAAACATTTTAAAAGATTTTTAACAAGCATTTTAAAGCAGTTTATAAAATAAAAAAGTATTTCATATAAGATCTTCAATTATTTTATTGAAGATATTGTTTGTTAGAATATTCAACAAAATGCAGATGGTTTCTTTATTCCACAAAATTTCATAAAGATTTCAAAAGAACGTTAATCAACACTTCATTGAAAGAAAACGCAAAAACAGCTTATTTATTGTCATTGATCAAAGATATTAAGTAACGATGAACAAATTGCATTTCAATATTATGAATATAAATTATGTGTTTTAATTCAATTGATTCGTAAAAGAAAATATATTGAAATCATACATGTTAAGTATTTTGCAATGTATTATATTTTTTCTTGAATTAATGTAAAAACTGCTTCTAATGAAGTTATGAATGAACTTTATTAAAATACTAAAATTACCCTATTGCTGAAATTTAGGAAAGCAATGATTTTTGTTTTGATGAATAAGAGCTTCTGAACGAGCTTCGTTTTGGAGTTATTTAAGCAAATTAATTTAAAAAATCTCAATAAAATTAAAACAGCTGAATAATAAATTCTTGACATTTTTTTATTAGGTCATAAAAAGAAATGTTAACATTGAGTGTATCCCTTTCACACTTTATGTCAATGTTCATTAGAGTACGCGGGATACACTCTTTGTTTACATTTGTTTGTAAGACCTGATCAAAAAATCTGGAATTCAACTGACGGAAATTCTTCAAAACCGTCAACTGGGGTGAATTGGGACAGCAGTTTTAATCATGTTAGAGCACAATATTTTGATTTGTCTGATTGTTTTCTAATAGAACAGACTCAGACCAACAAAATGTGTACATCCATTTCCAAATTTAAAACCTTTAAGAGCGAGTTTTTCACCGATGTGAAACAGGTCGTATCGAGGTGCTCCGATTTGGATGAAACTTTCAGGGTTTGTTTGTCTATACATGAGATGAACTCATGCCAAATATGAGCCCTCTACGACAAAGGGAAGTGGGGTAAAACGAACTTTGAAGTTTGAGGTCCAAAAAACATGAAAAATCTTAAAATTGCTCGCATTTCCGTAAAACTTCATCAATTCCAACTCTCTTAGATGCATTCGAATGGTCTTTTGAAGCCCTTCAAAATGTGCTATAGACATCCAGGATTGGTTTGACTTTTTCTCATAGCTTTTGCAAATTACTGTTAAAAATTGATTTTTTTAAAACCTTAATAACTTTTCCCAACAGCCTCCAACACCCATACTCCCATAGGTCAAAAGTTAGGGAATTTCATGGACTATAAGCCAACTTTTTGGCTAATCGCAGTTTTTCTCATAGTTTTACGGTTTTTCTAGAACAAACATTTTACAACGTTAGTTTTTGCCCTGTAGGCCTCCATAGCGGCACTTTTTGGTCTCAATTTTGACATATTCGGAATCCTCAGAAATTTTTACATTAGGTTGAGGTGTTGTAATTTTGAATTTGATTGTAAAAAATGCCATTTAGAATTAATTAAAATATTATTTAGCATTTTGTCGGATTAAGGGTAAAACAAGTTTTCGCCTACTTGATACAGCATTTGACGTATTGAGCATAGGGTAAATAAGATCTATTTCTTTTTTCAAAAATGTTTTATTTAATTATTTTTTAAAGCAATATTACAACTCCAATACTTCTAACTTACGTGAAATTGTCCGAGAATTCCGAATATGACAAAATTTAGATCAAAAAGTGCCGCTATGGCGGCCTACATGGCAAAAACCAACGTTGTAAAATGTTTGTTCTAGAAAAATCGTAAAACTATGAGAAAAACTGCAATTGGCCAAAAAGTTAATACCGTAGGCTTATACTGCCGTTCTACGCATAATTGTCCCATGTTCAAAAAAGTGCAACTGAGAAAAACGCGATTGAAATTTTTCGACCATTTTTTGTGTTTCTACGCATAATTGTCCCGTGGGTCCCTATTCACCCCATAAGTCCCTAATCATCTCAGTTACCAGTTTATCACTCTTATTTGTATTCCTCTTGCTATACAATAGGTAAACAAAAGAAAATAATTCGTAAAACTGTTAATTTCGTGAAAGAAAATACTTGGTGGGACAATTATGCGTAGAAGTACAACGATGGGACAAACAGACTTGGTGTTGTTTTTAATGAGATTCCGAACAAAGTACTAGATTTTATGTGTTTTTCGAAAAGTAAACGTCAAAATAAACCTAAAAATGACAAAAAGTCAGAATCGACCAAAAATGACATGGGACAATTATGCGTAGAACGGCAGTATAGTCCATGAAATTCCCTAACTTTTGACCTATGGGAGTATGGGTGTTGGAGGCTGTTGGGAAAAGTTATTAAGGTTTTAAAAAAATCCATTTTCAACAGTAATTTGCAAAAGCTATGAGAAAAAGTCAAACCAATCCTGGATGTCTATAGCACATTTTGAAGGGCTTCAAAAGACCATTCGAATGCATCTAAGAGAGTTGGAATTGATGAAGTTTTAGAGGGCTCATATTTGGCATGAGTTCATCTCATGTATAGACAAACAAACCCTGAAAGTTTCATCCAAATCGGAGCACCTCGATACGACCTCTAGAACAAACCGAGCAGAATCTACAAATACTGCCTCTTAAGTGCTCTAAACACTCATGTCTCTATTTAGACTGTAGCCCCGATTCACTCTCATGGTACTCTTTTTTAAAATAAATAATTTGTGTCAGGGGGTTTTATTTTGTATCTAAAACCACTGCTAACTGTTAAGACACTTTTCAATTAATAATTTAGCTGAAAGACTACATTTCAACGATTATTTTGAGCAATTTGTAGAGTAATAGAAATTGCCGTGAAATTTCAATGTTTTTTAATTGGCATGCCACGTAATTTCGTTTTTTTGCCGTGAAAAATCACTAGCCCTAATTAAAAATGAATTAAAGCTTGCTTGAGCTACGTTTTTCAAAGAGGAATCTCTTTCCAATGCCAAAAAGTTTGCAGAATTATCAAAGGGACTATCCATAAACCACGTCGACACTTTAGGGAGGGGGGGGGGGGTGTATAGGATTTTCCACGCTCCATACAAAAAAGTTTTTTTTTGTATGGAGCAAAGGAAATACGAAATAAATGAAATCAATCAAAATAAAACAATGATACAGCCGATTCATAAAAATAACAAACTTACACATTTTTAAATTGAGGTCAGTAAATGCTTCAGTTTCGTCAAGGTATGACAGATTTGGGCATCCTGAACACACTCTAATCGACACAATTGAATTTGAATGAATTATGGAATACATAAAATTGTAAATTTCAGATATTGGTGGGATGTTGATCAAAAATTGTCACTCGATTATCTCGACATTGGCTGAACCGATTTTGTCCGTTTTGGCGTCATTCGATCTGTCTTGGGGTCCCATAAGTCGCTATTTAAAATTATGCAGTTTAGTTAAGTAGGGGAACTATACCCTTTCTCAGCCTATTTCTATTATCGGCCTATCAGCACTTTGATCATGAATTACAGCTTCCATAAAGTGTTTTTGACTGTTCCAAAGTAATGAATAGCTCAAATCAAAGTGAGCAAGCAACTCTCCATTGTTGAAACATCTTTAAATGTTGATTTAATAGCGGAAAACGGAAAAGTGATGAGAATTGGTCGAACGGCTTAGAGTGATTAGAATAGGCATATTTCCCCTACTTCAAAAGTTATGCAAAAAAAAACGATTTTAACAAAAGTCCAGAAGATTGCAAAAAGTGTGGTTTTTGTTAGGTATTCAAAAAACCTTTCCAACGCGTCCAAGACATTGAAGATCTGACAACCCTAACAAAAGTTATAAGCACTTAAGTTTTATTTATACCCTTTTTGGAGGCCGGATATCAGATATTTTGATGAAAACGTTGTCCGGATCTCTTATGCGACCTATCGTTGGATAGGTATTTAAAAGAGCTTTCCAACGCGTCCAAAACATTTAAGATCTGACAACCCTATCAAAAGTTATAAGCACTTAAGTGTTATTTACGCACTTTTAGGATTTTGGATAGCACCCTTCAAATGTGAGGAAGGCGCCAACCACCTAAGGGTGTATTAAATAACGTTTTTTCAGCTAAATTCGGTTGAAGTGGCGCGGAGTTATGATTTTTTGAAACATATGATTTTTGCGAAAATTGACGAAAATGGCAATATTTTGGACCACCCTAACACGACGTAGGTCACCCTAATGGCCAAAGAAAAAAAAATAGGGGTCTTACTTGCATTAAAATTTACATTATTTATCATGATACTTTTAGATAGGTACATTATTTTTCATGTAACTTTTTTTCTGTGCACAAGAGCACACAAATACTCTTATTTTGTGCTTCTAAACCCTGCACACAATCGTAATTGTAACCGATTCGCAACAATGAGATTACGAACAATTAATGGCTTCCAGCGTTATTCTGGCTATTCACATTAATAAAGCAAATAGCTCACGATTCGAGGGGGCTTCATTTAATTAGTTGCCAAAACCAGGGGCAACTTAATTGGCGCCATCATGAATTTCCCCCCTTCTTTCACGTTGATAACAATGCTTGGTAACGCGTTGACGTCCACGTGACTCCCCAGAAGAGTGTTTTGGCTTTGTACAAGGAGAGACGTCATTATGAGTGGTTGTTTCATCCCTTTTTGGTTTTTTTTTCAACAGATTGAATTGTAATGTTTAAGACTAACACGTGGACAATGATTAGTTGTGCCACTTGAGTGAAAATGTATAATGTTTGAATTATTTAGTTTTATTTCGAAGTTTAAATATGTATTAACAAATTTGTTATAGTTTGCAATTTCAATTTGTTGACTGTCGTTTTAAGCTGACCGATGCGGTGTTGAAATCTTACCGTGTCACGTTGCAGAACCATGTTCCGGCGCTCGGTTGCGGTCGCCAGTTTGCTGATACATAAACAAATGTTTCCCATTGAGATTCAAATTTTAACAACACATTTTTTTTCCGCTCTCTCCCCATGACCTTTTCACAGTTTCGCTCGAGTTAACTTGCAGCTCCACGTGATGTCTCCGACCGCCGTTGGGGCGGACCTGGGCCCATCGGATGATGGTCCAATCGTTCAGCAGCAGCATCAGTTTATGGAGGACAGCGAGACGTCCAACAGCAGCCAGCCCCAGTCCAGAGTCATCGTGGTCACCCCGGCAGCCTCGCCGAACGCAACGAGCTTTTCGGTCATAAATTACGGTGAGCTGAGGGGGTCGATTATCTGGTGAGAGGGGGGGGGGGGGGGGTCTTATCACGGATTTGTTCCGCACGTGCCGACACATTTTGTTGTTTTGACTATCAAGGGGGATGATAAGGTTTATGATGAGGATGAGAATTGTTTGCAAAAATAGACCTTATTGACAATATTTTGAACGAATTCGTTCAGCAAGTCTACTTCAGAGTTCAACCACCTCAGTGAACAACCTCTTATCTACAAAAGGAAGCCGACACGCCACGTGCCTTCCCATCACCGTCATGCTGAATTATCCCACGAACAGAAATGCTTACAGCTTGGCCGTTCCCCGCGTTGAATCATATGTTCCCGGGAAGTCGTCAATTTCAAGTTCTCACCCGTTGAATACTGCTGCGGGTAATGGAGAATAGACACCCTTCCCCCTCCACTCCTTAGGTGGAGTCAGCACGTGGTTAATTCAGCTGGTTGGCCGGAATGGCGGGAATGTGGAACGGCGTCCATTGTTTGGGGGGAGGGGGGGGGGGGGAGCTCGGTCAGTAGTCAGTTGGTGGTGAAGCCTTCGTGCGTCATCAGATCTGCTGCAGTGAGTTGATTTTTTTGCTTACGGTTTGAATTCGAGCTTTTTGAAGCTGGTTTGACGTAGGCTAACGGCCTAGTTTGGATCATCATGAGTGTTATCAAACAGCTGGTGAAAGTTGCAATAATTTCCACTTGATGCATGAAAATAGCTTTCAAACTAAATTTGAGCGAAAATGCTAATTGTCGTGAACTCTTAAATAAGGTTTCCTGATAAAAACTTGAGGTCAATTTTTTTTGGCATAAAATTTCGATTTTTTTCCAAAAATCACTATTTTTTTCAAAAAATTATAACTTGGCGGAAGATTTTTTGACCATACTTCTCTATGGCTCATGAGTTGCGGGGTTTTGTTCTTTAAAAATATCAAAAAATCTCAAAAATAAAAAAAATACGTTTTTTGGAAAATTGAGTTTTTGTAAAAACAATGTTAAATTAAAAATCGACAAAAAAAATTTCCGTGCGCCTATTTTTTGTCAATAGTCCTAAACAATATTTAAAACTTTGCCGAAGACTCCAAATTGATCAGAAAATTCACCTAAAACTTACAGCTGTTTAAATATTTACGTACCATTTTTGTATGGACAGCTGCCAAAATTGTAGGGAGACTTGTATGGGTGAACCATTGACACAAAACAGCTTCTTTTGTCATAGGGAAGGCCCCCACAATGTTTGAGCCAAATAAAAAAATAAAAATGGTCGAACTTTGACTTATCTAAATTTCCAATATTTTCTGGAAATTCAAATCCAGATTTGGATTCAGCGGCCCAAATTACATAAAATTCAATATTTATGCCTTTGTAACATTAGCTTTAAATCTCGTATATTTATTCGGCCGTAACCATATAGATCATTAATTGGTAAAACCGCCTTTTCTAAATTCTAATGTGTAGGTATCTATTGATTTTAATCGATTTTCTTTATTCAGAAAATTTGCCTGGTCATTAAATTGAAACGATTGAAGCATTTTATTACAATCAACTGGGACGAATTAGTAGTACAGCAGTAGTGCTGTGGACAGCAGTTTTTTAAGTAGAGCATCAAATTTGTAAATCGATGGACTAATTTTGTGTTGCTATTTCTGTTCTACAAGGAGAAAAATTAATTCTGAAAATCGTGAACAAGCGTTGTTCAACGTTACAACGTGTTCAAATTTCATGGGTAATTTTCTGAAAAAGACACCATGAAATTTGAACATTTTGTTTGTGTTTTAGAAATTCATGAACGTTTGTTCGCGATTTTGAATTTTTTTAGCTCCGTGTAAGCGATACCGATAGAAAAATAGCAAAGTATTGTGCAAAAACATGTATAAAACAGTTTTTTCCAATAAATTACTGTTCGTGCGTTAGATTTGACCTCACAATAAGACACCGTAGTATTAATGAGCATGAGCATGAGCATGAGAGACCACCCATGGTTGTCCTTCTCCGTTGCTGAACAGGACCATAATATCCCATCAGCACAACCGGTCACACGCTTCAACGATCAAATGATGTTTCCCTTATCAACAGCATGCATGAATGCGCTGAAAAGATAAAACATCACGATCATCAAAACTAGAGCCGGTGCGAATAGGAAACAGTCGTTGGCCACCAACGGCGCCCGCCATGTCAGTTTGTAGATCTCGAGGGAATGGGACGGGAATGTTAGTTAGCACAGGCTGCTACCAAGGGTGGGTTCTATACGATATCCACACCCCGCGTGTGCCGGAAAACTACTTCTACTTGGGATTTTGTTAGTGGGTAAGGGTAATGGCCAGGATTCAACATTGAGGATGATGATGCGACCCAATAATCAATAAATTTTGTTTAATGGTGTGATGTATTATGCATTCTCAAGGCAAACAGTCGGAGTATGCGGATGAGACTATTCCCGGTTATTTGGTGTTGAGTTTAGCATAAATGATTTAATCTTAGACAGCCGGCTGTGGAAAGATAAAACCAACTAAAATGCGAAAACGCGAAACCGCCCGGATCAAAATACACACACAATCGGGGGGACAACAAAGACGAAAACGGCAACGAAAATCCTGCGTGAGGACCGCTACGCAAAGACACCGTAGTATTAATATGTTGTATATAAAATGTGCTGATATAATTATTGCTTTTAATAAAAGTAGAGCGTCCAATTTCCCGGGTTTACAAATTTCCCGGGAAACGGGAAATTTTCAGTCAATTTCCCGGGAAATCCCGGGAATTCCCGGGAAATTTTAAATTTATTGAAAATTGTTATGATCTTGGTTTTAATTAATATTATGCAACAAAATTGTATAGGACATCAACATCAATGGTTTAAATAAATGTCAAGATCAATTAACAGCTTGACTGCATGAAAAAATCATTCAACTACAAGAAAATGTATTTTGGTATTTTTTGATGAGAAATTTTAAACTTGCCTCTATGACCAGTTTATTGAAGTGAGAAAAAAAACATGCAGAAATTATGTTTTTCATGACCAATACTGGTTTCAGCTCTTGAACAAATGGTAAAGCCTTTTAGTGTTGGCTTTCCTCCAAACAACCCAATGTTTTCAAATATTTGAAGCAAGCTTTGATAATATTTTTGCATTTTTTGAGAACAAACAATAGAAAGTAATTTTTCAATGTTTTTTTTTTTGTATTGGTATGCAACATGATTTGAATTATACGATAAATTAACATCATTCCACAAAAAGTCTTCTATTTTCCACATTTAACCCTCTAACCTGAAGTTGCACCAGCACTCCATAATTCTTTTATTCAAATTGAAATTTCTTTAGTACTAGGTATTCAACCAATTGAATCAATTCTTTTTGCACAAATTCGATTTTCATCTCATTTGATCATGATAAACAAAAACGTAAAAAAAATCTCAATTTTAATTTGGAGGTAAGGAGTTAATATTGTTTTGATAAAATAACATCAACTTGTTAAAAGCTTACCTAGTTGAAATAATTTAATACTCATTAAGCAAGATCTATTCCTAGTTGCTTCAAAAATTGGCTGGGTCTCGTGGCGCAGGGGTAGCGGCTTCGGCTGCCGATCCCGATGATGCTATGAGACGCGGGTTCGATTCCCGCCTTATCCACTGAGCTTCTATCGGATGGTGAAGTAAAACGTCGGTCCCGGTTTCTCCTGTCTCGTCAGAGGCGCTGGAGCAGAAATCCCACGTTAGAGGAAGGCCATGCCCCGGGGGGCGTAGTGCCAATAGTTTCGTTTTCAAAAATTAATATTATCAGAAATAATTCTGATATCATAATTTTTAATAATCTGATTACCTAATTATATATAAACCAAACAATACATTTCATAGAACAAAATCATGTTGAGTTTGTTAATTTATTATTTTTTTCATTACATTTTCAAAAAATAGTTCCAAAAATTTAAGAAAATGTATACTTCCGCTTGAATTTCGGGAATTCCCGGGAAATTTACAAATTTCCCGGGAAACGGGAAATATTTTTTTTCGGGAAATCCCGGGAATTCCCGGGAATTTTTTTCCCGGGACGGGAAATTGGACGCTCTAAATAAAAGGTTTAAGATTAAAACATTTGAATATTTGAAAAAAAAAAACATAAATTTGTTTGACTAAATCACAAAGTATAACTAAAGTAACAGATTTATTGGTAAAAAAACAAAGATAGACAATGATTCGAATCGCTAGCACAGAGCCTGCCCGACCGTGCAATTGTCACCTTGTTCTATTTGCCCAAGTGCCATAATTGCGGTTGTTAAGGGAGATGCATCGCTGCTGCTGCTGTTGCCGATGCATCCTCTACGCCATTATTGTGCGAACATGTGAGTTTACAGCTCTAAACGGTATGTGTTTTGTAAATAATCGCGATGAGTGCGCAATGAAACCGAGAGTGGGTGCGATGCGATTTGCCACCCCCACAGGGTGGATCGAAAGTATCCGGCATTTGGGGTGGAATGCGAACATTTTTTTTTCATGGTACAGTTAAACTCTGGTTTTTTGAGTGAGAATAGATACTTTTTAGTTTGATCTTATTGACTGTATCAATTCTTTTATGTCGTAAAATGTGCCGTTTCAACGTTCCACGAGTTAAGAACGCTCGGTCACGAGGACGTACGTTCTTGACATGCATTCACCGTATAATGTAGCTTGCGCAGCGACACGTGAATGGAAATTGAAACGGGGAGGAGATCTTGCTCAAATCTGGTATTTAAAGTATTTCAAGCGGCCTACCCGAGCCGTTGAACTGAACATTCGGAAAAAATATGTTAAACCTATGCTGATTGTAGTCCAAAATTTGCTGACCCATGAAAAAAAAAATCCGTCCATAACCGGCCTGCCACAGAACGTGACCGCACTGTGGCTTGACGATAGGGAACGAACGATTAGTGTGAACCGCAGGTTGAGGAGAGGATGCTTGAAACGACCGTAACAACCAGCAGCAACTAGCAACTGCAGCTGTAGACGCATGTGACAGGCTGATGTTGCCAAGCCGTTACAAGTAGGGGTTCGCCTTAGTAACGCGGATCACAAAACGTGATTCGGACAGTCCAGGTCGCGTCGATTCCAAGTACAGCAGGGAAACCTCGATGGTTTGACTGCAGTTGTTTTGAATTTTACATCAAGAAATTGCAACGTCACAGGACGTCAAACCACCGGAGCTCTGCTGTATTGACAGCAGTTCCGATTTGTTTGTGCCACGTGGCACTTCCGAGAAATCACATGCGGACTCTCTTTCTCTCTGTTGACAGCCGTGTTTGTTCGCTCTTGTTTGCGCAGATTAAATTAGAAGCTAGTCGCCTTGGGCCGCTCATTGGCAAGTTCGCAGATGACTAAGCGTTACATTTACTGCGAATAATACACACGGTCTGCCCAGCTAGACTAGCACTTTTGTGCCGCTGGAAAACGTGACCCGCTGGCCATGCCGCTGGTACTCCTCACGGGTTAAGCCGCGCACTTCAACCGTGCTATCTGTCGGCTACGATCAGCTTTAGTTACGGAGTACTTCGAGAGCACCCGCCGAACGCCTCCACAGCCGTTAAGGCCACGCTTATTCCACGCCGCCATCAATCACTCTCGAAAGAGTTCGAAGCTAACCTGGCCGGGCATTTCCAGGGTGTGTTGCCGGCGGGAGAGTCACTGAGCTTATAGAGAAACACTTGCCACGGCACGTGACAACTCTATGGTGGACGAACGACGACGGCGAGTCAAGTGTGACTCCGATGCAACGCGTCCGTTGTGTTCCTCCGCGTTGCAAGCTCAGTCGGGTCAGGTCCGCGAACGGGTTCGAACGTTGCAAAGTGAGCACACACACACACATCTACGATTTGGCAGCGTTTGGTTGGGGAGGTATCAGGTTGGTAATGTTCTTCTGAGTTGAAAAGCCACGTGGAGATACCAGTCTTAAATATGAGGGATTCGAAATCGGCTGATTTAGACCATTTTATTTTTTCAATTAGCTCAAATTATGTAGGGGTGTATGGCCAAAGAAGCCATTTTGTGTCGTTGGTTCAGTGGTAGCGTAAACCGCGGTGACTTTGATAGGATTTAAATTTATTTTTGGCATAATTTCCAAGTGGTGAGGGTTTTCTCAAGATTATTATTTTTAAAACATATACTGGGGTAGGCCACACAAAGTCAATACACTATTTTTGAAAAAAACGTTTTTTTTAAGTAATGTTTAGAAAAATTATGAATTCTGTTTTCCGATTAAAAATCATGACACTTTCAGAAGTTTGAAATAACACCTTTCTTCAACATTTTCTTAATTATAGTTAAGTAACTTTTTAAACTTTTCTAAATTTTATGAAAAGTTCTTCTTGAGGTACTTTGAGCACTTTACTACCGCGGTCAATATGATGCCAAGTTATTAGATTCAATTTGTACTCTTCTTTATGCGGAAAAATCTCGGAAAAACCTATCAAAGTCACCCCGTATTACGAATATTCGAAAATCTGTAACTTTTTAAGAAATGTTCTGATCAATTTGATGTTTTCGGAAAATTTTAGGCAAAATTTAAAGCACACGAAAAAAAAAAATCCTGCCGATTATTAATTATTATTTTCTGCACAAAAACTCAATTTCCTAAAATTTGTATGCTTTTGATTTTCGAGGTTTTTTGATATGTTTAAGGAGGGGACCAAAACCCGAAAATTTTGAGCCACAGAAGAGTATGGTCAATAGTTTTGACGCCTTGTTATGTATTTTATAAAAAAAACAGATTTATGGAAAAAAATGATTTTAAAAGTTTTTAGGAGACATTTTCTACAAACATTTTTCTTGACCTTATTTTTTATGTTAATATGACTTTGCAATCGAAAAGTATTTTTTGCATTTCCGTCGAGAAACTAATTACTATTCCTGTTATTCTTGAACGATGAAATGGTCTACTTTTCTGTACCAAAAATAACAGAATTGAATAGCAACACTGCAATGGGTGCTGAAAAGTTGAACTTTTAGCATTTGATTCGAAAAGTAATACTTTTCAACTTTTTTTTTATAATTTTACTCAAAAGGTGTTTTTCGGAAATTGCAAAAAATGTTTTATGGAACTCGTTTCAAAACTTGATTTTTCAGCACTCGTCGTATTTATCCAACTCGGTGAACCTCGTTGGATAAATGTACGACTCATGCTGAAAAACTCTTCTTTTTGCACTTTGTTGCATAAACTACTATTACAGATTTGTTGATAAAGTGCCTCGTTTTCATGAGAAAGCCACCGAAAAAGAAATAGAAAAATTTAAGTTGTCCAAATCTAACCCAAAAAACCCTCATTTTTATTTTTTTTTTATTTTAGCAACTAATGGTCCGATTTCCAATGTAAAAAAAATCTTGAAATTTTCCGATCTTTTCGAAACCAATATTTTAAATTTTTTGAATCAAGACTTATTATTGAATGTTTGGCCCTCTTGAAATGTTAGTCTTGCTTCAATTTTTTTTAAATGTTGTCTTCGAAAAAATTGAAGATTTTAATTCAGAAAACTTGATGAAAATCGATGGGTTCATGTTCATATTCTTCAATTTTCTTATGAATGTGCCTCAAGAGACACTAAATTATATATTTGTTCTTCAGTTAATGTTTTCAAACCAAATTTACCAGATTTCTAACGTTCTTTGAAATAACCCCAAAATCCAAGCTGGAAACGCCAATACTACCGAATAAAAATCATTTCGTCGTAAAATTTGTCATAAAAATACAGCAACCCGGATACGAATTACCACATAAAACACGGCTAAACTTAGCGTTGTGTATTTAAAAGTTATTTATTACCCAAAAGGTTCTACAAATTATTTTTTAATCCTCTGCCATATAACACTATGAAATTTAAAAACATTTTCAAAGCAAGTACATTGTAGAGAACCATTTTATGAACAATTTCTATCAAAAAGTATCAATGTATGCAGGGATATGCCAATTGATCCCTCACCAACAAATTTAAAGAAAGCTTAAAAAAGAAAAAAAAAAACACACATATTTCTTGTTCATGTTCTGGCAAACTATTGGAATCAAAATGCATTTTTGCCACAATTGTTGCATGATTTTGAATCCTTGGGCATGAGTAAGGACCTCGACGCCGTTAGCAATGTTGGCTTTAAAATAAAATTTCGTGATAATATCACTTCCCCCCAGCCAACATTTTTGCCATGCGAAGCGGGCCTCGACGCTGTGTCTAGGTTTAATTCCTAGCTAGGAGCCATCAGTGTCTTAAGAGGTGGTCCCAAAGCCGAGTAGGAGTTCATGAAGCAAATTAGTCGTCTCCCACCCCTTTTAAATTGAAAAAATGAACTCTGAAACCAGCGCTTACTCACAACAGAAACAGAGGCCTCTTCTAGGCATTGTAGGATAGAATAGATTTTGAAATTTATTTAAAAAAATTATTATTACGTAGCATTTTGATATGTCAAAATTTCCATAGAGTCTCGGTCAATCAATAGTGCGATGATATCGGACAAAATTCGTTAATCTGTTGAACTAACGGTTTTCGGATTATGGTTGTATCGACCATTGTTGCGAATCGAGGGTCTACTGGAGCCTTGACGATCAAATGGAGCCTAACATTTCAAAAGGGCGCATGGGTTTTGTGAACAGGAGTGTGTCTCCTTCACTCAAATGACAGTTTACATAAGGTATAATAGAGATGCACTCTTGTTTGCAAAGCTCTATGCCCTAATGAAATGAATGGCATGAAATAGTCGTCTTAATTACTAGTGTTCAACTTATGAACTGTTCATTTATGTTTATTGGTTTTTGGAAGCGGCAAAACTGGTTTAAAAACAAGATCCTTTACCTTATTTGGCGTTATAATAAAACATTCGGGGATTTGAGATTAAATTTACTTTCAGACAGTTTAGTTTAGGTTGTTGATTAGAGTTAGATAGTTTTCCGTAGATGAATAATTGGACTTAAATGATTAGTTGATTTGAACGAAGTGTAACATTTCATTGGCAGATCTGTTTCTAGTTGTAATGTACGACAAGACTATTGACGGACGTGACAGGTCGGCAGTTAGTTTTCATCTTTTTTTCTCTAGTATTTTTTATTTCCTTTAACTTTGGAATACTTAATAGGTTTCTTTTGTATAGATCTCCGATTAGTTACATTTTCTTATTTAATTAACTAATAATTTAATTTATTCCGGGCCTTCTTACTTTGAATCACAATTTCAGATTTTCTTTATTCAGTGTTAAACTTATAGCTCGAATCATCCAAGTTCTTACTACTCACATCAACACTAATTTTCTTTCACCTCCCCCCTCCCGATCCCCTATATCTTCCGGTGGTGTTCATTTGGTATGCAATACTAGTTCGGCCACTACCCTTTTTTCCACAAGAAACCGGACTTGGACTGACTTGAGGCCGCGTCCCCCACCTTGCTCCGTAAAACGAAAACGAATTGTTGCATGATTTTGAATCAGTGATTTTCAAGTAGTTTTTTTTTTAATTTTGTTATATGTATCGTTTTCGATATTGTCAAATACTGTTTTGCTAAGTTGAAGTAATTTCTTCCCCATTTGTAATGAATGAGAAATATTTAAAATGTAAAATTGTAAATTGAAAGGTAACGTCTTGTTTAATTTATTGATTCGTCTTTAAATAATAATGAAGTACAAATTGAGATTGGCGATAAAAACAGTTATTTTTAATGAATTATCTGAAAGTTTGCAAACTATTTGTAAAAGTTCCACTGAGGACCACTGCAAACTTATAAATAAAATACGATACATATAAGCTGCCTACCACTCACCACCAAGTAGGTAACATGAATCAATGATTGTTTTAACTTAGATAACCACACGTGTAATCGATTATGGGATCAACACGTGTGTATGACACAGGCTGTTGCACGTGCGCGCGTTTCCTCTGATGTTGCTTCTCACGCTTGGAGGTCACGTCTAGAGTTTTATTTGTTAACATTTTTTAGAACTTCGTTCCACGTGGTCATTACATTATGAATTGAAAATGTTATTGACATTGTCTGCTGAGTGTGCCGTTATGATTCTTGGTACTGACTCTTCATTGAAGTGGGGAGAAACCCTGTGATGAGTTGCCCAATGCTTCAATTCCGTCGAGTAACCCATTCACTAATTCGCTCTTCTCTTTTTTGCTCCCCCTTTTCTCACTACAGTCGGCAAAGTACAGAAGCAATCATCCCACCGATCCACGGGACGATGTCGGACACCGTATGAGCGTTCTTCCCGTCCAAGTCGCGTCGAATCGCTTGACGAAGCAACCAACTCATCGACGGCGTCATCCGTGGACTACTGCTCGGGGACCGGCGACTCGGCGTCCATCGTGAGCGACGCACCCGACATGGTCGATCTGGACGAGGAGCAAGACGGCGATGGTGGCCAGCGGCCACTGCCACCACACCAGGGTCAGCTCAACTTGGCGCCTCATCTGTACCACGGTCCGCGAAGTCGACGCTCGATGAGCGTTTCCTCAAGTGGGTGCTCTAGCTCGATGGACGATCGGAACTGTGACTTTTCACCGCTGGGCAGCAGCACTGGATGCCGGTAAGATCAACAGCTCAAGCCCCATTCAAACATCTTCTGATCGTTCCCTTTGCATCCCCCTTCCAGCTGCACGTCCCTCAGCATATCGGACTTTGACGACGATGGTTTCCGCGAGGACGGTAGCGTGTCCTCGATGTACTCAGTATTTTCTTCCTCGCGGTCGTACCAGCCGCACCACCCGCTGCACCACAACCACCAGCACGTTCCGCACCACCCGAACAACACCAAGGGTCTGTTCGACATCGCGCTCAAGACGGTCAAGCTGATCCGGCGCAACCAGGAGCTGCAGATGCGGCTCGCCCAGCTCCAGGTGGAAACCAACGCGTTCATCGAGTCCGTCATGGCAAACCCGGAGAACGAAACGCTGCGGAACCGCTTCCAAACCGCGGCGGCATCGTCAGCGGGCACGACGCCGACCACCGTGGCGCTGAAGTAAAGCGACCTCTTCCACGAAAAAAAAATCAGAAAACAGTCAGTGCGCGATCTCAATCAGCCTGTAGCATTCCCAAATAAACAAGCAACACTCTGTAGCTTAGAACCACGTTGCGACGGACACAATGAAACGCATCAAAACTGCTTAAATGAGATATCATTTGGTTGTTCACAAATATTTAGTATTGATAAGCTGACGTTGTTTTTTTTTTTTATTTTCGAACATTTACTTGTGCAGAAGTCGGTGTAGATTAACGTAAAAGATTAAAAAAAACTCTTATTTATTACCAGGCTGACCCAGTTTTGGCGTACTGTTCTAAGAACAACTCCCACAATCACTCTTATACTGTTAGGAAAACCTTGAATGGACATCAGTAACGGTTACGTTTGCAGCGTAGAACGCTTACACAAAGAACTGTAAAAACGTTTTGAATAATTTGGAAAAGACGAACAAAAAAACCCTTGAAAAGCAATCAATCCACTGGATTTGTTTTTGTCATTTGTTCGAATAGATTGCGCGTTCTGCCTAGCAAAACATACGATTAGGATTAGGGCTTACATTACGGTATGATTTTTAAAATCGTCACTTAGAGAGTTAGAATGCTTTCGCTGCGCGCGCTAGATTTAAGCGACATCGGTGTAGTTTCAACTTCGAACTGTTCAAACAATCTCAAGCCACTCAAGCATAAATAAAGCAACTGCTAAAGTTGATGAATTAAACATAAACCTGAAGTATTTATTTTTTTCAACTCTGATCTCTTAATTTAATGGGTTACATACATGTAGAAAATCACAAAATTTCATAATACAGAAAATTTATTAAATCCACCTAAATGATGATTTCAAACACTCCTGAATGTTTCATGATGATATTTCATGATTAAACTGAGTAAGAGACGATTTAAGCTCTAAGTTTTGCCATGCGTAGAGCGAAGTGTCAAACTTTCTGAGATTTTTTCTCTAAACACCGAGTTGATTTACGGATGTCTTGATATATTGAGATGTGATGGTCAAAATTGGCAGAAATTGCGGGTGAAGACTCTGAAGACATATCCCATGTGCATGACGAAGCCCGATTTTAAAATTTTGCTTTTTTTTAAAATACAAAAATCAAAAACTAAGGATTTTTAGTATGAAAAACATAAACATATTTTTATCTTTTTTAAAAATGAACTTTTTGAAAATTGGCCTTCGTCATGCACACGGAACTAGTTTAAAGAGTCTTCACCAAAATTTAGAGCCGATTTGGTCGAAGCAGTGTTGATATATCGTGTCACCCGTTTTTTTAAACTGCAAACTTCAAATAACTTTATACCTCGGCGAAGACACAGCCAAATGTGTTCAAATTCATTTCATTGATAGATGAAAATGGATATTTTAATGCCCTGAATACAGATTTGAAAAAAAAACTTTAAGCGTGTGCTCAAACCAACCTCTGAAATTTATGCCGATTTCATGTATGTAACCCCTTAACTCAAAATCCTACAACCCAAAATAATATCGTGCGTTTTTAAACTAAACTTTTTCTATTTTTGCGGGTGGAAATAGAATCAAAATGTTAATAAACGCCAGAAATTTAAAATTTAGATTTTGTTATAACAAAACTGTTATTAGGGAACATCCGGCCAAACAGTTGTCCGAACATTACCATCGCACAGTGGTCCAGATCGCAAAATTAAGTGGAAAACGGATTTTCCGAAAAATGGTGAAGTTTTGGAGCTTTGGTGTCTTGAGAAGAGTTGTTGCAAATGGAAAGGGGCAACTTTTGGTTTGGTTGAAAATTAGGGTGGTTCACTTTTAGGGGGATTTTGAAAATCCATGTAAAATTATCATTTGAACCCAAAATATGACCAAAAATCAATTTTGCGACACTTTGGCTTAATTCTGAGGGCAGATTTAGATTCAGCGGGCAAAATTACATGGAAAAACATATATTTGGAAAATTTTCGAATTTCGTTAGGGTGGTCCCATATGGTTTTCCCTTGAAAATTAGCCTTTTTCAAATGAAGATATCTCGAGTTCAAAGGGCTGGATCTCCTCTTTCAAATGCAACCTAGTGCTTAAAATTTGGCTTGCGCCTTTTCGAGATATTTAAGTTTTAAATTTGCATCTATTTTACCTTAAAATGGCTGTAATTTTTGACCCTTAAGTCCAAATTGAACTGTCTAAAAATAAAATTGTTTGTTTTTTAGAGCTCTAAAAGTGCCCCCAATACCACTTTTCTCTAAAACTTAACCCTGAATTGCCACATTCAAAAAACTGATTTTTGAAGGTTTGCTCAGATGCTTTCTATAAATTTGGTCGAAGAAGGCATAGATTACGAGATAAAATTTTGGTGTCTTCGACAAAGTTACTTGGATTGGCAAGTTCAACAACTTTTTAGAAGACAAAAAATTCCCAAAAATATTCCTGTAAAATGTTAGATTTTCAAAATCACCCTAATAGTGAACCACCCTAATTTTCAACCAAACCAAAAGTTGCCCCTTTCCATTTGCAACAACTCTTTTCAAGACACCAAAGCTCCAAAACTTAACATTTTTTTGGAAAATCCGTTTTCCACTTAATTTTGCGATCTGGACCACTGTGCATCGTGGATCTTCATTAAATTTGGAACAACTTTACCAAAGACACCATATTTTTAGGATTGTTTCCCACTAAAATATCAGCTTCCAAAAAATAAACATTCTCATGTACGCGGCTCTAAGGGGCAAATTGAAGAAAAAGGCGATGGTGAAAAGTCAAATTGGACCACTTTAGTGAGCTTACAGAAAATATAAAAGCCGTATGTACTCACCACAGTTCGTTCCATTTGTACTGGTGGAACCAGCAAAGCAAGCTTTGAAAGTTGCTTGAAGCTTTTATGTTAATGCACCTGTTGGTGTTATGCTGCAGGTATCTTTCGGGGGTAAATCTTTAGTTTAAGGAGTTACATGGCATCGAATTATTTGATTAATAGAAATATGTTCCCAAGGTTCAAAATAAACTTCAATTAATCGAACCATGAAAATAAAGCGAATCCTTTTTTCTGGTTGATCAAAATCTGGATTCTTGTTTACTTTTATGGTATCAACAGCTCCACGAAATTTGAGCTTGATTAGAAAATGTGAAACAACAGTCAAACACTGTCCAACAGTGTGAAGAAAAGTCCTCATCAATACACTCAACCCCCGGTGGTTGGTCACTTTTTCGTTTGACACTTTTTAGTTTGTACCCCGTTGGTTGATCAAAGTCAAACTAAAAAGTGACGAACTGTCACTTTTTACACGGCGCTCACGAACACTATCAAAACAAACGTTTGGTAGTGTTTGTGAACTCCGTGTAAAAGGGGTGTCAAACTAAAAAGTGACCCCGTTCGTTTGACAACAGTTGGTGTCAAACCATCGGGGTTTGAGTGTACCTGGGTGATGAATAGAGAGAATGTGTAACGTGATTTTCGAATGATCCCTTTTTGTTTACTTCTACAAAGTAGGAGGCTGTTCAAGCACAATCATGTCTTTTATCTTACTGATAAATGAGCTGTTTTATAATCAGTGGTATGTGTTTTATTTTGTGGCTGATTTTGGAATCCTGCAGCTCTTCCAGGTCCAACGAAAAAACATTGCTAATTCTAGCTAAGCTGATCCAACAAACAGAGAAGATTTTCAGGACTCCGGAAACCATATTAAACCAAACTTCGGGGCAATACGCAGAATTGTCAACCAAACAACTTTGTCCATTTTAGTAAAGGTTTAATTTGAATGATAGTTTAAAATATTCTGTTTATTATTAATTTATACTATACCATAACAATAATGCATAACTTGAGTTACGTGACAACATGACTAGAATGAATTCAATGTGGGTTAAAATCTACCATCCACCGTGTGTTATACCAAAATTCCCCTCTCCTTCAAATCTGCGCCATCAACTGTCGATGTTGTTCTCCCAATGTTTCTTCACCATATCGGCCGCCTTCTCGCCGATCATGAACACGACCCCGTTGGTGTGAGCCGCCGGCAAAAACGGCATAATGGACGCATCAACCATGCGCAGATTCTGCACGCCGTGAACTTGTAGCTCGGGATTTACGACCGCATCCGGATCGCTACCGGGACCCATTTTGCACGTGCCAGACTAGAGCGAGAGAGGTTGAATGAAATTACGATTATTTGCTTTTGTTGTTTTCGGATTTCGGAATGATTTCTTACCTGGTGTTGAATGCTGGCGCCCACTTGCTGGACACAACACCTCCAGTATTCATCGCTGCGGAATTGTTTATGTTCACAGCCAAAGAATGGCGTTCTAAGCAGCTTAGCTCCGAATTGGGCGAACGTTTTGGACTCGCCGATTTGCACCGCCAGTTTGATGCCTTCGATCATGGTTTCCATATCTTTTGGATGGTCGAAGAACTTGCCCTCCATACGGGGCCAGTGGAAGGGATTTGTGGTCTTCAACGATAGTCGACCTCTGCTTCGGGGTCTCATTAGGACTGGAGCTATCCCAAAAGCGTGCTTACCCCGGGCCATTCCGTACGTTTTGCTGTAGAATTCCTTGGTCATACCGAACGTGTGTCGTAGGGATCCGGATTCATCGTTGTTCACGGCTCCAGTTCCAAGCACGAGTTCCATGTCTGGGTAGTCCGACGGAAGATCGGAATTGTTTGTCTTTACAAATGCGATTCCTTCGGCTCCACCAGGTACTGTGAAGGGTCCCTTTCGGTTGATCATGTAGTTCAAGAAATGTTCTGGACTGCGCATGTCTCGTTCGCGGATTGAAGCCGGCTTGTTGATGGTGAATACCAGTCCGGATAGAGTCGTGTGATCCTGCAGGTTATATCCAACCTTCAAGTCTTGGATTACAGGAATGTTCAACGATTCTAAATGTTCCCGAGGACCTATTCCAGAAATCATGAGCAACTGGGGCGATGCGATTGCTCCTGCTGTTAGGATGACCTCTTTCGTTGCATTGATCCTGTAAAGTTTCTTCCCCTTTGTGAACTCGACTCCATACGCTGTTTTAGTGTCCGGATCTATCAGAATCTTGGTTGCCCACGATTTCATGGAGATGTGCAAATTTGGTCGATGTGCAACCGGGCGAAGATACGCTCTGGATGCACTACAACGTTCGCCGTTCTTCATTGTAGCCAGCGCCTTGTAGAACCCAAGTTGTACCTTGTCATTGGGGTCAATCTCCTTATATCCGAATGCTTTTCCCGCCTCAATGTACTTCCTCAGCATTGGCGTCTCGAATGAGCTCTGCTCAATATGCAGATATCCTTGGGGATTGGGCTTCCCACCCTTTATAATCTCCGCCTTCTCAAAGTACTTTAAAACGTCCTTATAGCCCCAACCGTAGTTCCCTGCTTGTTCCCACTCATCGTAGTCCCGCTGATGTCCTCGACCATACAGAAGAAAATTGATCAGGCTAGTCCCTCCAAGACCACGACCTTTTGGCCAGTAGCAGACTCCTTCCTCAAGTCCGATGCAAGCATTGTCCATCGGTTCCGATCGATATCCCCAGCTGAATCCTACAATCAATAACCAATATTAGCTCAACTTCTGTTTCCACAAATCATCCTGCCAAAACTCACTCGTGGCCGTGGTCAGTCCCGCCGTCAGCGGAACATTCACCACCAGATTCTCCTCCTTGCCGACCTCCAGCAGCAGCACGTTCCAGTTGGGATTCTCACTGAGCCGGTTGGCCATCACCGATCCTCCGGAACCGGCCCCAATCACGATGAAGTCGTACTCGGTGCGGAACACGGTCGTGTCCGGTATCCGGGAGGACCGGTTGCCGTACAGAAATAGGAAGCTGAGACTGTCGAAGACTTCTTGCAGCGGAGTGTCCGGCACGACATGGTCGAGCGCGAGGAGTAGTAGGAAGAGGTGGGCAAGCATCTGAAATGAACGTGGGGACGGTGATTAAGAGGGTTGGTAGGTATTTATGACTTTGCAGATTCGGTATTTTGATGACAGAAGATGACGAAGTAAGTTTTTTGAAATTGATCATAGGTTTGTGGTTTCAAATTAAAGGATGGTTTGACTAATCTTTTTCATGCATTTTTTTGGGTGGATTCATAAACGCAGCTCAATCTTTTTATTTGTTTCGCCAGCATTAAATCAAAAATAATTGATTTTTAGTAGATTTTGACTATTGCTATATGTTTTTACGTTTTGTTAATTTTTCCTGATTCTTGTTGTTGAAAGTTGAAAGAACTATATATAATTTTCATTCGACTAACATGGGTTGCTGAATTCGATTTGATTGTTTATAAAACGAAACAAGAATTATATTCGTTATAACTTCCGTATTCGGCTTTCTTTTTTTAGACCTTCGTATAATCGAGTACTCGTGTGGTCTTTCCAACTACCAAAGAAGCAATTTTTAACACAAATAAAAGCTGTCCATAAAAAATGGTGGCTAAATGTTTTGAAATCTTATCTAGAAAAATGAGTTTCTGATCGTTTTGGACATCGGTATCTCTCTAACCAGTGTTTCTCAACCGGTGCGGTATTCCTCCTGGCCATTTATTTAGATTTCATCTATGAAGGTGTCTACGAATATAGCTGCAATAAGGCTGTTGCAAACAGATCAAGCTTTATGTCGCCCTCCCCTTCCAAAATTTTTCGAAAAATCATGGGGCATTTTTTTTCAGGAAGCTTCAAAATTTTAAAGAAAAGAGAAAACTTATCAACTGAAAACAATCTGAAATTCATATTGCTGCATTGATAATTATATTTTTGCAATTCCGTAGTGAAAATACTTACTTCTCCTGTCACTCTCGAGCGATGAAATGGCCTACTTTCAATAACAGTGCTGAAAAGTTCTACTTTCCAGCAATGAAACGGGTGCTGAAAAGTTGATATTTATTTGTTTTGAACGATGAATTGACTTAACACATGGATTTTTGACATAAAATTCAATTCCAAAAGCGTTTTTCGGAATTGCAAAAAATGTTGTAAGCAACTTGCTGCAAAACTTGTTTTTTCTGCACTCATCGTATTTATCCAACTCGGTAAACCTCGCTGGATAAATGTACGACTCGTGCTGAAAAAATCTAGCTTTTGCAACTTGTTAAATATAACTAGTATTGGCTTGCTTGGAATCGTTTAAAAATAATTCAATTATTTATTAAATTCCAATGTACAGCACAGCAAAAACATTTTTTAACAAAAAAAAAATCATTGATGCTTCGATATTTTGGAAACTAGCAAACTATCTGGACAGGAGTAATATGTATTTTAAAACACTAGCAGAAAATGAATTCGGAAGGATACAAGTTTTTTTTCAGATCTGATTTCACACAAGAGTTTAATTGAACGTACTTTTTTTTATTTGTTACGTCAAAAACATTTTTTAAGGTAATATTTATATATATTTTGTGAATTTATACACACTCTCAATCATGTTCATTCAAAAATGTGTTTTCTCACTTCATTTTGGATTAATCTTCGCATTGTTTGGAACATGAGCCATTCTCAAATATTTTTGATACAGTTTTCAAAAATTATCTGCACTTTATTTTTTTAAAGAAAGATAGGATTAATTTGTTAACACTCCAAAATGAGCTTTTCTTGAAAATATCAAAAAATGATGAATTTACTTGAGTTTTTGAATTGTTTCGATAAAGAGCTGTTTTGCCTTCCTCACCTCAATGAGGAAAGGCTATAAAATCACTTGAAAAACGAACTTCTTAATTTGCCCTCCTAGACCCACCTTCATGTATACATATCGACTCAGAAATTCAAATTCTGAGCAAATGTCTGTGCGGGTGGTTGGCTGTTGATCAAAATGATTGCACTTGATTATCTCGGGACTGGCTTAATCGATTTTGTCCGTTTTGGCCTCATTCGATCCGTTTTGGGGTCCCCTAAGTCACTATCTATAAATGGTGATGTTTAGTTAAGTATTTCAAAATTTATGCTTAAAAAACGATTTTGACTAAAGTCCGAAAGATTGTAAAAAGTGTGGTTTTTGTAAGGAACCCCGTCATGTTATACATTTTTAGAAAGGTATTTGAAAGATCTTTCCAACGCGTCCAAAATATTGAAGATCCGATCACCCTATCAAAAGTTATGGTCACCTAAGTGTTTTTTATACAATTTTTTGAGGCCGGATCTCCAAAAATTTGATGAAAAAGTTGTCCGGATCTATGTTACGAACCATCGTTAGATAGGTAATCAAAAAACCTTTCCAACGAGCTCAAAAGATTGAAGATCTGACAACGCTATCAAAAGTTATGAGCAATTGTGCAAAAATCTAATTTTGACGGATGCAAAAAAGGGTAAACATTGCAAAAGATCTGGCTGAGGCAGCACTAAGCTTTATGGAATCGGCCTCGTTAGCCCAAGCTTTTATAGCATTTTGTTTGCATGTATTGAGGCGCATTTGAATACAAGCAGAAAGCGTCTTCAATTGATTTTAGGAAGGCACCAATCACTGAGGTGGTTTAAAGTAACGTTTTTTTTGTCAAAGCTTTGTATATTTTTTGTTTTATAATTTTTTCTGGCTGGTACAAATTTTATTTAAAGTATTTGTCAAGGTTAGTCTGAAAAATAAGGGGGAAAAACAAAAAAAATTCAAAAAACTTAAAAAGTCAATAAAAATGGAAGTGCTATTAGCAGAAATTAATTGAAATTGCATTCCCCTGCGTTTAGAATAATTTGTAACATGTTTGGGTTCATTCTTAAATCTCTTGAATTTTTGAAAATTTTCGGTGCACAGTTCCGCAGAAAGTTTTTCTTCGCGATAATTTTTGTTTTTGTCAAATCATACATTTTTTCAAAACTAATGATTGCAAAACAACTGAAATAGTGTAAATTGCGTTTTAAAATACTTTTTTCACTCAAATGTTGCGACTAAAATTTGTTATTATCTTTTTATATTTAGTCAAAATGAATTATTTGTTTGCACAAATTGTTTTTTTTTGTTGTGAAAAATATATGTAAAGAGGCTTCGAAAAAACTCTTAAACATAAACCGGACAAAAAAAAGGTATATTTTCAGAAAATAAACTATAAACAATTATTTTACAAAATCTCTTCCATGACATCGATAGCTTTTAAGATTTCAAACTACTCGCACCGGCATATCATATCCGTCCTGTTTACAGTTTCTCAAACTAAATGTCATTAGTAATTATAAAATACTTTGAACAATGTTCTTAAGATCATCTCAAATAGGGTATCAGATTTCGGGTTCGTTTCTTGTGCGAATTCAAATCACGATTTTTTTTGTAACACAGTTATTGAACGATGTTTAGATGATTTATTTTTATATTTCTCGTGTCTTTTTCACCACTTTATCATTCCCTTCTCTTGTGTAGAATAAATTACGTTCACGTTATCATTAAAATGCACTTGGTATCTTTCACTACACAGTGAAAATCAATATTCCTGAATCAATTGCCACATTCCATTCCCGTCACGTATCACCGCCGAGAACACATGCACTTATCACGCAATTTACCATAAGAACAACCTGCTCAAAGATTCGTCTCACTGTCTACTGCACCCTCATCAACACGTCAAGTAACAACCGATTCTCGTTCCCACAAATCACTCCAGCTGTAGTCGATCCGAGTCGAAGCTTTTCTATTATCCTTCCGATCCGTTCGGTTCGCGGCTAGACTTAGAACTAACCACGGGCTTGTTTTGCGCACACACTAGGTTTGCGATGCCGTTGAGTCCCCCCGCGAGGTCCGTTAATGGTTCGATATACTATTCGATAAAAGTGTTCCACCTTGTCGGGCATGTTCGCGGCTCCGGCTTCTTCGTGTACGGCTTCGCGCGCGCACGCTTTTTTTTTTGAGAGTTAAGTATATACATTAGGTATAACGGATGGAAGTAGGAGCGTCGTCGGCGCTTCTACTATTCGTCTACTAGCAGCACGTTTTGCGCACAGACAAGCAGACGTATTATTTAGCTTTTTTTTTCAAAATAAAGAAAAAAATCTTGAAAGAAATGCTTTTTGCCTTCCTCACTTTACTGAGGAAAGGCTATAAAATCACTCGAAAATTGAACTTCTCAATTAGACCTCCTAGACCCACCTTCATGTATACCTATCGACTCAGAATCAAATTCTGAGCAAATGTCTGTGTGTGTGGTGGGATGTTGATCAAAAAATTGTCACTCGATTATCTTGAGACTGGCTGAACCGATTTTGTCCGTTTTGGCCTCATTCGATCCGTCTTAGGGTCCCATAAGTCGCTATTAAAAATTATGCAGTTTAGTTAAGTACTTCAAAAGTTATGCTAAAAAAACCATTTTAACAAAAGTCCGGAAGATTGTAAAAAGGGTGGTTTTTGTAAGAAAACCCGTCATGCTGTACATTTTCAGAAAGGTTTTTAAAAGACCTATCCAACGCTTCCAAGACATTGAAGATCTGACAAATCTATCAAAAGTTATAAGCACTTAAGTGTTAGTTATACGCTTTTTGGATGCCGGATCTCAGATATATTGTTAAAAACGTTGCCCGGATCTTTCATGCGACCTATCGTTGGATAGGTATTCAAAAGACCTTTCTAACGCGTTCAAAACATTGAAGAACTGACAACCCTATCAAAAGTTATAAGCACTTAAGTGTTATTTACGCACTTCTTGCATTTTGGATAGCAATCTTAAAATTTGAGGAAGGCGCCAACCACCTAAGGGTGGATTAAGTAACGTTTTTGTATTAAACACTTGTTGCCAATTGATAACGAAACATTCAATGAATTCGAGGTTTGATTTTTGTAATAAATATAAATAGAATTCTAGTCCTGAGCTCAAAATCGATTGGCCTCTCTTTAGTTTGTGACGTTCATCGATACTTGTTTTTCCGAAATTAATTTTTCAACACAGAGGGGATTAATCCGATATGATCATCAGCTGACGGTTGAGGAGGTGTTGAGGCGTATGTACTACAGATTGTTGAACGCAAGAGCGCGACGTATCTATTTCCTCTGGCGGAAAACCTTCTGCCTAAACATGGAGAAGGGGACTGTTATTTTGGGCAAAACTGCGAAGAATGCAACTTGCTACCAACCGTTGCAGTCATGGTGTTATGACGCAATTTAAATATGATAAAATTTAGTTTGAGGCAATATTTATCGTAATTTATTGGAAAGCTTTGCGCGACAGATGACGCTACATTTTTTTTCTCTAAAAACTATAATATTTTTGATTTTTTCTGGAAACTTCTAGATAGACATTTCAACGCGCAAGAACAACGAAGACAAACTGCACGAAGGCATTGATGCTCGCGCTTACCGGTATTGCCCGGAATCGCTTGCAGAAGCAGCGCTGTGAAGTGGCGATCAATTTGCTGCGTTTTAATAAGGTCGAGATGAGTTTTGTTTTGTTATTTTTTGTCGTTAAAAGTCACCCATCTAGCGTTTAAATCTGTGCAGCGATTATGTTTAAGTCGAGCCAAGGTTGCACGCGTGTACACTAGGAGCGTTTTTATTTTTTTGTCGTCTGAGCTCCATGATTGAGCTTCGAATTATCTAAATTTAACAAATAAAAATAGCGTTGTGCTTTTATAACATAAAGAAATACAAGGAACAGTAGTAGTATGGACGTTTCACCGAATTGGGTACTAAAGCCCTATATCAATTTTTATGTACAACGGTAAAAAACACGATTAAAAACCATTTCTGATCACTATTTTTCATTTTAATGCAAAAATTTTTTTTTGACAAGACAACATTTTTCCGATGGATCAACTATGGTCCCCTTGGAACGAGCTGTCAAGTAGGAGCTTTTCTGTCAAGAAGGACCGAGAGGTTAATTTTTCAAAATTGATTTAAAAATCCATTTTAAACTCTTTGTGGTCGTACAAAGGGTCATTGTACTCAGAAAAATAAGCTTTATCGCTGTAAACAATAATATCAGCAATCTATGCTTCATTTTAGGACCCAATTGCTTAAAAATATAGAATGCAAAAACTAACGGAAATTATTCAAATATTTTTGCTCAACATTAAATGAACTGTAAAAAAAATGTTAAAACTCACAGAAATAAAGCATATTATTTACTTAAATAAGAATGGAAAAACTCACAGAAACTATTCTAAATTATAAATTATATATATATAAATTATATAAATCCTTCGCCAACTCACACAGCAGTTGCCCCGACCCCTCTTCTATTTGCGTGAAACTTTGTTCTAAGGTGTAACTTTTGTCCTTGATCACGAATCCGAGGTCCGTTTTTTGATATCTCGTGACGGAGGGGCGGTACGACCCCTTCCATTTTTGAACATGCGAAAAAAGAGGTGTTTTTCAATAATTTGCAGCCTGAAACGATGATGAGATAAAAATTTGGTGTCAAAGGGACTTTTATGTAAAATTAGACGCCCAATTTGATGGCGTACTCAAAATTCCGAAAAAACGTATTTTTCATCGAAAAAAACACTAAAAAGTTTTAAAAATTCTCCCATTTTCCGTTACTCGACTGAAAAAAAAATTGGAACATGTCATTTTATGGGAAATTTAATGTACTTTTCGAATCTACATTGACCCAGAAGGGTCATTTTTTCATTTAGAACAAAATTTTTCATTTTAAAATTTTGTGTTTTTTCTAACTTTGCAGGGTTATTTTTTAGAGTGTAACAATGTTCTACAAAGTTGTAGAGCAGACAATTAAAAAATTTTTGATATATATACATAAGGGGTTTGCTTATAAAAATCACGAGTTATCGCGATTTTACGAAAAAAAAGTTTTGAAAAAGTTGGTCGTCATCGATCATGGCCGTTCATGATCACCCGCGACAGACACGGACGACAAAACATAGAGAAACGCAAAAAATAACTTTTTCAAAACTTTTTTTTCGTAAAATCGCAATAACTCGTGATGTTTATAAGCAAACCCCTTATGTCTATATATTAAATTTTTTTAATTGTCTGCTCTACAACTTTGTAGAACATTGTTACACTCTAAAAAATAACCCTGCAAAGTTAGAAAAAACACAAAATTTTAAAATGAAAAATTTTGTTCTAAATGAAAAAATGACCCTTCTGGGTCAATGTAGATTCGAAAAGTACATTAAATTTCCCATAAAATGACATGTTCCAATTTTTTTTTCAGTCGAGTAACGGAAAATGGGAGATTTTTAAAAAAAATTTTAGTGTTTTTTTCGATGAAAAATACGTATTTTCGGAATTCTGAGTACGCTATCAAATTGGGCTTCTAATTTTACATAAAAGTCCCTTTGACACCAAATTTCTATCTCATCACCGTTTCAGGCTGCAAATTATTGAAAAACACCTCTTTTTCGCATGTTCAAAATGGAAGGGTCACGGAGATTCTCGTGATCTTAGGACAAAGTTTCACGCAAATCGAAGAGGGGTCGGGGCAACTTTTCCCGATTTCGTGTGAGTTGGTAGAGAATTACCCATATTGAAAGTTCAAAGAACTGCGCATGTTTCACGGAATACATAAACTCACAGAAATTCAAAAAAAAAAAAAAAAAAATGCTCAAAAAATAAAGAATGCAAAAACTTACAGCAATTTTACAAAATGTTATGATGAAAATCAAAAGAACTGCTCATGTTTGAAAGAATGCAAAACATTACAAAAAATATACAAATAATATGCTCAAAAATAAAAAAAATGCAAAAACTAACAGAATTTAATCAAAATTATAAATAGAACATTTAAAGAATTGCTCATGTTTCAAAGAATGTAAAAACTCACAGAAAAAAAAAAATGCAAAAAACTAGCAGAAATTAATGCAAATTTATATGCTTAAAATAAAACTCCAAATGTTTGAAAAATTGCAAAAAATCACAGAAATGATTGAAAACTGTACCGTCATCATCGTGCATGTAATAATCCATAAACTTATAATAATAACATACTAACAAAAAAAAAACATTTTTTTATAAAGAATGCAAAAACTCCCTAAAAAGTTCAAACATTATATTATAAATTATACATTACATTTTTTCCCCTTGGAACGAGCTGACAAGTAGGAACTTTTCTGTCAAGAAGGGCGGCGAAGTTATTTTTTGAAAAATTGGTTTAAAAATCAATTTTAAATCCTTTGCGTTCATACAAAGGGTCATTGTACTCAGAAAAATTAGCTTTATCGTTGTGAACAATAATATCTGCTATATTAGCTTAAATTTAGGAGACTATAAAATCACTCGCATATTGCATTTTTTTATTTGACCTCCTAGACTCAGCTTCATATACTCAAATTAAATGGAACAAAATAACTGTTCATATCAAGTCCATATTAACCCAAACCCTCCCATATCATTTTTTTCTCACTGTACAAAGCTAGTAGAAATCTATTTTTTTCTCATATGCTTTCGGCAGCAGTCCATACAAAAATAGTATGTGAAAATTCAAAAAATCTGAATTTTTAGAAGGAACTTTTGGATCGATTTGTTGTCTTTGCCGAATTTGTAGGTATAGACGAGGAATACACAAAAAAATAAACAGGGAAAAAAACACTTTTTATCATTAAAAAATATTGTATATTTAAACACAATTTTTCTATTTTATATAATGTCCCCAAACATAAAATGCCAACTTTTTAGAACATTTCAGATAGGGGAAACAAAACCTTTGGTCAAGCTATGATGTTTCGAAAAAATAGTCATTTATAAAAATTAATAAAAAATGTAAAAAAATCATTTTGCTATTTTTTTTATTGTCTAATCAAATTTGCATTAAAAACGTATTTATTCGAACTTTGTTGATACGGCCTTTGGTTGCTGAGATATGGACATGCAAAAATAAAAAGAGGAATAAATCGACTTCCTCAGTGTTGCCTTTTATCCCTGGTTTTTTGATCATCGATATCTCGAGAAGTAATCGTTCGATTTTCAGCTGTAAAAATGAAACATTATTGAAATTATCGGACCACCATTAAAAAAAAAACAAAATGCAATAGAGACAAACATCTCACACATTTATAGAAATACAAGCAAATGAAAACGGAAACTGTTTATTGTGCTTTTTCAACACATCAATTTTTATGCTGTGAATTTACCAGCATCTGGGTTCAAATAAGTTTGCCAAATTTGGAAAAGTATTTATTTTTTATGACCACAACCTTTTATGCCCAAGCTGCCAATATAAGAGATAAACTAATTTGCGTCATTCAAAAAAACAGAGAAACATCGAGACATCGAATTTAGCGATTAACCAATGACGCAAATCATGCATAGCACTGGTATTTTTGGGATAAACCAGGCCCTGGAAAGTGTTCAAAATCGATCAGGCGCGTTAAAATTTGAGTAAAGTTGGACATATACTTGTATTGACGAATAAAAAAAATTGGTCACTCCACCCAAACCGAGTTGAACCATCATTTAGAAGGTACGTGCACTCAGCTGTTTGCCGATCGATCGCCAGTCGGTTCTTTTACCGTTTTAGTAGTAAATACCAAAAAACAAGTTCTAGGCATCGAAACTCCAAGCGAGTTCTTAGTACTGCAATCCTGCATACGTCGCTCTCTACAGATTCTACCATAAATGCAACTTTAAGCAAAAATTCGACTCCAGACCGGTTTCGCACGCATGCACGCATCGGACGTGATCAAGTCCGCTGCTGCCCCAGGTATCTAGGTCATTCTCGACGAATTTAACGACGCGAGTGCATCGAGCTCATTGAATACGGCAGCAGACGACTGTTTAAAATGCCATTCTACGATTGCCACCACCACGCGGTCAGTGACGCTGATGATGGATTGCAAAATCCGTTAAGATCTGCTCAACTTTGGTGGGTCACCTCGTCTAATGGACAGACAGGAAATAACTGCGGCGGATCGTTTACTTTTTTGAGACAATGATCTATTAGTTCGTTTGGATTAAAAACTGAAGCATCGTCGCTGATTTTGAACAAATTGGTGAATTAGTTCATGGTTAAACATGGCATATTGTTGACGAGGGATATCTCAAACTTAGTCTGCATTCTGAACCGCACAAGAACGATCTGGAATGCACGACTGATTCAAACTGAATAACGTTCAAGGTAATCTCCTTTCTTCTTCTTTTGTCTGCCAAAAGCTTGCCTGTCAAGATCAACCAAGTGTCACCATCGCAAACAAATAAAAGCACCATAAAATTGGCGGCAATCCCCCCTCCCCCCCTCTGCTAGGTCAATGTTAGTGGCACGCGATGATCGGTGGCCACTGGACCAAAAACAACCACCTCGGCGGACGCAGACTTGGCGTCACGTCGCCCGATACGACGGTGAACCTTGTGTGATTAAGATGATACAGTGCGGATTATCGTCACCGTGAAACTAAAGTGGACACATCTGAGCACACCGTGGCGGTTTCAAGCCTCTGGTCAGAGGAGATTGCGAATTATGAACTCTGGCAACCGTTTGAAAATTGCTCAGTTTGGGGCGTTGATGAACTCGCGACGCGCGGTTTGTGTGGCTTAACTTTTTTGTCTCTATTGCCAACGACCTTTATGGGGTGGTGTGTGGCCGTGAAAAATTGTCGATCAATAGCCCTTTTCACATTGAATGTGAAAGGTTTACTCATCGGATACACTTTTTATTTGTTTCATAATTTTAAGATTTTTCAGTAATCTTGCTATCCTATCGCAATTCGCTTTCATAAATAGGATCATTCAGAAAGTCTGTTGGACTGTTGCTGAAATGTTAATTTATCTAAATATAGCTCTAAACACTTCGTGACGCCAACAGAAAAATAGGGTGACAAGAAGTTTAAGGTGGGGCAAATTGATTAGAAAGTTTTTTTTAGCTCAAATAATTACACTGGGGTGATCCTAGCCAAAGGGGCTCCAAAATAATTGTTTTTAAAGATGGTATGAAAACTTCTCATTGTTAGAACGGATTTTAGCTCCTTTGGACGCAAATCGACGCTGTCGTACGTCACTTTTAGACGTTCCGAGAAAAACGCGTTTCAATGTTTGACCTTGAACAAACCTAAAAAGAGCACACAACGTAAACAATTTGATTTGTTTACCATTCTGTACGTTATCCTGAATTTTGTTGAATCAGGAGTCTTGAGTTTAAATTACAAATGTTTACGGTAGTCGGGCGTGTACTTGTGTTAAACGCGTTCCGACCTAGAATTCCTTTGGCCAGTTGTCGCACTTACAGCAATGTTCAGGGCGTGTCACGATAGCACGACAAGATTGAAACTACTTTCATATGAAGAGTGACGGACGGAAGAATGCACGGATTTTTTTTTCGGTGTTTAACTCAATTTGGCCAAAAATGCACGTGTGACAAGATAGCACGACAATGACGGAATCGTGGGTTATTACACGGAGAAAAAAAAGTTCTCAAAATCGTGCACCAGCGTTCATGAAAATGGGAACCACGAGCAAAGTGTTCAAATCCCATGGTACGATTTCCAAAAACGTATCATGGGATTTGAACACTTTGTTCGTGGTTCCCATTTTCATGAACGCTTGTTTACGATTTTGGGAACTCTTTTTTCTCCGTGTAGTTGGGCTTTTTTTTTGTTGAAAAAATAGTTTGAGAACCTTAAATTCTAGGCTGATATTTGAAAGGTCGTATGAAACTTTTTATTATGTATTGACCGTGTTTAGACCAAAAAGTCCCCGGACTTTTGATTTTTGAAGGCCATTTCATTGAAAAAACTTTCTGTTTTCAATCTCTTGTTTGTACCTTAAAATAATATTTTTGGGAATATTTTGTGAAATTTTCCGGGGAATTCAATAAAATTATTACAGACGTATTCAATCAACATTTTATTTAGATTAAATTTTTAGGTCATCAAACTATTTTTCCTTAAAAGCCCAACTTATATCCACTCATTTGCGGCCTAGAAAGGCTTAGGTCGGTTAAATAGACGAGAAGTTTTGCTTAAAAAATTGCCTCAATTTCCAGGACAGCATGAATGAATTGCTTAAAAGAATGATTTTTTCACTAAAGTTCCTGTTTTATAAAATCAATTATTTGACACCCGCTGAGATCATCGTCGTCACGTCAAAACATCCGATAGATGCGGCTGCTATTATAAACTAGTTTATCTCACCGCACAGCCAATGTGCCACGAATAGTTTGTTGACCCATCGCGATGGGACTGCGCAGCAGAGGAATTGTATTAGCATACAAATTATCGGTGGCGCTGGCGGATGATGTGTTCAAATTTGACATAAATTGGGCACCAGCTAGGTGTTAGGGAGTCCCTACCATTAATAACGCCAACTGAAACTGACATGGCAGCTCGAATCCGGAAGACTACGGCGTATTATTAGCAGAAAATGGTTATTTTTAAATGGAAACCTTCACTCATTTCTGTCTTAAGTGTTTTTTTTCTCCCAATTTTCCAACAGCATCTCTGTTATCTGTTTTTTTTCTGGTCTCGCATTCTTAATTTAATGTTCTGTCTGGAGCCGTTTTACCAAAAACTGGATTTTTTGCGTCATTCCCGGTAGAAGATCACATGGTGCTAATTTAGTGCATTCCAAATTCGGGTTTTTTTTTTTCTCGGGTCCCACTCGATTGGGATGATATTTTTTTTTTGAAAGGAATTCTGGTGAATCTTGCCTATGGTTGATATTCCTTTGACGTCAAACTGACTTAGAGTGCCTCGGTGGCTTAGAGAGTCGGCGATTGGACTCACCATTCTAAATTCGTCAGTTTGAATCTTGGGGTGTTAAGGTCCTAGTAGTGAACAGAAGTTTTTAATTCCTTTATAATACCAGTCTTGGGAAGCTTAGGCCTGAGAAAAAAATCTCGCATCTGAGACCGTCAAGATCTGTGGGATTGTTTGTAGGATGTTTTTTCAATCAGTTTTTTTTTCGCTTTGTTTATGTAGAAGCGAACGAATTTCGTTGATTTAGTTTGATCCATAAAAATGCAAATGCGGAGACGTAGAATCATGCAAATGGCATCGGGTCAACTGAATGCATTTTGAGGTGACTGCAAGGTCGAAGACTGCATCAATTTATCGCTTGCACGAGGCAGGAAAGGAGGTGCAAAAAAGAGGAACAATAAATTTAAAGCTTTATTTGTGCTTTATTCAGTGCTAAAGTTAGCTTTGAGTGGTCACCATGATCTGTAATGTTTACAGTTTAACTTCGATAAGGCGAAAGTAGTCAATCCAGTGCTGGAGACCTTACGACGACCTTCATCGTAATGCCAATCAACCCACAACTCCAACTCGCGCATCGTAAAACCACGTTCGGACTCCGTATAGTATTTTCATTTGCGTATGGAAGCAGGCACAATCACAATTTGGTGGCTTTAGTCCAAAAAGGTTTACATTAAAAGAACCGTTGTTGTTTTCTGGGCTGCCTCCATTCATGCGTTTCGCAACCTGTGAGTTCATATAGGCAAGATAGTCTTAATTTTACTACAATTCGGTTTAAATAAACGAAAGACTCTGCAGTGTGCAAAAAGGGTGTTGGCTGGACGATCTCTGTACACCTTTTGAGTCGATTGTTGGCTGGGCATTGAAAGGGAAGTTTAACTAAATGGACGGTATTCATGTCATTGCGCACTGTTGTGGTCAACATCTTGTAATGGCATTGAGCCGAAAGTGGAAGTGACACGATGAATGGATGACATTTGGGGATCAATCAATTTTTGTCAATGCAATATTGGAACACTTCGGGTGTTATGTCACCGGGTTTCGAGGTAGAGTTGATCAGGGGGATATCTTTTCCATAAATTCCAAACAATCTTTTATAACATAACAAAATAAAGTCATGTAAAAAAAATAATCTTAGAGTGTACGTTTTACAGAATCTGCTTATATTTTTGAAATTCCTGATTTTTTTAACGTTTGGCACAAAATAAGACTTAATTTTTTACAAAATGGGTATGGGAATATTCTTAAATCTGCACCACGGGAAGGAACTTTCTGATCAATTTGGTGTCTTCGATAAAATTGTAGGTTATGACTTTTCAGAAAAACGCGAACAGGGAATGGAAAATTTCCCGGTTTCTTATTTCACTTGTTACTCAAAGTTCAATTCCCAAAATACGTAATTGATTTTCGATAAGTGTTTTGCCTTCTTCATCTCAATGAGGAAAGGCTATACAATCACTCGAAATTTGGCCTCCAAGACCCACCTTCACGTATACATATCAATTAGAATCAAATTCTGAGCAAATGTCTGTGAGTGCGGTCGGATGTTGGTCAAAATAATTTAACTCGATTATCTCGGGACTGGCTGAACCTATTTTGACAGCTTTGGTCTCATTCGATGCGTCTTGGAGTCACATAATAAATTATGAAGTTTATTAAAGTATTTCAAAAGCTATGCTACAAAACCGATTCCGACTATAAGTTCGGAAGATTGTTAAAAAGGTGGTTGTTATAAGAAACTCGGTCATGCTATATAGTTTTAGAACAGCATTGAAACCGGTAGACTCCAAGATCTGTATTTCAGGACACTTTGAAAGACACAGAACATCCCAAAAGTGACCCCACATAGCTCATAGTGTTGCTAAAAGGTCCCACGGACACCACTGAATATGAACCATAATCGGAATCTTGGTAAAATCATGTTGTTACGGCGGTAGACTCTAAGATCTGTATTCCAGGGCACTTTGGAGGACCCAGAACATCTCAAAAGTGACCCCACATAGCTCATAGTGTTGCCAAAGGGTCCCAGGGACATCACTGAATATGAACCATAATCGGAATCTTGATAGAATCATGTTGTTACGGCTGTAGACTCCAAGATCTTTATTCCATGACACTTTGGAGGATCTAGAACATCCCAAAAGTGATCCACATAGCTCATAGTGATGCCAAAAGGTCCCAGGGACATCACTGAATATGAACCATAATCGGGATTTTGGTAGAATCATGTTGTTATGGCGGTAGACTCTAAGATCTGTATTCCAGGACACTTTGGAGGACCCAGAACATCTCAAAAGTGACCCCACATAGCTCATAGTGTTGCCAAAAGGTACCAACGACATCACTGAATATGAAACTTAATCGGAATCATGGTAGAATTATGTTGTAACGGCGGTAGACTCCAAGATCTGACAACCGTATCAAAAGTTATAACCACTTAAATGTTAATTATACAATTTTTTGAGGCCGAATCTCAGATATTTTGATGAAAACGTTGTCTGGATCTACCAAGCGACCTATCGATGGATGGGTAAGCATGAGACCTTTTCAAAGTATTCAAAAGATTGAAAATCTGACAACTCTATCAAAAGTAATAAGCACTTCAGTAATTGTAATACACAATTTTTAGGCTGTTTAGTGTAATCACTTTATGAATGTGAGGAAGGCATCAACCACCTAAAGCTGGATTCAGTTACGTTTTTTTTTGTATTATATGATTAAAATAGACATTTTCTACGCCAGAATTTTTTCATGATTTTTGCAAAAAATTTAAACCAAAATATGATCATTCTACATTTTAAATTTTATGAATTTATACATGTTTGTGATCATTTTAAAATATTTTCATTCTAATGATGATTAGCAAAGATTTTTGGTAACTAAGGGTATCAATAGAATCAATATCAAAATCCAAATAAAGTACACCTGGGATACGAAATAATCAAACGATCAAATGGCTGCTTAATAATTAAGTGTGTCCCAAAAAACACGATTTGCAATTTTTTGAAAAATGTAGAGGTCCCACTAATTGTATTGTATTCATATTGATCTAAAAGGCTGTCATTTTTCATTGGCCTAATGTCAAAGTTGATTTTTTTTGTAATTGTAATTATAATTTGTTGTTTTATTGGTTACGATAGCCTGTTAGTACGGATTGTGCACCAGGTTAAGGATTGCCTATTTGTCTTTTTTACGATTTTCTCTTTAAAACCAACTAAAGAATGGTTAATAAAATTAATACCATCCCATTGTAGGCAACTTCTTCCTGAACAACATTGCTTTTTGAATAATTAGTTTTTGTCACTTCAGTGGCAAGATACAGACGTTGCATTAAAACAATTTTATTTTATTTTAACTTTTTTTCTATTGCGGTGTCGGTCGGGACTTTATGAAAGTTCAGCAACTCAGACTCCGGCTTCTGGAGATTAGCGACTCCATCTTCAGCTTTCTAAAAAAAAACTCGATTTCGCTGATTGTGACTTGAAATCTAAAAAAACTCCCATACAAAGTTATCAAAAATAAGCCGAATACGACTTCGACTCAGACTTCAGCTGCTGAAGATTTGGTCGGGGTCACTCCGACCTCACCTCTTCAAATAGACCCGACTCCAGCTCAGACACCACAGCACTGATTTTTGGGATCATTTTAGAACTCAACGCTCTAAACAAGATAACGAAAAATGTTTTTTTCGTGATGACATAATCCAAAGATTCGATTAACCGAAGTTATTTTTTTTCCAAGGACTTTGGATAATCAAGTCAGGACTATATTTGAAAGACCCAGATTTTATCTTGGTAAAAAATTTTTGAACGATTTGGTGTCTTCGGCAAAGTTATAGATTTTGTCTCCCAAAGTTGAATCTTCTTATTTTATTTTCGAGATTTTTCAATTTCTAGATGCTGACCGATGTTTTTAAAACCGCCTTGAGTCAGGGGTATTAAAAGACACCCAAAAAACGAAAACTAAAAAATTTGGTTTATTCGACCCTTTAAAAAAAAAAAAACTCCAGATTTAAAAAATTGATAATGCCATTTAATTGATAAGAATTTTAGCTTATCTAAAGCCATGTTGGTAATTTGTTTTACTGAGCTCAAGCTTGAGGCTAGAAAAAATCAATTTACTTTGTATACATTATTATAATAATTGACCAATTTAGCTTTACCATAGAAACACATTATCAGATTATCTTTCTGTGCCAGCATTTCCTTATAGTCTGAACCACTACTCGGTCACCCGGTGTCCGAAGTGCAACCACTTCCGTTTCTGGCTGACCCCAATCACACCTACTTGTGCGCGCACATCGACTTCTCTTAGCAATGATAAAGCTCCTCTCCTTGAGAGCAAATTATTTACGGCACACGCTAGAACCGTCCCTCACCGGTCCGAGATTCTCATCGATTCGCTCCGACGATCTTCTCCAGCACAGAGGCTCTCGCGGGATCTCTCTCGTGGTATTCTAGCTATTGGCACACAACATTCTATGTCAACTTTGGTAATGTGCTGATCTTGCCGGTTAGTTAGTATCACCATAATAATTAGCTACTCAACCACACAGTTTACCGAAAAAAAACTAGTGCCTTGTACTATGATTTAATCTGACAGCTAGTTCAAAGAACGCTGGACACCGGTTCCGTACGTGATCAACGGCAAGTAGGCGTCCTTTCTCGCGATCGCGAGCTTTCGTTTGGGGAGCTTTGAGTACTCCTCGATCGGTGAGTTCTCACCGCTCATTCTCTTTTTTGGCCATCCTTCGTCGTTCGTTTCGCGTTGCACTCGTAGTGTCCTGTCGGCTTTGCTGTCTGTTTGTAGTGGTAAGTGTGGTGTCTGTTTGCGCGCGATAACGTACGCGGAACGATCACGTGCGAAGCATTTTTTGTTGTGGAGCTTTTAGCACGCGTGTGCAAGTTTGACGCTATAGTGGCGTTGCCGGATGGGAAGCAGCCAGCGAATAAACAAAGCTTTTGGCGAGCGCAGTTGTGTAGTCGTTGGATATCTGTGTGTTGTGGAGTTTTGTGCGAGCCCCTCGATAAGAGTGATCTTTTTGCGGGTTGTTATTTTTTCGAAAATTTCCAGCGTGCTTCAGTTTTCGGCCGGAGCGCGTCGCGAGCAGAACGCTTTTTCTCGCGATCTTGAATTAATTTAGCGTTTCAAGTGGGAGGTTCGAACGTGAAGTGGAGTTCTGATTCGGATGCATTTCACTGGGATGGTAGTGTTGGCAGTGAATTTTGAGTGGAAAAAGTTGGAAAAAATCTAGTGGTGAAAAAGAATTACTTTTGTGAAGCACCATGTTTGTGCGGAAGGAAAAGTGTTGTGCAGTGAAGGTAGTCATTGAACGACATCAATATAATTTGTTATTGTGTTGGAATTGGAATCAAGGGTTTAGGAACGTCATAAAATATTTTTATTACCTTTTACTCATACTTCAAAAGTTTTAGTTTACACAAGTTTATTTAAAATTTAAACCAGCATCCGGCTTTTAAAATATATATAGAAAAGAATATTTTTTTAAATATATCGAAAAAAGGATAGGCGTTTACTCTTCATCTCAAAAGGGAACAGATTGAAATAAAGTTTCAATTGATATAGCTGCATTTTTTTATGTTTTTGTTCCCCAACTACTTTATACAATTCTCAAATTGCAACAAGATCAAAGAATATTTGATTTGAAGTTTTTGTCTAAATATACATATTACAAATATTTTCAAAAAAAGATAATTGGTTGAAATATTATTAATTCTCAATTTTTGTTGCAAAATTGATTGTAAGCTTTTCTTTAAATGAGTCACTTTCAAACTAATTTCTAAAAAGATGTTTAGGCCAAATACCAGAATAAATATAAAACTTCAAGAAAAAAATAAAAAATAACAAAGTGTATCACAAAACGTTTTAATTATTACGGTTGTGCTACTGCGTAAAACACATGGTTTCGAAGATTTTTAAAAAATAAATTATTTCTTTTTTCAGCTGTGATACTAAAATTCAAAGTTTGTTAAAATATTAAAGCGTTATATTTAATAAAAAATGATAATAATCGCATAACTATATTTTATAGTGGATTGTACAAGTTTTTCAATAAAATAAATAAATTTGGAGAAGTTTTTAAGAAAGAAGAGAAAGAAAAATTTGCAAAACATTGCATTGAACTAATTTTACTGATGTTACGTGATTAACATTTGTGAAAGCATTATCAGTTTTAAAAAAATGTTTTAGTTGTTGTGAGGTAATTAAAAAAAACGTTTATGTTTTACAACCTAACTAGTTTTTGGGAGTTAAAAATAAATTTCATTATATGATTGCCAGGATATAAATTAGAGGCATAAATTTAAAAAAAAAAGTGTAGATCAGGGTGTAACAGTAACAAAATTGACATCAGGAATACCTTCTGACTCGATTCTCTAAAGATTTTCCAAAAAACTATTTTTTTCTTGCTGCCCTAGAGTAATTGCATAATTAAAGAAGGGTGTAAATAGGACGTTTCGCCGATTTGGAAAAAAATGAATGGCCTGAGTTTTTGTATCCTTTATAACTATAGGTGATTTTTTGTATGTAAGCATGTTATTTTTATAAGTTTATAAATAATTACATACATAAACAAATGTTTAACAAAAACCGAGTTTATAAAACTTATTTGGTGAGTTTCTGCATTTTTTAAATATTTAATTCCAGCGTACTTAATTGAATAATTTTTCAGAGTTTTTGCAATTTTTCAAACATTAGTACCGTCAGTGGGGGTGACATTGGGTCTGGGGGGTGAGATTGGGTCAAAGTGATTTTTTACGGATTTTATCATTACTCAGGTTTTTCTTAATGAAACTGAATTCTGTTAAAAGGTTTGTGTAGGGGACATCTTAAGATGATTTCGCTAAAAAATCTCGTCCCTAGAACAAATCCTGTTATTTTGGCAGCTGTCTAAAGTTTGGGTACGTTTTTGGCCAAAATTGACCTCTCAAAAAATCATTTTTCTAATATTTTTGTTAGAATTGCTCGAAAACAACCCAAATGTTTGAAAATCTCCACTTCAAACATTGTAGCATGTCAATACGATTCCCTCAAACAAGAAACACTGTTGGATGACTTGTTTTTACCATATCATTGAATTTGAGCATCATTTAAGTTTCATTTGACCCAATGTCACCCCCTCTAAGGGGTGAGATTGGGTCAATTTTCAAATTATTGGCATTTAAGGTAGTGTTCATCAAAATCCACCATATTTTGGGAAAATGTTAGTAAACTATCCAAGAACAAATCTACGTTGAAAGATTTTCGATGTTATTTAAATTGTTTTTGTTACTAAGCAATTACGAGAGGTGTATCGTTTTTTGACCCATAGTCACCCCTACTGACGGTAGTTTTATTTTTAGCTTATAATTTTGAATTAATTTCTGTTAGTTTTTTGAATTCTTTTATTAAGCAAATTTTTGAAATATTTTTGTGAGTTTTTGCATTCTTTAAAATATAAGAAGTACATCACTTTTCATATTATTATTATGCCTTATTCCACAAGATTGCAATACAAGAGCAAGTACCCAGTTACAGTATGGTCCATAAAAAAATGCATATTTTCACAGAAAACTGGTTCCATTCTAACATGTATTTAACAAATTGACTTGAGCAATTCTCTCAGACTTCGGTCATTCGTTTTTTTTTGTATCTTTAAATCCAGCTGAAACTTTTTTGGTGCCTTCAGTATGCCCAAAGAAGCCATTTTGCATCATTAGTTTGTCCATATAAATTTCCATACAAATTTGGCAGCTGTCCATACAAAAATGATATAAAAAATTCAAAAATCTGTATCTTTTGAAGGAAATTTTTGATCGATTCGGTGTCTTGGGCAAAGTTGTAGGTGTGGATAAGGACTACACTGAAAAAAAATGATACACGTTAAAAATAATTCTGGTGATTTTTAATTTAACTTTTTGTCGCTAAAACTTGATTTGAAAAAGAACACTTTTTTTATATGTTTTAGGGGTTATCAAATACCAACTTTTCAGAAATTTCCAGGTTGTGTAAAAAATTATTGACCGAGTTATTAATTTTTCAATCAATACTGTTTTTTTTTAAATCGATATATTGGTCGCAACAACTTATCAACTTCATTTTTCGATGTAAAATTAAATTTGCAATCAAAAAATACTGTAGTTAAATTTTCATAAAGTGCACCGTTTTCAACACCCAAAGTAAAAATATATCTCAAAATCTGCAACATTGGATTTGCTGCAGAAAATGTCATATTTTATAACATTTTTTGCAGCAAGCCCGTAGATCATTTTTGCCCGCGTGTAAACATGTCAGCGATCTGCAGTTCTCACCAACACATATAATGCTGGCCCGTCCCCGAGCAACACTCCAAAGAGAAGCATATGTTGGTGCTCTTTCACTCTATTTTCATCAAGCGTCCATGGCGCGGTGGTAGCGTGTCGGATCAATAACCAAGAAGTTGGTGGTTCAATCCTCGTTCTGCTAAGTGTTTTTTTTTGTGAAATACAACCAAAAAGCCGTCGGTAAAGTCGATAATTGTCGGTAACGGGCAAAAATGTCATACCCCTATATCGCAAAAAATGCATGAGGACAGATTTCATGCAGATTCTGATATACTTTCATGCCGCCATGCATCACAATCATGCGACTGCCAGTTGGGTGAAGTTATATCCTTTTTTAGGTAACTTTTTTGAAAATAGTTGCAGTTTTCCATTTTTTTTAAATTAGTGCACATGTTTACCCACTTTTGAAAAAAATATTTTTGAAAAGCTGAGAAAATTCTCTATATTTTGCTTTATTGAACATTGTTGATACGACCCATAGTTGCTGAGATATTGCCATGCAATGGCATTAAAAACAGAAAAATTGATGTTTTCTAAGTCTCACCCAAACAACCCACCATTTTCTAACGACGATATCTCAGCAACTAATGGTCCGATTTACAATGTTAAAACATGAAACATTTGTGAAATTTTCCGATCATTTCGAAAACAACATTTTTATTTTTTTTAAATCAAGACTAACATTTCAAAAGGGCGTAATATTGAAATTTTGGCCCTTTTGAAATGTTAGTCTTGATTTGAAAATTTTGAAAATGTCGTTTTTGGTCCCGCCCGTGTGGATCAATCGGACCGCGCACTGGACTCACTATCCAGAGGTCGACGGTTCGAATCCCGCGGCGAGCGCTCTAAAATTCTTTGTGTAAAATGGGTATTCGGCGCCGTCACTCCGTGCCATACTTTCATACACTTAGGAGCCCAGGGCGGCGAAGTCCTTGTAGATAAAAGGAAGACACTAGTGGTTGGTACTAGCAATGGTGGCCGACAGCTATAAAGTCAACTTCGTTTTGTTTTTGAAAAGATCGAAAAATTTCACGAATGTTTCATATTTTTACATTGTAAATTAGTTGCTGAGATATCAACATTAGAAAATAGTGGGTTGTTTGAGTGAGACTTAGAAAACATCAATTTTTCTGCTTTTTAAGCCTTTGCATGGCAATATCTCAGCAACTATGGGTCGTATCAACAAAGTTCCAAAGAGCAAAACAAAGAGAATTTCTCAGCTTTTCAAAAGTGGGCAAACATGTGCACCTATTTAAAAAAAAATGGAAAACTGCGACTATTTTCAAAAAAGTTACCTAAAAGTGGCTATAACTTGAAAACGGAGCACTTAATGAAAATTTCACTAGGATACGTTTTGATTGCAAATTTGATTTCACAACGAAAAATGAAGTTGAAAAGTTGTTGCGACCAAAATTTCGATTTTTTGAAAAAAAATCAGTATTGATTAAAAAATTAATAACTCGGTCAATGATTTTTTGCTCAACCAGGAAATTTCTGAAAAGTTGTCATTTGATGTCCCCTAAAACATATAAAAAAAAACAAAAAAATTAAAAATAGTGTTTTTTTTTTGCAAATCAAGTTTTAGCGACAAAAAGTCAAATTAAAAATCACCAGATTTTTTTTTACCGTGTATCATTTTTTTTCTATCCATACCTACAACTTTGCGGAAGACTCCAAATCGATCAAAAACTTCCTTCAAAAGATAACTTATTTTAATTTTCATATCTCATTTTTGTATGGGCAGCTGCCAAATTTGTATGAAAGTTTATATTGACAAACTTATGATGCAAAATGGTTTCTTTGGGCATACCGAAGGCACCAAAAAAGTTTCAGCTAGATTTAAAAATACAAATATTAAAATTTAAAAAATAAGTTTGATTTCGTAGAGAACTCCTCACTTTTTTTATGTACCATGGTGTTAGTATAGTACGTTTTGAAGATATTTTCATGGCAGTTTTTTGCAGTTCGTCAAAACTGGGAATTGGCGGGCTACAATAATGGATGTATTTTTGATACAAAATTAACATTTATTTCATACATTATATCTCAAAAACGGAACAGTTTAAAATATCCAACCCAGTGCCAAAAAGCATTGTTAGAAGTCCCTCTTAAACATAAATTTATAAATCTCTTTATAAATTTTGATAAAATTGATCATTTTAGAGAAACATGCATTTGGGTTATTATCTTGAGTGATTCGGTCAAAATAAATTAATAACTAAAAACCAAAATTGCAAATTTGTTTAATTGTTGCCATCTTCCACTCCAATTATTTTTCATAAACATCGACAAGCAAAAAAAAAAATACTCTTGGAAAAATTCAAATTCCATTGGAACAAACGTGTCGATTGTAAAATACTCAGGTAAAATTCATTTGTTTATTTTTTTTTAATTTTCATTCAAACGGAAAGTTCCAAAGCACTTTGCAAAATTTTAAACTTTTTATCAACATACACTGAAAAAAGTGTGCGAGAAATCGTGAGTTTCAATTAATGAATTCGTAAATAATTGTATTAATGTGTTCGTAATAAATACATCGAAAAAAAAAACATGTTAAACTGTAGGGAAAAAGCTAAATCTAGAACTTTGATACTTTACAAATATCCTTATGTTTTAAGCAGTTTTGATTACGCTTGATTTTTTTTATTTCTTTGTTCGCCATCATTCGACCCTAATTAGAGCCTTTTTTGTTTTGCTACGTATTTTGAACAGTCATTACAAAAGGGCCCTTTTGACTATTAAGAAAAAAATCTGGATGAGGGAAATAATTCCGCGAAATAAAGCCTTTAGAAAAAGTAGCTTTGAACTCTGAAGCACGAAACACACAATTTTTGTAAACCTGTGTAAATTCTAAAGAATGAAAATGCTGTAAAATCAAGAACTTCTCAGGTTTGTGATTATGTCTATGATAAGCATTCGGATTTTCTGAGCCGACATCAAACTAGTCGCTTTTATTAGTTCTCATAAAAGAAGGCAATTGATTTGTTAGACCTACAGAAGCCGTTAAATAGTTTATCAAATATTCAGAAGCCCGAAACAAGCTGACAATATATTCCGCAGCGGAGCTCTCGTCTCCGGGAAGATGCAAATTTTAATCTGCCCAGCACACGCCACGCCACCGATCGCTCTGAGGAGATGGACGAACATTTGAAATTATAATGCATACGCTGGCCATAGTCTTTTACACCACTTAGCGCCACAGTCCGGCCAACTTGATGTCACAGACAAACTGACGATTCTGTTAATTTTAAACCTTATTGTAAATTGAACATCACACAAACTGACCAAAGGAGAAATGTCAAGCCAGCTTGTGGTGAACTTACTTACGTTTAAAATGGCCGTTAAATTCTGATATAAAATTGGAATCGTCCCATCCGTTTGCCTGTGCTGACATCCCGCCCGTTCAACGGACAATATTGATGACAGAGATCGGTGTGGTCTTTTTGGAACTTTAAAAGCATACGACGCGACAGTCGACACTATTCAGCGTCGCCAATTTATTACCTCCAAATTAGCACCATATAGTCGGTGTTTAGACACCGCATCGAACAATGTAATTGCCGCTGGTAGGTACTGTCTGGGTGCTTGTTGAAGTCTTGGGAAAACGTCAACCGTTTTCAAAACATAACTGAGGGAGTCAGGTGCATCGCCGTTGGTATAAGGAAGCGATTCAAGTCCAGGGTTATCGGTGAGCAAGAAGCCACCACGGTCGTAGTAATTTCATGGTTTTATAGCTGTTAATCAAAAATGGATTTTATTCGTTCGTCGGGGCTTCCCATCCGGAACGAATCATCTCGACGGGTGACCCGAGATATCGATCTTTATTGTGGTGGCTGAAGTTTGAACGGATCGAAGATCGCACCAACCAATATTCTAGCCATGCTTGGAAATGTGCCATTTCTGCTTTCATATTATCCGTTTTTATGCAAATTCAAAGTCAAACGACTTGAAGGCATGGCATTAAATTCTTCAGAAAAAAATTCTATTTCCAAAAACATTTTTGAACTTTCCAATGACGTCAGACGACTTTGAACGCATTTGAACTATGAAGAATGCCAATTTTTTAGACATAACTGTTCTGTAACTGAATGTAACACTTTTATGGACTTTCAACATCAGCTAAATATTTGCTTTTAAAAAACGTAACCAACTTAAATCGAAACGGCATGCTTTTGAATTATTTGCTAAAGCCAAACAGAAATGAGAGTCAACCAGCGCGAAGCAGATTTGTTTACTCAGAGTCCAAAAACGGTTCGCAAAAAAAAGTGTGATTCATGTCGCGCATTCTTGAAATGGTCATTTCCCTCAACACCCAGCATACACTGTGCTCAAGGAAAGGTCGTCGTGATCGCAAACCAATAAAGATGTAATCGTTAATTGGACGCCCAAAAGGTGTAGATTTTGTATTTTTTTTTCTGAATCAGTATGACTAAGTGACAGTGTCAGATCAATGTATCGTGTATAAGGAATTACTTAAATCTTTGTATAAATACTTCAGAAGAACTATTTAATTGTTTCAAAAAAAGACTTATTGTTTGAAAAAAAAATAATCATAAAATACACAGTGGAAAAACTTAAAATTTGGGTGGTTGAAAATTTGGTTGGTCTACCTCTTTTTCAGCGATGGCATAATCATCATCTTTTATGCGAATAAGGGGACAGGGGACAAACAAATATTTTTTTTTCGAAAAACTTTAATTTTTTATTGAAAATTAAAGTTAATTCAACTGAAAACAAGTTAAAATGCATTTTACTGCGTTTATAATCATATTTAGCATGTTTGAATAACTCCTATGAAGACATTTTAAATTTTCATGAAATACCAATGTATAGTCCTACAAAAAGTTTTTTTTTCGAGAAAAAAAAATTTCCGTCAATGCATCGAGATTTTGAAAAATTATGATTGGAAAGCAACTGGACGCGTGTAAAATGCGTTTTAAAACTCTTTTTTCATCCAAATGTTAAAACCTAGACTTGTAATTTAATTTTTTATATTTTTTTGAACAACATCTAACTTCATCGTGCTTCTAGTGGTGCTGTAGCAGCACTTTGACGTTCATTTATAGCTCATGCGCTTTCAACTAAAATCTGGTGATAAATAGCTCAATAGGAAGTGAGCAAGCAAAATTCTATCATTAGTTTTACAAAATAAGTTAAAATTAGCGAATTGGATGAAGTTCAGAGCGAGCTCTAAACCTGCCAAACATACGAGAATTTCCCCAACTTTTCGAATTTTGAAATTATGATTTTTTTTTACAAAAATCACTATTTTCTCAAACTTTTCTACGGCTCAAAAAAAAAAAAAAAACATAAAAAATGTCGATGATAAAAAAAAGATTCTGAAAATTGATTTGTTTAACTTAATCCAGCTAGTGCGTCCATCCCGGGAATTCCCGGAATTTTTCCAAAACCAGGAATTCCCAAATCCCGGAATTTTTTATAATTTGTCCCGGGAATTCCCGAAATTGGAAAAAAAAACAACAAATTTTGGTTTGGAAATTCGTTGTGGATTTAGTTGTGGAAATAGATGAACAGTTGAATACTTAGTAATCGTTAAGAATGTCAAAGTATTAAAATTTGTATACATATCAGCATTAATTTGGCTTATTAGGGAAAAATGTTTCAATTTTTGTATGATCCGCAAAATGCCTAGTGCTTTAAATGTTCTCTATTTTATTTTATTTTTTTAATGACTGGGTTTTATATTTACGTATATTTATGCCTTTGAATTAAAAAAAAATATCATGTTGAATTACTTTTCATCAAACACCGACATCTGTGGCAAATCAAAACAAATGTAATGAATAAAGGCAGCTACATAAGTAAAATTTTCTGCATAATATATTTGATGACTTTGGTTGAAACAGAAACAAAACAGTCAGTACACCGATTTCAAAATATTGTTCTATAATCTATTGTACCTATTCAGACTGAAGTCTCAATTTTCCCTAGTTGGAGGTAGCAACTTAAAAATAATTTGTCATGTGTTATATGAAATTCAAAACTCATGTAAAACTCAATATTGACTGGTATAATTTTATTTGTTGTCGCTTCCTCTTTTTTTAGACATTTTCATAGAAGTAATGTATAAAATAATTATATTTATAAAAGCCTTATTAAATTTTAATCACATTGGATTAAACATTCTGATTGTTACAAAAATTAGCCGGGATCCCGCGAATTCTCGGGATTCTAAAAATATTTTTCCCTTTTCCCGGGAAATTCAAAACCCAGGAAAATTGGACGCCCTAATACAGCGACTGGGCAACCCCAGTGTCTTCCTCACTTTCATATATGCTATGCATATTTTACTGAATGCATTAAATATATATATTTAATGCATTCAGTAAAATATTATTATTCCCCTTTAGATCATCGATCTTTTAGGCTTGTTCGAAATGTCTTTTGATCATCCATCCAACGGTGGGTCGCATAAAAGTTCCGGACGACGTATACATCAAAATATCTGAGATTCGGCCTCTAAATAGTGTCTAAATAACACTTAAGTGATAATAACTTTTGATAGGGTTGTCAGATCTTCAATGTTTTGGACTCGTTTCAAAGAACCACCTTTTTACAATCTTGCGAACCTTAGCCAAAATTGTTTTGTTGTCATAACTTTTGAAGTTCTTAACTACACCCAAAGGAAAAATATATCTCAAAATCTGCAACATTGGATTTGCTGCAGAAAATGTCATATTTTATAACATTTTTTGCAGCAAGCCCGTAAATCATTTTTGCCCGCGTGTAAAAATTTCAGCGATCTGCAGTTCTAACCAACACATGTAATAGGGACGTGGCGTTACATCGTGCTGCCACCTGGTTTTTTTAAGCGCAAGAGTGGAAAAGTGCTGAGTCATCGTCTAAAAATAGACGGCGTCCTATCTCGCCCAGCAAAATGAAGTCGATAAAGTAGTCGGTTTCGATGAGAAAAAGTGGAAAATGTGGTCTAAAAATAGCGACGCCATCCCCCTATGCTGGCCCGTCCCCGAGCAACACTCCAAAGAGAAGCATATGTTGGTGCTCTTTCACTCACTTTTCATCAAGCGTCCATGGCGCGGTGGTAGCGTGTCGGATCAATAACCAAGAAGTTGATGGTTCAATCCTCGTTCTGTTAAGGGTTTTTTTTTGTGAAATACAACCAAAAAGCCGTCGGTAATGTCGATAATTGTCGGTAACGGGCAAAAATGTCATACTCCTATATCGCAAAAAAAAGCATGAGGACAGATTTCATGCAGATTCTGATATACTTTCATGCCGCCATGCATCACAATCATGCGACTGCCAGTTGGGTGTACACAGAAAAAAATGAAGGTAATAGTCATCAGAAAAGGGTGACAGATTTTGTGGCAAAAAAATGTGTAATATTACATCAGGAATTGGTGAATTTTAATCAGTTTCTGATGAATATTCATCAGGTTCACATTTTTACACATTTTTGAAGAAATGCAAAATATGCTATTTCAAACGTGTATCAAGAACGTTCTACTTTTGAAAAAGAACCTTTCACAATGTGATAATTAGTCGAAACCGGTAAATCAACTGAGCACAGCTTCACTAATTTAAACCAGCGACTAAAACAAGGCGACTAATCGCAATTCGACCCCCTTCAGCGATGTGGGTCCCTCTGGGGGCGAAACCGAAAAAGACACCCCAATTATCTAATAATTGACCCTGAAGCAACGCAACAACACAACGGTCGGTGCAACGTGAGACCTGGTTTCCTGTTTGGTTGGCATCTTGATTTCAAAGTTGTGCCAGAGATTTCGTGGGACCTAACCAAACGTGACCGATATCGCGTCACCGGCAACAACATTGAACTTGAAAACCACTTTGTTTCCAAGCAACTACTAATTTAGTGTGGTGGTTCAAACTGGTGATTGATGGAAGTAAGTTGAGATTTTTTTAGTTGGAGGGACTAATCGACAACCTTATGGCACCATTGTCTAGTTGGTGGTTACCTGTTTTATTATTTTGATGTTATTTAGTTTTTTTTTTCTTTCAGCAAATTTTCCGAATAACTGTTCCATGATAATTTTAACCATTGACACACTTTTAAACTTTTATTTTTAATTTTGGCAGCCGTTCAAAAGATTTGCTCTTGCCTGTTAATTGATGCTAAAACTTCTGCAGTCACCTAAAACAAAAAAAATAAATAAAATAAATGTATCGACATTGAGGCTCGCGACGCAGCCACGGCGCCGATGCATCTGGCTTAGCTCAGCTGGTTTTGGTTGACGCCAACGAACGTCCGTACCACTGCCGTGAACTTGATCTTGGCTTTGGTGTCTGGCGTATTTAAATGTTTCAGTCGTCTAGGCTGATCTTAGTCGCAGTTGACGGAAAACCGGTTGCACTAGATTCGCTGCTGTTTGTTTCTATTATATAAGTTTTTTAAGGGGCTGCGGGTCACTTCCGTGATTGGTGATTAGTTTTTTTGTGATGTCAGTTTTTGGGTTAAGATTTGTCGTGTCACACACTGGTTGGACGATTTAAAGGTCGATAGCTCCGGTGAACGGTGAACGTGATCGAATACTTTGGAGGCAATAACTAGTTTTGAAATGTCAACTTAAATGTTCTTTCCAAGAAATGTATGTGTATTTTTAATAAAACTATTTTTGCAGGAAGCCCTATTTGATTTTGCATCAAATAAGAATCAGAAAGCTTAGTAACTTGTACTTACACATAATTTGATTGTATTTTGAATTTGAATCAAATGTGCATTATTAAAAATAAGCAAAATATCTAAGTTGATTAATCCTTCATAATATCATAGGTTTCCTTTTTTTATCTAATCTAATCTAATCTAATCGAACACAAACGCAGCCAGTCCGAAGAAAGCATCCTGGAAGAACTTGTGGTTAGATTACGCCCCAAGTTCTTTCTTGTCAATAGTAATAATTGCAGTACATCCGAGTTACCCCGAAAATGTATTGCAAAAATTAAAGCGGCCAGGCCTACTGCGTTGCATTAACCGCAGAGACAGATTCTGTGAACGGACCACATTTCACAGAATCAACAGGGGAGGAAGGATGCGTGGACATACCGTACCAAACGCTCCGAATAAGTTGGGTGTGGTGTGTTAGTGTAAATTGGCAATTATTTATATTTTTAGGGGGGAAGTGGAAATGGGAAAATTGGGGTTGGGGAAATTGGGATTGGGGAATGGGAAAGTGAGAAAGGGGTAGGAGGGTTATTGAATTTATAATATTATATTATAATAAAGGGGAATATAGTCAAATAGCAAATAATGATGGAAAGCTCTCACCAAGGAACAGCAAATCTTCAAAAGACACAGCCAGGTGGGTGGGGTCCCGATCGTCAGATCCCAAATTCTTGATGAAAAAAAACAGGCCAATCGAATGAAGTGGAAGTGTTCCTTAACTCCGAATATCTCCACACCAACAACGGCTGCAGCTAGGGGGGCCCGGACCGCAGACCTCATCTAGCCAAAACTGCCATTTCATCCGACGACGACACTTGAGGAATTTAGCTGGTCCAGATAATCGCGAAAGCTTCGCTTCCAAAACTTCCACTGGTCATCATCAGAAATTTTGCGTTGATCTTCTTAAAATACTTTTTTTCACAAAAAACAAAAATGGGTGAAAAAACGACAGCTAAAATTTTCGCTTCCGACTTCGCGCACGGTTGCTGCGATCCTCCTCATAGGTTTCCTAGGTTTCCTTTTTTTATAACATTTAACTAGGTATGTAATCTTTGCCTCATTTTTAAGAATCCTTTGGAAATATGTAAATACATCGAAAAACCACCCAAAAGCACTGAAGAAATTTTTCAAAATAACCCTTATATGCCTAACAAAAATAAATGTAGTTTAATTTAAATTTAAAAATAAAGCACATCAATTGATCAACAATGGAATAATGTTGTACCATAATTTATGTACTCGTGCGAGTTTTCAAACACTGTTTCATATTGCAAACATAATTATTTCAGAGGGGCGTAACTCATAATTCTACTAAAATTACATATTTTAATCCAATACACAGAAGCTTGTCGGTCTTTGATTTCTTTGAATGATTCACATCTCGTTTGCCCCGCTGATTTTCTTTCCAATTCCCTCCCTGTTGCGAAGCTCGAAACCTGTGACTTTTTACATTCCAGATTCACACCTAGGTACGTCAACAAATGTCCGGAATTCTCCAGGAAAAACTTGTTCTCTGAAGTCTTGGAATCTCCCACTCCAGGTTACATTCCAGAATTGGCATTCTTTTTTCTAGTTTTTTAATGACTGAATCGTGAAATAGGGTGATCCAAATTTTAGCTTTATGTTTAGGTGAAGCAAAATGTATGGTTTAATGCGCCTCTTTCAAATGTTACTCCATGCTTCTTCCCGATTGCACAACTTTCAACAAACTGTTTAGCACAGCAAGAATCGTCATCTCGATGCGATTTTATTTGCAATCAATCCACAAGAAAGTGTCAAGCAGCTGGAGATGCAGCGTGTTGTTAGGTCAATGTCAACTTTATTGTGAACATGTCCGCATATTTGGCGAATACAATCGTTAAACTCGTGGGTGGTAAGATTAATGAAGCCATTGGGAGCAGTATACCGAGATTTATTGTAGTCCAGCATTTGATTTACGTTGTTGCTGTATTAGTCATAAAATCAGTAAAGGAATGCTCAGATATTCAATTTGCTTCTTTTGAATTATTTTAAAGTTGATCATTAAAATTAACGAGACGTGAACTTTTTTTTAATTTAGAAAATACAGTCGACGCTTTGTCTGTCAATATTGCTCTAGCTGTCAATGAATTTTTCAGTCCCTTCAAATAGATTGCTTTGATTTTTGTTCTATAATTTGATATCTCCCGCTCTCGACGGTCCCTTCAATATCGATAACGAGAGAATATCCACTGTACTTGATCATTTTATCCCAATTCATTATCAAATATTTTCAAGAATCCCACAAGACTGTTTTCATAAGTCAGGAAAAATGCAAAAAAAAGTTGACACAGTGGCGCTATCGATACAAAAAATGGTGGCCCAAGGTGGCGTGCCGGGAGCAGAATACGATGAGATGAAGGTTAAGTTTTTCCAAAAGGAACCATTCACTTGACTTTGCAAACCTGTTTCACATTTCTGTTTTGAAGGACCTACTACAAGTAACAGTATAAAGAGAATGGACGGTTTTGTGGTTTACACCTTAAAATTGTATTATGATATTTTGGCACCACTGCACATGTAGTTTAATATCATAAGAATTTCTCTTCATTTTATGTAAATAGAAACAGATCTGAATTTTGTTTCAACTTTGATCTTTCCAAAGAATTGTGCGTATAATGCGTTGAGACTTACGGTAAAATCCTCCATCTTTGGCTATTTTAATGGCCGTGTGTCAATTTTTGTGTGCGAATTACTTCATTTGCATAAGGAACGGTAAAAGCAACTTTTGGAAGTTCCAATCATTCCAGACCAAATGACGCCACAGTGACACAGAATTGGCAAATTTATGGATTTTCCACAGCTAAAACTTGAACTTCTGACGCGTTTTGCGAAGAATTTGCCTGCTTGATCGTTTATTCACCAGTGGTCCCAGGTTCTTGGCCTCGATTTTAGCGTATATCGCAAAGTCGTCAAAAATCGTGATTCCCATATTAAAAGCGTGGCAAGCCCCTCTCGTCTCATCGCTAGAACTTGCTACTGGAACAAGGCTTCTACCCGGCGAGCGCGCCTAGCCAGGTTCGTCGCTTGTTGATCAACTAGTTGACATTGCTTGCGACCAAGTTGTTGTCGCCGAGAGCGTCTCTACCTGACTTTGACAGTGTCGTCGTGTGCACTTATGGTTAGATTAAAATTCAATTGGACAGCTTTAGCCAAGGTCAACGGTGTGCAATCCTGTTTGATGGGTAGTGCAAGATGCAACGTGCTTGTTGATATTTAGCGCTTTAATCGATTGTTGTGTGAAGTCTGGGATGAAAACTGGAAATCTAGAAACAGTTGATTGTGTTCCAAGAGATCATAAAAAGAAACGAGATCTTTTGTCTACGGAGCAATAAACATATCTTATCTTCATGTCAATCTGTTTGAGTCACAACCCACACATCCTTGAACTCTGTTTATGGATTATTTTATTGCTGCCTTAATTCTAAACTTTACATTGTTTTCCCTAAATTTGAAATCTGCAGCGACCCTGCTTAAATCAACACTTCAACCTAATCCCGTCAAATTAGTCGACCCCAATTTAGCAAAGCAAATTATGCGCGAAATCAATGCTCGTTGAAACTCGTTGGAAATCATCGCCCGCAGGCTAATGTCGCTGTTATTAATGATCCATTCATCAGGCGTCAATTCATTAAGGCTCCCCCATTCCAAACCAAACCTACGCGATAGTTGGCCAGTGGCAGCCGCAAAGGTCGCGCCAAATCCCATTGACTGGGGCGCGCTGGCACTACCGTTTGCTACTGCTACTTGGCTCAATTATTTGAAACCGATGAGCGCGTGAACACTGGTAAACCGACAGCTCCATTAGGGGTCCAGGGCAAATTGTGATCACGACACCACGCGATAGCCGTGGGACACTTGACAATGAAACTTTTAGCAGAGCTAATCGGTGAGGAGCCTTTTGGGCTGTGGCGAAACACAGACAAATGGACGCAGGCTACTTCGGTTTAACTTTTTGCTAAAAGGAACGATCTGATATTTCCAATATTAAAGATCCAACGCACTGTATTGAAGTCGACCCTCTGGTTGTCAATATTCATCGAGACAAAGAAGAAATTATGCCAACCAAGGCAGTATATCATAAGTATGTATCATCATGATTTGCATTATTGGGTAGGCATCACTCCGTGACAATGTTGGCAATACAGTTCATCAAAAAAAAGTTGTTCAAGTTCACAGTGAAATTTGTCATGCCCTGGTTGTTACGACCGGTGGCAAAGTGGACCCTCCGCATCTTTCACCTTCAAGGTCAATGCCGATGTCACGGTAGACCACCACCGCGCACTTGCGCAGTCGCAATGGATGAGGAAATGACCGTTGAAACGCACTCTGAACCTCGGGCACAACACACGTGTTTGCGGTTGTTTGTTTGTTTCGCACGCAACCGTAGAATCTTGATAATTGGCATATTACAAGCCGAGCGCAGCTGGTTCGGCAAAGCCAAGCCTACGATCGTAACCTTTAACGGTGCCGTACGCGCTATAGATCTTAACAAAATAAATCAAAAAAGGCGCAAACCAGCCGGTCGATGGATGGATCTAGAAACTGGTTTAAACGCTGCGGCTTTGGACATCCGACCGCTGGACCAGTCGCGATTCATCAGAGGGAGGAATGCATGTAAACAACCAACCCCGCGGGGAGGCCAGCACTGCAGTTGCCGGCTTGCATCCAACTGCAGTCAAGTGGTTGTGAAGGGAGTCTGGATTGCATCACTGCAATTATTGCAGCTCTCTTGTTTTTCAAGGGCACAACCCGAAACGTCCATGTAGGTTAACTGCAGATATCGTTCGGTACGGTGTTGCAACGGGGATAACTGGTTATTGGAGGGAACAGGTTCATGGGTTTGGGTTCGATTGACCTTTTTTTTTTTTTTGAATTAAATATACTTTATTGAATCTTTCTTATAATAATTACATTTGGTTTACATAATAAGTGGTCAGCTGTGGCTCTTCAGCTTTAGTTTGCTTTTCGTGATTTAAACACTGTTCATATTCATAACTTTAAAAGTATATGATTTATCATTTTTGTAACACTAGGTACAATGAAGAAAAAAATTAAGAAAACATAACCTAACCTAAAACTAACTTAATCTTACCATAAACTAAACCAATCCTTGAATCAAGGGGTATTCAGATATAGCACATTTTTCCCTGAATTTCAAACATTTTTCTTGAATCTTCTGATCCAACATTTTTACTTCTGCTAATTCATGAACCTCACTTGATCTTGTCCAGCCAGGAACATTCAAAACCATTTTGAGTACCTTGTTTTGGACACGCTGGAGCTTCAATTTATGAGTTCTAGCGCAACACTCCCAAACAGGTACTGCATACTCAATAACGGGGTAAATTATTTGTTTGTAAACTGCTAGCTTATTTTTCAAAGATAACTTTGATTTTCTGTTAATTAAAGGATACAAACACCTGATGAGAATGCTGCACTTGTTCAATATTTTATCTACATGCTGTCGAAACAATAGTTTCGAGTCAAGTATGAGACCTAAATATACAACTTCCTTTGACCAGGGTATTGAAACATCATTCATTTTAATCAAAACATCATCCTTTGGGACAAATCGGGCCGATTTGGAAAGTGGAAAAATGATGGTTTGAGTTTTGGCTGCATTTATGCGAATTTTCCAGTCGCCAAAGTATTCGGAAAGAACGTCAAGACCCTTCTGAAGACGGCCAACTAAATATCTGGTTATTTTACCCTTATAAATAACGGCAGTGTCATCAGCAAAAAGTGACAACACACCATTACCAGGAAGAGTAGGCAAATCAGATGTAAAAATATTGTACAGAAGTGGGCCAAGAATACTTCCTTGGGGAACCCCAGCATCAATGTTGAATAATCCAGAAGCAATCCCATTCAGAAAAACCCTGAACGATCTCTCCGAAAGATAGTGCTGGATAATTTTGATAAGATACATTGGAAAACCGTATAAATACAGTTTATGTATCAAACCATCATGCCAAACATTGTCAAAAGCCTTCTCAACATCCAACAAAGCCATAGCAGTTGATTTAGACTCAAGCTTGTTCTGCTTGATGATTTTAGTTACTCTCGTAAGCTGATGAGCAGTATTATGTCCCTTTCGGAAGCCAAACTGCTCATTCAAAATTATATTATTATCGTTGGTAAAATCCAAAAGCCTTGAATAGATGACCTTCTCAAAGAGTTTGGACAGACTACTCAAAAGACTAATGGGACGATAACTTGTTGGCGATGTTGGATCTTTTGAGGCTTCAAAATTGGTATGACTTTGCCCAGCTTCCAATTGGTGGGGAAGTAACCAAGTTGCAAACATTTATTGAAAATATTGGCTAGATGTTGAAAGAACTGATCACTCTGTTTTTTCAACACTAGATTAAAATGTTATCAAAGCCTGGAGCTTTCATATTTTTCATTTGTTTAACTGCAACTTTGACTTCCTCACCAGAAACATGGGAATCTGCAGGAAATTCAAAGGTAGAGTCATTGATTGTTGAAATACTATTGGCAACTGATGTTTCTTTACGGCTGGTCATGGAAGCGCCAAGATTATGTGAACTAACAAAATGAAGCCCAAGTGCATTTGCCTTTTCCTCGGATGTAATCAAAGGAGAATCCTCAACAATAAGAGGAGGAATAGGCTTTGGTTTGTTTTTAAGAACTTTTGAAAGTTTCCAAAATGGTTTTGAATAATTCCCAAGCTGGCTTACATGTTTTGAAAATTCTTGATTTCTGATATTGTCAAGTCGGTCTTGTATGATTTTGTTCAAATTGTTAACTGAAATCTTTTGTCATAGTCCCCAGTCCGTTGATATTGTCTCCTATAAACATTCCTAAGTCTAATCAAGTGTTTAGTATCTACGTCAATATCAGTTACCTTAAAATTAACAGGAACCTCCCGAACGTTGGCAGCCTCTGCTTGGTTGATAGCCTGCTGGATCACCTCCAGCGAACGATCAATATCAGCAGAAGTTTCCGGGTGTTGATCATAGTCGATGTTGCTGTCTACCACTTGCTGAAACTGCTGCCAGTCAACGTTGTGGTAATCTTTCCGGGTTGGTTGCCGCTGCGGAGTAACGGAAGCTCCAACCTCCACAACCACCGGATAGTGATCAGAACTCAACTCTTCAAACACCTCAGGATGAGCCACGTTCTCAGCCATATTGGTAATGAAGAAATCGATGATTGAGTGATTCCCAGACCGAGCCACCCTCGTTGGACGATCCGGACTCACAACGTTGTAGTATCCGTTTTGCAGATCGTTGTGCAGAATCACTCCGTTCCGATTCCTCCTGCTGTTGCCCCAAACTTCATGCTTCGCGTTGAGGTCACCAGCGATGATGTACTTTGCGCTCCGCCGTGTCAGCTTCTGGATATCGCCCTTCAGTTTTGCTGCTGAACCATCTCTGGCATTCACCTGACGTGGGCAGTATGCAGCAATGAAGAGTACTGGGCCAACCGAAGTGGGAATTTCCACTCCAACGGCCTCGATGATGTCCAGCTTAAAGTGTGGCAGCCGGCGTGGCTTGAGATCACGATGAACAGCGACAAGCACACCTCCTCCTCCAGACGTGGTCCTGTCGAGCTGCGTCGCAATCTTGTAGTTTTGCAGATAAACTTTTTCACCGGGCTTCAGATGAGTTTCCGTGATGGCAGCTACGTCGATCTCCTTCTCGCGAAGAAAATCCACCAGCTCTAAGTTCTTCCTCCTAATGGAGCAAGCGTTCCAATTCAGCAGCTTGAGGGACCTACGATCCATACTGGATGACGAACGAGGTCAGCACTTCAATCTGCTGGGTCTTGGTTTTGCATCCACGCAGTGCAGCGGACATCTGTTTGAAAATATTGAGGAGTTCGGTTGAGGTGTAAAGATCATTACCATTTTCCTCAACTGCTGGTTCTTGGGTTGGTCTTGGCTCCTGGCTGAAGCCCGGTGGTGGCGGTCTCGGCTCCTGGCTGGAACCCGGCCGTGGATGATTCATCTCAGCTCTCTTCCTGGGATCCAACGGCAACGGTGCCAAGTTCGGGACCTGGCGTCGCGGTTGAAGAGGTGGAAAATTTTGCTCCACCAGGGCTGGAGGAGTTCTACGACGCTGAGGCTGATTCTTCGTCGATGCTTGCTGCCGAATTTTCACGAACTCAGCTCTCTTGGGGCACTTTCGGTCGGTTGACGAATGCTCACCGTTGCAGTTGAGGCACTTCACCAGCGAATCTTGGATGCACTGGGACGTGATGTGCGCATCAGTACCACATTTGGCGCAACGACGCTTCAGGTGGCAGTTCTTACCTCCGTGCCCGAAGCCCAGGCAGTTGAAGCATTGTGTGACGTCACGATGCACTGGTCGGTATCGCTCCCACGACACGATAATGTTGAAAACCGCTCGGATTGCCTTCAGCTCAGGAAGCGTCGTCGATCCCTTAGCCAAATGCAGCAGGTAGAGCTGGTCACGGTACTTGATGTCTTTGTTGCGTCGGCTCATTTTGTGCACGGCCAACACATCCAGTTTCAAAACTTTTAGCTCGGCAGCTAATTCCTCCACTGGCATGTCGTACAGACCTCTGACGACGATTTTGAACGGCTTATCCATGACGACATCATGGGTAAAGTACTCCGCCTCGTTTTCGGTCAAGTAATCCTTGACCAGTTGATAGTGCTGCCTGGATTGCACCAGCACCTTAAATCCGTCCTGACACAGACGAATGTTGCCTTGGACTTTCCCAGACTTGATGAGTTCAACAAGCCCCGCACGAAAGTCGATCGTTGCTGCTGATTGCCTCACATAAAAAGGAGGCAGTTTCTCCTTTCGCTGTTTCACTTCATTCTCCTTTGCTTCCGCTACCTGGTCCTCGTCAGGCAGTCCAGCGAACTTGTTGTTCTTCAAAAGCTGCTCCTCGTGCGATGAAGAGTTCTCCTCCTCCTCATCCATCGGTACAGTACCGTCGCTCTTTTTCGTCTTTTTGCTGTTCGATGTCACTTCCAAAAGCACCTTCCTTTTGGAAATTCCCGGTTTTTGGCCATCAGTTGAGGCCTCAACCTTCCTTTTGGAAATTCCCACTTTTTTGCCTGCTTGAGCCGCAGGTAGGGCAATATTGCCGGCGTTTTGCGCCGGGACGCGACGAGTCATGTTGATTCAGACAACCTTCACCAACGAATGCTCGGATAACAATGGGTTCGATTGACCTTGAAAGATGTTGTTTAAAAAAGTTGTTCAAAAATAACTTTTTTTTATATCATTGGCTGTTTTTGAGCTACGTCATGTCTCAAAATGGCTTTTTACATTGTGACTCAATTTTGAGGATAGATATGAATTCTGCATAAGTATAAGAGCGCCTAAATTTATTTTTGTGAAAAAATGACCCTTCTGGGTCAATGTAGATTCGAAAAGAACATTAAATTTCACATTTCACAAAAAAATTTACAGTCGAGTAACGAGATATCAAAAAACGGACCTCGGATTCGTGATCAGGGACAAAAGTTACCCCTTAGAACAAAGTTTCACGCAAATCGGAGAGGGATCGGGGCAACTTTTCCCAATTTCGTGTGAGTTGGTAGAGAATTACCCATTTAAAAATGTTAATTATTTTTAATCAAACCATACCTTGTGTGAAATCTATACATTTCTTTTCAATCTTTTCGATCAAATCATGCCTTGCGTAAAATCTATGAATTTCGTCATAGCCGAATACATTTCAAATATTATTTTTTTACACAAATTGAGCAAACTTTGTTCAGTAATACAAAATAGAGATCAACAAAATTGTACAATCGATACTATGAAAATATTATTCCATCTTTAATAAATCGGTACACTTTCCAGTACAGAATTTTTTTTGGCAATTCCGTCGTAAAACTACTGACTTTTCCTATCTTTCTCGAAAGACGAAACGACCAAAAATAACTAAGTTCTACTTTTCAGTACTGAAATGGGTGATGAAAAATTGAACTTTTTAGCACTAGTATCGAAAATTAATATTTTCTAATATTTTTTTTCATTTTCACGGTGAATCTGAATATACTTAACACATGGATGTTTGACATAAAATTTCATTCAAAGAGCGTTTTTTCGGAATTGCAGAAAATATTATTAGCAACTCGTTGCAAAACTTGATTTTCAGCACTCGTTGTAGATATCCAACTCGGTAAACCTCGTTGGATAAATGTATGAGTCGAACTGTTTTTTTCTTCTTTTTGCAACTTATTAGATATTTAGTATTTTTTTGACAGTAGTAAAACGGTTTTCATTCCTTTAATTTTTGTAAAATTTTCTGAAAAAAATTGAAAATCTTGAAATTTGTTTTGTACTCACAAAGAGACGAGGCATTCCTGTTTATTTCGTTATTACAAAATTGGAAACAAATAAGATTGAAATGGTTTTTTAACTCTCTCCTCCTTTTTAACTAGGCCTTGGAAGAAATAAATGAAATCAAATTGTAATGGCCATTACAAATTTCGATTTTTTTTCGCTTTTTTCGTATAAAATATTTTATTAATATAGCATTACATTTGAAGAGCTCCAAAACATTTTGTTTGGACATTTTCAAATGCAAGTCTTGTTTTATTCTTTATAATAACAGATCAAGCAAACTGTTTCCTAAATATTTTCATTTAAAAAATGAGGGCTTACTTGGTAACACTGGGAAATATTGATTTTAACCTATTTTAGATTTCAAGAGGTTTATACCAAAACAACCTGCCGTCCGATCAACTTAGAGAGCATAAGATATTATCTTAGTTACTTGCAGCTTGCTGAAAAAACTCTAAAACAGAAAATTGTTGGAGTTTTCTCCGCTTTATTGCTTTTTTTTGTTTAATTTGAATATAATTTGAACTTAAATCGAAAATTTTGGTCTTAAAGTAATTTATTTGACAAGTTTTTTTGTATTGCAAGTTTGATTTTACATCTAAAAATAGTTTCAATATTGTTTTTGACTCTATGTTTGATATTTTCTAAAAACTATGTTTTTTCTTCAAAAGTTCATAACTCTGGTACCAGGTGCTGCATATGCTGAAGATGTCTTGTTTGGTCCCCTAGAACACATTAAAAAAAGTAAAAATGCCTTTTTGGGAATTTTACTTCAAGCTACAAAAAGTGAACTAAAAATCGTTTTTTTTGTGTAACATTTCCTTACTGAAATTTTCTAACCATAATGGACTGAAAAAAACGGGTAAAAGAAAATTCTTTTCAATAAACAGATTTGTGAATTTTATATTTTAAGGAAAATTGGAAAATTTAATAATGCAAAATGGCTTTTTGACAATTTCTTCTAATAAAAAATCTAATTTATTAAATAGAAGCATTTGGTCTAACAAAATTTGTCCAAACGAAACATTTTCATTTCACTTTTGAGTTTTGTTCAACCCTTGGTTAAGTTTCAAATATAATAACTAGGGCTAGTGATTTTTCGCGATTTCACGGAAGCCGCGTAATCCGCGAAATTCGCTCCAGTCCGTGAAATTTGGGAAATACCGTGAAATGCCGCGAAATTCGAAATATTCAATCGATAAATCGCTACTCAGTGCATTCAAGCTTAATTTTTTTAATTCAAGCTTTTTGAAAGACTTTTACAAGCATTTCAATTCCAAAAAGATTTTAAAAGAACATTAATCAACACTTTTTTGATAAAAAAAAGCAAAAACTATTTTTTTTTTTTTTTTTGTTAAATTTAGTTTTATATAAAACGACAATGAAGAATTTTATTTAAATATTTTAAATATGTATTTTAATTCGATTGATTGGTAAAATAATATATTTTGATGTCATATTTGTTAACCATTTTGCAATGTATTATATTTTTTCTTGAATTATATCAATAAATATAAAAAACTGCTTTCAATGAAGTATTGCCTGAACTTTATTAAAATACTAAAAATTTTCCATTCTGAAATTAAGGAAAGCTAAAAAAAATTTTGTAGCAATTAATTTAGTGATTCTAGTTTTGATGAATTAGAGGTTCAGGACGTGCTTCGTTTTTCAAATGAATAATTTGTGTCAGGGAGTTTTATTTTTTATCTAGAACTACTGCTAACCTTTTAGACACTTTTCTGTTAATAATTTTGCTAAAAGAATACATTTTTACGTTTATTTTGAGCAGTTTTAGAGTACCGTGAAATTGCCGTGAAATTTCAATATTTTGTAATTGGCATGCCGCGTAATTTCGATTTCTTTGCCGTGAAAAATCACTAGCCCTAATAATAACTAACATTATGTTTTCATAGTTTATAAAATTGTTAGGATTGTTTATTTAAAACACAATTAACTATTTTTTTGAGACGAATGCACGGTTTCAATATATTTTGTTGAATTTTCAAATTTTCCTTCGGACCTGACCACTTGGTTTTTGGCGTCGTAATGTTGCATCTGAATTATATAAAAAATTACAGTAGTGAAGTAAAGTTACTTTAGTTTTGAGAATTTCTTGTGGGTCAATTTAATTCACTTGAATCGCCTTCCAATCGAGCTTTATTTCGGTACCGGTACCATAAACGCCACTATTTAGATCATTAGTCGATCGCACACTGCACATTAGGGTGTAATATCAAAATCGATTTTCCAGCACAGCACTTTTCCAGTTCCTTTTGGGGTCCTAAACAACTCCCCAAAGTTTGGGCATGATTGGTTTAGTCCTCACTTTGCGCAAAGCGATTCAATTTTCCATATAAATTTGTATGGGAAAAACCATTTTTTGAATTTTGATATTTATAAAATCCACGTTTCAAGCTGTACTAAATCCGGATTCATATTCGGATGCTCTGAAAGGTGCTCTACAACTTTCCCGAAAAGAGTATGGTGCTAGCATGTCCCTGAAAGAAGATACAGCGTCCTCAAAACTCGTCTAAAACGTGATTTTCGAGCAAAAAACACGTTTTAGACGAGTTTTGAACACGCTGTATCTTTTTTTAGGAGCAAGTTAGCACCATACTCTCTTCGAGAAAGTTGTAGAGCACCTTCCAGAGCATCCGAATATGAATCCGGTTTTAGTACAGCGTGAAACGTGGATTTTATAAATATCGAAATCCAAAAAAATGGTTTTTCCCATACAAATTTATATGGAAAATTGAATCGCTTTGCGCAAAGTGAGGACTAAACCAATCGTTCCCAAACTTTGGGGAGTTGTTTAGGACCCCAAAAGGAACTGAAAAATTGCTGTGCTCGCTAAATTTGGACAACTTTATTTTTTTCCATACAACCATATTACACCCTACTGCACATATCTAAGCATGAAGGGCACCACACCAATAGTGCTGCTTTTATTGCAAAAAGTGACAAAGCCATTTGGCCGTAACAAGAAATTAGTGACACATTATTTGAACAAATTAACCTCCCAGGTCAACTGTTGTTGGTTATCTTGTGTTGGCACTCGAAGAAAACCCAAGTTCAGCATCAACCTCGATGGGTGCTTTTGAGTCTTAATTGGCAATTTTATCCTCATTCAAGTGTGACTTAGTTTGTAATCACATGTTAGACACGACACGATGTCAGTTTTACAATTCAGTTTAATTCACTAAAATAACTCAATATTTCCAGTTGCTCCTTCGCACCTTGCTTCTACTGGAATTGACCTGCCATGCCTTGGGCAAGGGAGCTTTTCTGGAAATGCTGTTCGACGAGACGAGTGTGTTTCTGCGAAACGATACAGTGAAGCGCATCCCTGATACGAAGAACTTCCTGAAGGAGTACGACTTCATTGTGATTGGTGCTGGCTCTGCCGGATCTGTCGTAGCCAACCGGCTGTCGGAGGTCAAGGGTTGGAACGTGTTGCTGCTGGAAGCTGGCAAGGACGAAAATATCCTTACGGATGTTCCGCTGACTGCTGGATTGACCACAATTACAGGTGAGTTAAAAAAAGTCAAACCAATGTTGACAAAAAGATAGTCGAATCGGTCTTTCGGTAATTTAAAGTTTTCTCGTAACGAAATTATTACTTGATTACTTTTATATTATTAATTGGTTTCAATCTTGACGGAGTTTCCTTTAACAGAGAAGTTTTCATGTTTATGTATTTTTGAGCTGTTAAGGTAACTCGAACCTTTAACCCGTAAAGACACGCAGACTACCCCGAGGAGAGTGCTTTCGAGGTGGTTTTTATAGAAGCAAACCGCCAACTAACTTCTATCGACGTCCAACAAACTACGATCCGCACACACAAACTGGCCAACAAAGACTGTTGTACGGTTTCGCGGGTTATTTTTAGAAACCGGCCTTCGTAGTGGTGAGTGGCCGCGACTGCGCGCAAGTCAACGCGAGAGAATGCTGTGTGAGGCGCATGAGCGGTCCCCGGTCACCTGTGTGTACGATCAACCGTACAAGGTGCAATTGTTGGATAACTCTCTCAGCGGAAGAATAGTGTTTGGGGAATCGTCCGGAGATCGACGATGCACGGTATAGTTTGCGTTGCAGCGTAGTGTGCATGTGCTTCACTACTTGGCCAAACACGCACACTATCGAGCGGTGCCGGTTTCATTCATGGTTTTTGTTGGTGGAATATCTGAATCAGCTGTGCAGGGTTGTTAGTAGTGAATTGTGAAACAAATCTTGCCCTACTAGTTGAGTAGAACGCACTGAAAATCAATAATTTTAAAATCAGTTTTTTATGGTGCAAAACGTTAATTTTTAGAAAGTTGTTTTATCAAAGTCTTAGTCAAGACCTGGAATAAGATGATTATTTAAAAACCGACATTTTTTTCCGTTTTTAATGGGTTTTAACGGGCATTTCCTTAGTTTGTTACAATTGCCCAACTTTTCATATTTAGTCCAGACTCGATTATCCGTAGCCTCGATTATCCGAAGTTTTTATTATCCGAAGTTTGTATGGGCCTTCGGATAACGGAATCACAACATTTTTTTCGGATTTTTAATTTTTTACTTTGAACATCAAACTCGATTTCTGCGACCCCATTTTAGTCAAATTTTAATGTTTGATTGCCTTAAAAATTACAAAATGCATTTTTTAAATATTTAATCACCGCCATTTTGACCACCATATTGGATTTAAAAATTTCAGGTCACTTTAGAGTAGTTTAGGGGTCATACTAGCTCAACAGTCAAAAATAAGACAACGAAAAAAAAAATATTCCGCCATTCGATATAACCGATAATCGAGTCTGGACTGTAATTTTAAAATTAATTTTATATGGTGCAAAAGGTGATTTTTTAGAAAGTTGATTTATTAATGTCTTAGTCAAGAACTGAAATAAGATGATTACCGTAATCTGGGGCGATTTGGGCCAGCCAAATCAAGCAAAACAATGTAATAGGGCCAATGTGAAGTATAAACAAAGAGTCTATCCTGCTCTCGTCAGTTGATGTTTACATTAGGAATGAGCAAGATAGACTTTTTGTTTACACCTCGACAATGGCCCTTTTACATTGTTTTGCTAGACATTTTTTTAGCCTCGTTACAGCACAATATTAAGATATTTTTGTTAAGTTTCGGTTGGAACATACGCAGAACATCAAAGTTAGTGTTTTGTTTTCCAAATTTCAAGCTTTTAAGTCAGGGGTGCTCAAAGTTTTTGGAAGCCGGGTCAATTTTGAAGCTCAAATGAGTTTGAGGGCCAAAGTCATAAAATAGGTTATTTAAAAAATTAACTAAAAAGACAATAATCAGTTGAAGTGTTTTGTTTTTGAACATTTTCATTGATAAAAATAATAGAAAACATAAAATGACAGTTTTCTATCACTTTTGTTTTAGGCATTTGAAAATAAAAATTTGGTTGAATGTACTTGCGTTTTCATAAAAATTTTAAAGTTAATTTTTTATGTTTCAAAAATGGTGACATGTAATCAATTTATTTAACGACGTGATTTTATCTTTAAATTAGGTGTATCTAAAGAAAAATCGTCGAGAGCCAGAATGTCAACATTTCGATGAGAAAAATGTTAGAATACGTTTTAAACATCCGTCAAGTTGATTTGCAATCATTATTTTCAAAAATTGTAAAATTCGATGAAACAAAACATACTATCAAAAAAAAGGAGTATTTACTAAAATTCCATTTAATATTAAATGAATCCGAAATATTCAAAATGATTCTAAGCACAGAGGAATGCATTTCAATTGAATTCAGCAAATTTCACTCTAAGTGTAAATTATTAGCAACAGCCTAATTTCCCCAATTTAACATTTTGTCTGCCTGAATCAGATGGTAATTAATCAAATTCGTTATCCAACTGTCATGAGTTCGAATCCTGAGGGAAGGTTGCTAAGTGCACAGTAAGTTTGAGGGTTAGTTCAACTTTATATGAAAAACTTCTATTTTTGCAATTATTATTACAGATAATTAAATAAATTATTACAGATTTCTACCTACGTAAAATTTGAACGTATTACAAACATTTACAAACATGTTTGAAGAAAATTTGGACGATATTTACTAGTTTCACTAACATTAAAACGTGTGAAATTGTTAAGATTTTCGAACAAAATATTCGTGTTGTAAAATGGATATCAAAATATCAAAATATCAATAAATCATTTGTTTTTTTTTAACACAAAATAGAAAAAAAGTTTAATATAAACATTAGTTTTGAAAAGTATAAAATCACTTTACAAGTAGTCAACGGGTCATTTTACATGATCATTCAAAATGGGTCTGCGGGCCACAAAAAATTCACCTAGCGCCGCCATACCCCTGTTTTAAGTACTCTAAAAACGGCTGTCCCTATTCAGACCGTAGTCCCAATTCGCCCCAGTTGGCGGTATTAAAAAATCCGACAGATTTTTTACGTTTTTAATGGGTTTTAACTAGCATTTCCTTAATTTCCTTAATTTGTTACCCTTCAATCAAAACTAATCATTTCCATTTTGCATTCAACACACAGGGTACAACTGGGGCTACAAAGCGGACCCGATGGAGGGTGCCTGTCTGGGGCTGGAAGAAGGCCGCTGCGGCTGGCCCAAGGGACGCGGGCTGGGCGGAACCAGTCTGATCAACTTCCTCATCTACACCCGTGGCCATCGGCGAGACTACGACGACTGGGAACGCGCGGGAAACTTTGGCTGGGGCTACCGGGATGTGCTGAGGTACTTTAAAAAATCCGAACGGGTCAAGATTAGCAAGTTGAAGCGTTCGCCGTACCACTCGGACAACGGGTACATGGACATTGAGTACTCGTCGTATGAGACGCCGATGCTGAGGTCGTTCATTGAGGCTGGCAAGCAGATGGGCTACCAGGAGACGGATCCTAACGGGGATGTGTTGATGGGCTTTTCGAAGGCTCAGGCGACGATGAGGAACGGGCGGCGGTGTAGTTCGGCGAAGGCGTTTCTGAGGCCGGTGGCGCACAGACCGAATCTGCACATTTCGGTGAACTCACGGGTGACGCGAATTTTGATTGATCCTATTACCAAGACTACGTATGGGGTGGAGTTCATTAAGGATCGTAAGCGGTTCGCGGTCAAGGTCAGCAAGGAGGTGGTTTTGTCCGCGGGAACTATAGGTTCGCCGCAGCTGCTGATGCTTTCCGGGGTGGGACCTCAGGAGAATCTGCGGCAGGTGGGCGTTCCGGTGATTCAAAATCTTGCCGTGGGGTACAACCTGCAGGATCACGTGACGCTTCCGGGGTTGGTATTCACCGTGAATCAGCCGGTAACGATCCGCGAGCGTGACATGCGTGCTCCGCCGATCGTGTTGGATTACTTGTTGAACGGGAGGGGCCCGTTTACGATTCCTGGAGGTGCGGAAGGGGTGGCTTTTGTTAAAACGAACGTGACATTTTTGCGTAAGTTCGTTTTGTTAATACAATGTTGTTTAATGAGTGTAAGTTTGTTCCAATTATAGCTCCGGACTATCCGGATATTGAGTTGGTGCTTGGAACCGGTGCGTTCAACAACGACGAATCTGGATCGCTGCGGGCTGCTTTCGGATTCACAAAAGAGTTCTACGAAAAGACTTACAGTTCAATCGCTGGCCAGCATGCATTTGCGATATCACCGGTGCTCATGCGACCGAAAAGCCGGGGTAGAATTTCGCTGAAAAGCAAGAATCCGTTCCATTGGCCTCGGATGGAGGGTAACTTCTATCAGAACTACGACGACTTGGTGGTGCTACGGGAGGGAGTAAAACTGGCCGTACGGATAGGAGAATCGTCCAAGTTTGCTCGGTTCGGAGCGAAGCTGCACAAGACGCCGTTCCACGGGTGTGAACATCTACGGTTTCGCAGTGACGAGTACTGGGAATGCTGCATCCGAAGGGTCGGGACAAGCTTGCAACATCAGGTGAGCAACGGACTGCATTAACGCTACAACTAATACTAATAAGATTCTGTTTCAGTCCGGAACATGCAAGATGGGCCCAGCGACAGACTCTTCAGCGGTGGTCAATCCGGAACTATTGGTGTACGGCATCCGAGGACTTCGAGTTGCGGACTGCTCGATTTTCCCCGTTATTCCGGCGTCCCACACTAATGCGGTCGCATTCATGGTCGGCGAGAAGGTATCTGATATGATCAAAGAGTACTGGTCCAACGAGATTCGGTAACTGTTGAGGCAGGAAGCACGGAACAAAGTTGCCATCGGAAAGTGTACTCTAGTCAAAAGTTACCATAGCACTGTAAGAGATGTTACCGAACAGAGATCATCAAGACTATCGCTTATTTATGATTCATTGCATATCTCTCTATTAGATGACTGATTGTTTCGAGTTTTAAAAATCGAATTCTCATTCAAAATGAAGTATTATCGAATGTCCACTACGCTTAGCTTGCAAAGTTTCATTGTGTTTACACTTGAATCTCGAATGCCTCTGTTTTCCATTTCAGACGATCTGTGTTTATCTCAAAAAAGTGTAAATAGTATTAAGCACCCGCACCCGAACCTAAACGTTAAGTAATCTAATAAAGTACATGTGAGACTGTTTAGTTTAAATATCGCAGTGTGTTTACATTCCGCCCACGATTCGCCACGATCGCGATTCCATTTGCCAAACCGGATTCCGTTGTAGATGTGAGCATCTCATTCACATGCTCCCCCCCCCCCACCCTATACATTCTAATGTCAGCCTGCTGGAAAAACTCAATCGAGTGAAATTCCTTAAAATCGTTTGTTTTGGTTTTTTATACACACACACACACGCACACTTTTTTCAACCCACCACACCCCACACGCACACACATCCGCGATGGGAAACGTGCACGTGCGGTTTTGCACTATACTCCATTGAAAAAAGTGTTCGGGTAGTCATTACACGCAGACGAGTGATTTCTTCGTTCTTCGGGAGTTGCAGTACTAGAAGGGAAGGTTGTAGTTGTTGTTGTCGTTGGGTGGTGCCACTTCGGTTACATGGAACGTTGTGCCGGCGCATGCGGCCGGTTTGTTACTGTTAGAATGCCGCATGTAAGTGAATTACTGTGAATGGTCCTGGAAGTATATTCTGAATTTGTTTGGCTCATCAAATAAATTAGTCGATTCCATTGTTTTATTGTAATTTATTCCTAAATAAAATCAAGGCGTTATAATTAAAAAAGTAGCTTTATCCACTTTAAGCTGGTTGATACCTTCCACACATTAATATACTTTAGGCTCAACGGAGAGGTATTTTGATTACACATCTAACGATTGTCGCTTGATAGATTCGCTTATCTTTATTGGGACCATCCACAAACCACGTGGACACTTTTTTGGAAATCTCAACCCCCCCCCCCCCTTTTTATGGAGCGTGGACAATCGTCATACCCCCTAAAGTGTCCACGTCGTTTATGGATGGTCCATTATAAAAATATATGAGATTCGGCCTCAAAAAAGTGTATGAATAACACTTAAGTGTTCATAACTTTTGATAGGGTTATCAGATTTTTGAAGTTTAAAGGGTCTTTTGATTACCTATCCAACGATGGGTCGCATGATAGACAACATTTTTATGAAAATAACTGAGATCCGGCCTTAAAATGCGTATAAATAACACATAAGTGCTAAAAACTGTTGATAAGGTTAGCAGATCTTCAATGTTTTGGGCTCGTCGGAATGATCTTTCAAATACCGTTCTAAAAATGTATAACATGACGAGTAGGGTGGGTCAGAAATGCAAAAAGTTGAGGTAGATCGGATAGGCGGGCAGAAAATCATAGTTCTCCTGAAAATTTCAGCCAATTTGGTTGAGAATTCGAGGTGCCCATTCGATTTGAAATATGTATTAGATTTTAGTATGGGGAAAACGGCACTTTTTACATTTTATTTCCCAGAAATTCCAAATTTGAACCAAATTACATTCTGTGCGAGGTATTTATAGATTTTGATATAAGGAACAACTTTGTAGAACATCGCGAAACGATCTGAGTAAATCTGGCTTAGTTATAAGTGGTTTAAGTCTTGTGGATTTTCCAGGGTCAACCAAAGGATTAAAGTATAGCCTTTTTATCAAAACGGTCACTATGATCAAAGAAACAAAACAGTCTGACAGATGACGAATTTGTTTATATTTGTTGGCAATTTTTGTGAATTCGACAGGGGGATGCTAAAGGTTGCCATCTTGGGTGATTGAGATTGATAACGCGCGCAAACTGTGCACAGTGAAAACAAACATATTTTGTTCAATAATAATTCAGTTTGTTATAAGTATTGTTATAAGAATTACTGTAGTAAAAGTCAAATTACACAGTAGATAAGTTAAACGTTTCATGTGATAAAAGTACAACTTTAAATGTGGCCCAATGTGTGCTTAATATCCCTAATGACGAGTTTTCTCACAAAAAAAAAATCATTTTACGAACTTCCGTACTTTCTTCAAAATGGTTTTTTAGCATAACTTTTGAAGTCCGATTGATCCACACGGGCGTTTTTTTTATTTTTTTGAAGTCAACAGGAATTTATGGGACCTCAAAACGAATCGAATGAGACCAAAACAGTCCGAATTGGTTCAGCCAAAGCTGAGCTAATTGAGTGAGAATATTTCGGTGCACACATCCACAACCAAACACAAACACAGACATTTATTCTACATTTATTTTTTGATTCTGAGTCGATATGTATACGTGAAGGTGGGTCTAGGAGCTTGTATTAAGAAGTTCGTAAGAAGTTTCGAGTGATTTTATAGTCTTTCCTCAGTAAATTATTAGAAATACTATTCTATGATTTTCTAGAATGCAACATTTTTTTCCATTTTAAAGCAGGAGTGTGGGTTTTCTACTTTATAAATATTTGAAATCTGCTGTGGATTTTTAAAATGCAAACTTTGAAAATCAATTGCTGTCGTTTGTTAAGAAATCGATCATAAAAATTGCAACTTGTGTGTGAATTCATGTTATTTTGATGAACTGTAGAATATTATTTCGATAATATTCAAAATATTTTAAATAAGTCTATAAGTAGAAAAGAAATGACATTAGAGGAAATTGATTTTTCTCTCATTTAAGTCTTATTAAGTTGTATATATGCTACACCCAAAGTTAAAAAACGAGGGGATAGTCCTCACGAAAAGAAACATTCGCATTCGCATTCGCATTCGCATGGAGATGGTGGGTTGCAGACTGGATTTCGTCATGTATATGTGATAATTGTCCAGCCCAGGTTGCTTAGAAATTGATTAGAGGGAATTCAAACCAATTCTACCAGAACAGGACAGGTAGCACCATGAAAGCCATCCATTGCCGGCCGCTCCCATCTCCACCATTCACCGGGAGAGGAATAAGGATTAGGAACACGGGAAGTGTTGATGCTGAACTTACTTAGAAAAAGGTAGCGAAACCGCAGGCTCTTTTTCCCAACCTTATTGTGGAACTCGATCAAACTGACAATTTGATAAAATTTAATCAAATTTAAACAACAAGGATGCGTAAATGTCGCGTGGAGTTGGCAGTTGTGATGGGAAAAGGTCTGGGATTCGCCCTAAGCAAGCGATACGACCATTGGCATAAATGAAGTTAACTGTTAGATTTTTATTCTCAAGGCAAGCAATCGGATGCTGCTGATGAGACAATTCCCGTTTAGATTAAGTGAGGTTTATTATTTTAACAGGATTGAAAATTTATTCTCAAAGCACGCAGTCGGATGCTGCTGCTGAGAAAGTGTTATTATTATTTCAGTATATTTTATATTTTAATCCCGACGCGAATATTTGTTTGAGATCTAATCTTAGACAGCCGGCTGTGGAAGGATAAGATCCATGCGCCTAAATTTCAATCATCATTTATTCCAATACGATACATTGTTACGTTTACGGAAGCGGCTCTCCTGTGAGCAAAATTAATAAAAAAGGGACCATCCATAAACCACGTGGACACTTTAGGGGAAAGGGGAGAGGAGAGGGTTTCTGGCGAATGTCCACACTCCATACAGAAAGAGCTTTTATTAGTATGGACAATTGACCACGAGGGGGTTGAGGGGAGGCGGTGGAGGGGTTTGAGATTTCACGTGGTTGTCCACGTGGTTCATGGATTGTCCCAAACCGAAAACTAACGTGTGTCAACTACTGGAAAATGTGCATTAGCAAACCGACAACGACCACAGCATTATTTGAATGAATCATCCAGCACTTTCCTCTCCTAACCAAGCCACCCTTCCTCCTCAAGCCCACCAGAGCAGCTGAAAAGAGAACAAAAAAGAACGCTCTCACCCGATGCATCAGCGACATCCTCGAGTCCAACTGTAGACGAAAGCTTTCAAACTCTCACAGAGAGCCGCCGGGCCGGCCCCGCTCAGCAGCTCTTCACACCAACAAATTGCACAGCTTCTCCTTATTTTTGGTTGCCAGAGCAAAAGCTCTTTTTCTGCAGCACACGAACACTATCCGTTTCGTCGATTTTTCTTCATCTCTGTAAATGTCATCTCACGGCCAACCTCTCGCAAGCTACTCGAACCAATACTCTCACCCAACACAAATCTCTCCAACTATGCTTCTCTTCATCGATTTTTTTCTTCTGCTTGCCTCCTGTCAAATATGGCCTAACAATTTGTACCAAAACAACACAATTTAAATCGCGATAAAAATGATTATAACACCTATTATTACTGATATTCCACATTTCCCGTGTAACTCTCTTCACTAACAAACGAATAAAACCACTTTTGCCGCGAATACGCCAATTTTCGCCGAAAAAACGCGAAGATACCGGGAGCATTACACAAACGCGTCATGCTCTTTTCCCTAGGGGGGTGGCCCGATAGTCCTCACGAAAAGAAACGTGAGGAAAGTGCTATATTGCGAGAGTATAGTCCTCTCGCGTGTTCATTCGTTCATTGGAACAGTTCATCCTATGAGTGGTTTATATGGACAAACGACCGCCTCTTAGTCACCGAAACATGTTGGCCCATACGGCAAAGGCACGGTTCAATATGCCGAAGGTCTTGGGTTCGAGTCTCGTTACCGGTACTTTTTTTTTGATAGATGAACTTTTTTGGAAAATGAACCATGAGTAAAGTACTCTCGGTAATTTCGGGATTTATCCTCTCAGTCCGCACACAGTACCATTTTACTACCGAATCGTGCTCTTTATCCTCTCATATGCCGATGCCCAGTTCTGGGTGTAGTGATTTTTGCTAGAAAATCTAACAATTTTAACTCCTTCATAAATAACATTTGAATAGACATTTCAGTTTGAAAACATTACAATATCGAGACTTTTCGAAAAACATGGGCAAATATCGCAGGATTACAGTAAATAACTAATCTTTAAATTGTTGTCAACACAAAAAAGAGTCGATTCTCTAAATCGTGAATTGTGTTCACGAATTTGAGAATCGCAAAGGAATATATTTACCACGTTTATAGCGCAAATGCACCATAACTCATGAATAAATTTCTTCCTTGTTCTCAAATTTATGAACACATTTCATCATTACGGAAATTGATTTTTCTGTGTACATAAAAATTGAATAAATACGACGAGTAATGAAAAACGAGTTATGAAACGTAGTAGGATTTTTGGCCCTTTATGATTCGAAAATTTCAACCCATTGACCCATTTCAAATGTTAGTCTTGACTTTGAAATTTTTGAGATATTTTTTCCAAAAAGATCGGAAAGCAATCAGAGGCATCTTCAATGTATCAATTGATATGATCTTTTATGAATAAAAAAAAATCATTTGGGGAAGCTCATGGTAGACAATTTTACTTGTCGATTGCAAATTTGATTTTATCTGTTTTTTTTTTCTAAATAGGTAATCCTGATCAATTCCTGCAATATCTTTTCCCAAGACTCCAAATCGATCAGAAAATTTCTCCAGAAGATACAGATTTTCGAATATTTATGAACCAGTTTCGTATAGATAACTGAGTGAATGTTCTTTGAATTTTTGGATTTGGATAAAACTTTGTCTATGCATCCCTAACACATAAAAAAAGTTGAATTTTGGAATGTTGAAAATTTGGTAGGTTGAATATTACCTCTTTATTTGTTTAATATTACATAAAAAATGTGTAAAAATGTGAACCTGATGAATATTCATCAAAAACTGATGAAAATTCATCATTTTCTGGGGTAAAATTTATCATTTATTTTGCCACAAAATCTGTCACCATTTCCTGATGAATATTACCATAATTTTTTATCTGTGAAGTTAAAAGAAGTAATTTTGCATCATTTGTTTTTCCAAATTATTTTGATTGCAGAGATCAGAAAATTTTGCACATATTTCAATTTTTAACACTGAAAAACGAACCAATAGTTTCCGGGATACCTTCAGTTGAAAATAACAGGCCAATTAGGTGACACTTAGAGAAATTCAATTTAATTGATTCGATTTTTTTGTGAGGTTAATTGCCTAGTTGCCTGATTTTCTAAGATCCAGAGAGAAAATTATAGGAAAATTTCTCTGCTTTTCAAAAATATTATTTTCAGAGGTGCTTTTCTTTCAAGTATTTTTAAAATTAAAAAAAAAAACCAAAAGAAATCGAAAAATTTCGTCCATTCTTTCTGATGCTTAATAACTTTCAAAATAGTCTCAGCTAATACTATTTTATCATAATATAATCCAGAATTCGTATAGCAGCTCTACGGCATTTTTCCCACTTGGTTAGAAGTACTAAGTCAGGTCCATTATTTTCAAAATTCTCTCAATTGTAGGAAAACTTATTTTTGAGAATAGTGAGAATTAAAAAATCACTTGTGCATTATCATTATCATGCAAATTATTATTTGAAAACAAATATGAATTTTCACACACAAAAAATGGTAATTAAATTTACAAATCGTTCTGGCAAACTACGACTGCAATTTCAAGATTTAAAATTATTCGCGCCAATCCAACACCAACTTTCCTCTCCAGTGAACCATTTCCAACCGCACACAATCGCCCTTCACCACTTGGCGCACAAGAGAGCAGCGAAACAAAAGGAAAATCTGTCAAAACAAAACAATGTCTCTTCAACACTGTTGTTGGCCGTTGTTCCATCGTTCTTTGTTGCGCCTTGCCCCTCTCTAGTTATACCGAGTCAGTGTCACTGTGTCAGGCAGCATCGCTACCAACACCAACACGTGGCCACTCGGCACCACGACCACGATGTTTGTTTGTGTTGCCGAACTTTCACGAAATGTGATTTTCTTCGCATTTTCCACCCTGACTTTACACGCACGCACTGTTCGCTTTGAAGTAGCAGCTGTCCGTCAGCGTAGAACAGAACAGAACTTGCAGTCAGTCAGTCTGTTGGCGTTCGGCTCGTCGGAAGGTTGACCTTCGGACGCTCGCGTGGGAACCGGTTGGTTTCGGTTGTTTCGAGGTAGTGGCACATTCGGTTTGGGTTCTGAAGGTGGGCCATTTCCCATACCTGTGGCGCACGGCGTAGTCGTGGAAATTATTCACGATGTGGAAGGAAATTGGAGTGTGGCATGAGCGGAGCAATTCGTGACGTGGTTTTTTTTTTCGTTCTCGTTCTTACGACTTGTTCGACCAAACAACAATGGGTCGTGTGAAGTTTGCGATGATGGATGGGGTTACGATGGGTGAAAAGTTTTCCTGAAGGATTGTTGTTGAAGCGGTTGGCTTTACGGGTGCTGATCCGTGGATTAGATCAAGAACAGACGCATTTACGTATAAGCTGCATGTGTAAATCAGGTCATTGGGGCTGCGGGTTAGTGTACAATGAGTGTTGAGAGAAAGTGAAAGGTGTTTAATGGCAGATATTCTTGTTAAAGTTGATATTCTAGGGAAACCCCAAAAGGAACTGGAAAATTGCTGTGCTCACTAAATTTGGACAACTTAATTTTTTTCCATACAACCATATTACACCCTAGTGTACATTAGGGTGGTCCAAATCCGAGCTTTCTCGGGGTTATCCCCTAAAATCAAAGATTGACCCATGACTAGGCTAGATTCCAACTTTGAGCTCTTTTTGACCACGGGAACCCCTCCCTCTAATTGTTTGAAGTTACTATGGAAAAAAATCTCAAAATATATGGAGAAAAGCAACTGTTACAGTTTTTTACCTGCGGAGGGCGCAATAGTCGTCCAATCTTTATCAATTCTCATATGTAGGACCTTCATTAAATTTGGAACGACTTTCCCGAAGACATCTTATTTTAAGGATTTTTTGTGGAAAAGTTAAGTCGTTGCAAATATTCTTCAAAGTTTATGTAGCCCCCTCCTCCCCATTAAAATTGATCCAAACAATCTGAGGGCAAAAAAAAAATTTAATACGTTCCAAAGATATGTTTTTATGGCAAACGCGAGTTTTTTTTTTGCAAAAATCGTTAAGGGTGCACAGCTCCCGTAGTTTCGAAAATACTAAAATATCTGTAATAAAAATCATGGTGTCAAAGCTCTGGTTGATGTGCACCGTTAAAAACGCAACTTTTTCGGATGGGTCCTCCTAAATGGTTGAACAAAAGATATGGGTTTAATTATGTTTGGCAAAGGAACTTCCATGCCAGATTTGAGCCAAACAGGAGCACTTTTGAGGGGATTCTGCTAGTTTGACGAAGAATCACTGAATACGTAAATAGTTGAGTGTCATGCTCTGGGTTAAAATATGATTGATTTAAAAATTCTGATGTTGTAAATTGAGGTTCGGTAACGGTTTTTTAAGTTTTAGTCTGAAATTGTAATATAAATCGTAACTAATCCAACATTTGATTTAAAAAAAAAAGTAAAAAAAAATGAAATGCCATATTTTCACAAATGGAATATTATAAACATATTCCTAATAAGGATAATTTTTTTCTGAAAGTTCAAACTGCATTTTTTATTTAATTTGATTTATTTGATTTATTTGTGGTTGTTTTATTTTGTCGTTTTTTTAAGTGTCAGGGTCTTCCCTAAGATCAAAGATGTAACTTTGCATCATTAGTTTGCCCATTCAAATTTTTAATATAATTTTGGCATCTATCTATACAAAAATGATTTGTAAATATTCGAAAATCAGTAATTTGTGAAGAAAAATTCAGATTGATTTGTTGTTTGGTAGTTCACATAATAAGAGTTTAAAACAATGTGAATTGCTGTAACCTTGAGATCCAACGTAATCATATGGTGTGATTGGTGAATGTTCTGAAAAATAATGAAACCACAAGCCATGGTTTCAAAAGTTCAATGAAGAAAGCGATGTAACATTAACATTGTTTTACCATAATTAGATTATTTTTTCATAAAATTATTGTTATAAGCTTCTTTTTGGTACTGGGAAAATCATTAGATTTAATAAGTTTTCAAGAAATATTAATTTAAAATCGAAATATCACAATTTTTTTTTTAGATATTTTTCAAGATATGGTGATTTTTTATTTAACTTTTTGTCTATAAAACTTTATTTGCAAAAAAAAAAACATTTTTTTTTATTTTTTGATATATATTAGGGGACATCGAATGCCAACTTTTCAGAATTTTTTTCTTTGACCAAGTTATGAATTTTTGAATCATTACAGATTTTTTCAAAAAATCAAAATATTGGTCGCAAAAATTTTTCAACTTCATTTTTCGATGTAAAATCAAATTTGAAATCAAAAAGTACTTGAGTGAAATTTTGATAAAGTGCACCGTTTTCAAGTTATAGCCATAAAATATTTGTAAAAAGCTGAGAAAATTCTCTACATTTTACCTTTTTGAACTTTGTTAATACGACCCCAAGTTGCAGAGATATTGCCATGCAAAGATTTGATTTTAGAAAAAAAAAAAAAAAAACAAGACAAGTTAAACAATTTTAGCGACCAATATTTCCATTATTTGAAACAAAAACAGTGTTGATTCAAAAATTCATAACTTGATAAAAAAAATTGCAGAACCTGGAAATTTCTGAAAAGTTGGCATTTGATGTTCCCTGAAACATATCAAAAAATAAAAAAAATAATAGGGGTTTTTTGCCAATGAAGTTTTAGTGACAAAAAGTTAAATAAAAAATCACCAATTTTTTTTACCGTGTATCATTTTTTTAAGTGTAATCCTTATCCACACTTACAACTTTGCCGAAGACACCAAATCGGTCAAAAAATACCTTCAAAAAATACAGATTTTTGAATTTTCATTCATCATTTTTGGATGGACAGCTGCCAAATTTGTATGGAAAATTATATGGACAAACTAATGATGCAAAATGGCTTCTTTGGGCATACCGAAAGCACCATAAAAATTAAAATTAAAAAAATATCGATTTCGTAGTCAAGCTCAGGGGTCAAGGGCCAGACTAAAATATAAACCTAGATATTATCGACATCTCTAGATTGATCTGAGAAACCCTTTTGGTTATAAAATATGAGGCAAAATAAGTTTTGTTGTTTGATTTAAATTATTTTACCAGTTTGCTTGATGAAAACTCAGTTTTTTTTAAATAAAGTCATTTTTGGAATATCATGTTGTTTTTTTCAGTGTAGAGAACAAACAACTTCAAAACCATTCGCTTTTTTCCGCTCGAGGCAAGCAAGGTTAAGGAGGTTGTAACAAGGTTAATCCACTGAGTAGCACGAAGTAAAAAAATCGAATTACTCCAACTTGTGTGTGAGTGGGTATGTGTGTGTGCAAAGCAGTACGTTCCAAAACATTGCGCTAGTCCCTCTGTTTTCCGCCCCACCCATCATCATCATCATCATCATCATTGGATGCCGTCATCAGTAGAAGTAGCAGCGCAACAAAAAGAGGAAGGAAAAAAAACACGTGGACCAGAGGTTTGGACCTGTGGAGTTGAGTTGAGAGGGCAAACATGCAAACAGTTCACACGAGGTGAGAAGAAGTGGTGGGGTGGAAGGAAAACTGCAGAGTAGTTTGGGGGAAAAGTGCGAACAAACAGAGAAAGTGGCATTGTGGGGAAAGCTTTTGACGGGAAGGAGCAAGAAAAGAAAAAGAGTGACACAGTGAAGCGGGGAAAATAAAGAAAGGAAGGTGAAGGCAAACAAAAAGTAAACAAGACAAATATATAAACATAAAAGTTTAATCTGGACGGGTCTGGTCGAGGAAGGACCAACTGTCGGTACAAAGTTTGAGGGTGTGTATGTTATAGGTGGGAATTTGTCATTGTTGCATTTTTACAACTAGGTTTTCTTTATGTTTTACCCCTTTTTGAAGTGTAATAAACTCGAAAGGAGCGGAGAGAAGTAGTGTTGTGCTGATACGAGAAGGAAAAGTGAAATTTTCTTTGGATTTTCTTTGTGACTGGTAAGGTTGAGTGACAAAAGTTGTCGGATCTTTGGAGTTTCATAGTTGGAAAATTAATATAGTTGCTGTTTGAGTTCGTTTCCCACAATCATTGGAGGTAAGTTCAGATTTGAATGTTTTTTGAATTGAATAAAATTGAATTATTTATTTTTACGCTTGATATTTGGAACTTTTTTTAATACTTAATTGGGTTTTAAAAGAAAGTACCCTATTTTTGGTTTCAGAAACGCATAACTAAAAATTACAAAAATTGTTGAATTTAAATTGCTGAACGATTTAAATTCTGATTAATTTATTCTTTAGTTATTTGCGTTTCAGGACCACTTAACTCAAGAGTTATTCGGGTCCGAGATTCTGATTCATAAGTCAAAAGGAAGACATAGCAGATAAGCGGTTTTTGTTATTTGATATTCTAAATCCTTAAAATATGTCTTTGTTCAATTAGAGGTCATTCTGTGCCAATTCAAACGAAATCGGGAAAAGTTGCACCGACCCCTCTTTGATTTTTAGGAAACTGAGGTGAAATGTTGTCCTTGATGGACCCCTATAATTTTTGACGTACGGAAAAAAGACGTAATTTTCAGCCTGATCATTTGAAAATTGGGTTTCAAAGGAACTTTAAAGTAAATTGGACACTTAATTAGATGGCATATTGAAAATTTATTAGAAAATCCTATTGTGCATAAAAAAAAACATTGGAGCAGTTTTTTTTTTTTTTAATCCGGCTGAAACTTTTTTGGTGCCTTCGGTATGTCCAAAGAAGCCATTTTGCATCATTAGTTTGTCCATGTAATTTTCCATACAAATTTGGCAGCTGTCCATACAAAAATGATATATGAAAATTTAAAAATCTGTATCTTTTGAAGGAATTTTTTGATCGATTTGGTGTCTTCGGCAAAGTTATAGGGGAACAGCATCTAATTCCAGCGTGCCTCTAATGTTGGCAGGTAAGAACTTTGACATTCAATTAAAGCTAATTAAAAGCGTTTTCAACTGAAATCGAGTGATAAATAGCTCAATAAGAAGTGAGCAAACAAGTTTATATCAAAAGTTTTGCAAATTTAGTTGTTTAAATAGTGAAAATCAGCAAATTGGATGGAATTAGGTGCGAGTGATTATCCTGCCAAAGATACGAGAATTTCCCCTAGGTATGGATAAGGACTACACTGAAAAAAATGATACACGGTAAAAAAATGGTGATTTTTAGTTTAACTTTTTGTCACTAAAACATGATTTGCAAAAAAACACTATTTTTAATTTTTTTTTATTTTTTGATATGTTTTACGGACATATAATGTCAACTTTTCAGAAATTTCCAGGTTGTGCAAAAAATTTTTGACCGAGTTAGGAATTTTCGAATCAACACTTATTTAAAAAAAAAATCGAAAAATTGGTCGCAAAAATTTTTTAACTTCATTTTGATGTAAAATCATATTTGCAATCAAAAAGTACTCTAGTGAAATTTTCATAAAGTGCACCGTTTTCAAGATAAAGCAATATTTAGGATTTTTTTTTAAATAGGCTATAACTTGAAAACGGTGCACTTTATGAAAATTTACTGAAGTACTTTTTGATTGCAAATTTGATTTTACATCGAAAAATGAAGTTGAAAAATTTTTGCGACCAATATTTGGATTTTTGAAAAAAATGTGTTGATTCGAAAATTCATAACTCGGTCAAAGATTTTTTGTTCCCTAAACATATAAAAAAAATAGTGTTTTTTTTTTTGCAATTCAAGTTTTAGTGACAAAAAAATAAATTAAAAATCACCAATTTTTTTTTACCGTGTATCATTTTTGTTCAGTGTAGTCCTTATCCATACCTACAACTTTCCCGAAGACACCAAATCGATCAAAAATTCCTTCAAAAGATACAGATCATTTTTGTATGGACAGCTGCCAAATTTGTATGGAAAATTATATGGACAAACTAATGATGCAAAATGGCTTCTTTGGGCATACCGAAGGCACCAAAAAAGTTTTAGCCGGATTAAAAAACACAAAAAAAATCGAATGACCGAAATCTCAGAGAATTTTTCATTGTTTTAAATCCTCTGCCATTTTCGCTATTCAACAGTAAAAATTTTGAGGCATGTCATTTTTTAGTTAATAATATACTTTTAGAATCTGCAATAACCCAGATTTTTTTTCATTTAGTCTGTAGCTTGGAACAACTTTGAAAGCTTTTTAATATTCTCAAAATGACATGATTTTGACAATGAAAATGTGTTTGAGTCAGCAAATGGACTGCATCACGAACTCACATTTTTTCACAACGACATTTTTCGTAAAAAAAAGTTCAAACTAGTTACTAAGCTACACGTTTTAAGTGTTATTTAATCAGAATTTTTGTATGTCTTGAAATGTATAAGCTCTTCAGAAGAACATGATACTTAAGTTAAGTTTTTAACTAAAATAAAATAAAAAAAATACTAATAAGTAAAGAAAGAAATAAAAAATAGTAGTTCAAGAATAGATCTATATCTATTGTTACCTAATAAAGTGTGAATATATAGATCCTGTCGCAAAATGAAATTATGCCATTATGCATCTCCACACTAAATCATCTGGAGAAAATCTGCTAGTTCAGAAGTAGGGTAATTGGACTAGTTACAAACATAAATCTCTCCGACCCCTCTTCACCCGTTCAGCAAAGAAATAAATCATTTTCAACAAGAAAAATACCAACCAAAAACCATCTTCCCGAGCGAGTTCATACTGCACCTCCCAGTTTTTGAGGGTGGTTCGGGATAATAAAGTGAAAAGATAATAGCATTCAAACAGGTAAATTCCACTTTCTATAGAGCCTGAGTGCAGCAAAAAATATCCGAAGGAATTCGTTTTTCCCCAGAATAAATAGTTCCCTCTGCGAGCTTGTCGACGATGGCAACAATGAAACGAAACTTGGCACAGAATGAAGAAAAATATGTTCGTACAGAAACTCGACTAACTTCACTGCAAAAGTGCTTTTTTGCCCTAGGCGGTGGTGGCAGCAGCAGCAGGCAACCAACCATGTTGGATGCATATAGTGCAGAAAGATGCCCGCGAGTGCATCCTTTGCAGATGCACCGGCACCATAGTGAGGCTGGTGTTGCCAATGATGATGCTTTGAACTATTTATGTAGCTGCAGAAAAGTGCTGGTTTACTGTCGAGTTGGTGGGTTGAGCTGAAAAGTATCTTATATTATTATTTAAAACATTGGTTCAATAATAAAAAAGGTACATTTCTAAATAATACTTCAAGGGAATCTCCGGAATTACTGAAAATATGTCACGGATTATCTTTATTTTAACGGAATTACTTGGAATTACCAAAAATTACCTGTAATTACACAAAATTATTCAGAATTATTGAGGTTTACTGTCTCGACAAATTCAGAATTGATCTTTTTCCTTAAAAAACAAACATGAACTATTTATGCTTAAAAAAGCATTACAAATATTCCTACTGCTATTTACATGGTTTAAAAAGTCACCTAAACATTATTATTACCGGCAGCGGGGGGTGAGATTGGGTCAAAGTAATTTTTTTACGCATTTTACCGTTTCTCAGGTACTTCGCAATGAAACTAAATTCTGTTAAAAGGGTTGTGCAAGGGACACCTTAAGATGACTTTGCTGAGAAAATTTCGTTCCTAGAACAAATCCTGTCATTTTAGCAGCTGTCTAAAGTTGAGGTACGTTCAACTTTTTAAAAGTTTTGTTGGAATTGATCAAAAAGTACCCAAATGTTTGAAAATCTCTACTTCAAACATTTTAGCATGTCAATACGATAACGTCATGATTCGAATTCCCGGACGCTTCGAAACCCGGACACTTCAACTTGCTTTATCAATTATTTGGATATAAGTGCGCATTATGAATGTCAAAACTGTGTTATTTGATGAATTCTAACATCAACTTTCATTTAAAGATTGTTTGAACGGGAAGGAAAAGCAGAAATTAGTGGTTTTGATTTCCTTCAATTCTAGCCATTTTTTATATAAACTATCAATTGTTTTGATGTTAACAGCTTATTTGAGACCTAAAGAATGCCATTCACTAACAGTTCAGTCCAAATTTGTGCTATTCATAAGTAAAATCGAGTGTCGGGAATTCGAAGCAAAAGTGTCCGGATTTCGAATCAGCTCTTATCAGTGTCCGGGATTCGAAGCACAACAAGTCATTTTAATTTTCAAATTCTGATGAAAAATTGTTAGAAAAGACATATTTTGCATGCATTCCCTTAAAACTGACTATTTATACTGATGATATTTCTACATTTCCAACTTATTACATGATTTTTTGCCAGCTATAACAAAAATAATATGGTACTAAGTGTCCGGATTTCGAATCATGACGTTATCATCGAGCAAGAAACACTGTTGGATGACTTGTTTTTACCATATCTTTGTATTTGAGCATCATCCAACCAAACTTCGGGACAATGCACAGAATGGTCAGCTAAACAAAACGTGTTTGTTATTGTTTACATTGCGTGCTCTCGTTTTTGTTTATTCACGGTCAAACATTAAAACGCGTTTTTCTCGGAACGTCAAAATGGCGGGTGTGACAAGATAGCACGGCGACGTCGAATTGTTGATTTGATCCCATACATTGTGATTCGTTAAGCAACCCATAGTTTCGCCTCCGTTTGCAGCAGTAAATGCGTCTTCAATTTATTCTCATTTTCCTGCAATGATCGCATCGCATGTAACGCCATGTTCAGTTCGTACCGGTGTTATAGTTCAAACAGTAGGGTATGCTAGGGTTTAATAAAGTAAGATCTTGATTAAATTTTTAAACAATTTTTGGACAGTTTATTTGAATTCGACACATTCCAAGCGATTGTTTTTTTAAATATATTTGTTAGAATTTTCTACAAGATTCAAATTTCTACCCTAGTCTCCGCTGCACCGGTTAAGCATCCTGACGCTGCTCACTTTTTCACGGAGACTACTGGCGGCACACCGAGGGTACACGCTTATCGATTCCCTGAGTTGAATATTAGATGAGACATCCCCTGCACCCACACGGTTCCACCGACCATCTTGGGCACTGAGATGGTGTCGTCAGGTCCTTTTGTGTCCCGCGTACAAAGGAGTGTGCGGGTGACTTGTTATCCTTCCACCAATCGCCTGCAAGAAGAACCCCGAGGGCGTTCTGGAGGAGGCAGCCTGGCTGGCTGGCTGGCTGAAAGTAGCTGATGTACAAGATCTTCGCTTCCTCTTTTTTTAGTGCACTCTTTTTTCTCTCATTGCCATTACTAACTTTTCCTCTTTCCGGATGGTGGCCAACTGCCGTTAGTAAGGTGCGCACACCGTGGTCATAACGAACGGACAGGGTGGCCACTCAACAATGGATTGGACTCAATAATAGTAATGTATAGTAGCACAGGATTGCAAACTATTCAAACACCAGGGCTGCAGAGTCGGATTGTATATCAAACGATTCCGACGCCGGCTTTCTGAGTAAAGCCGACTCCGACTTCGACTCCAGCTTTCAACAATTCATTGACTCCGACTCCGACTCCAACACCTACTCAGTTTTAAGAATTTTGATGTATTAGTCTTGATTTAACATTTTTGAAAATATTTTTTTCGAAAGCATAGGAAAATTTCACGAATGTTTCATGTTTTGACATTGTAATTCGGACCATAAGTTGCTGAGCATTAGAAAATAGTGGGTTGTTTGGGTGAGACTTAGAAAACATCAATTTTCTTATTTTTAACCCTTTACATGGCAATATCTCAGTAACTGAGGGTCGTATCAACAAAGTCCGAATAAGCAAAATATAGAGAATTTTCTCAGCTTTTCAAAAATATTTTTTTCAGAGGTGGGCAAACATGGGCACTTCTTTCAAAAAATCAATAACTTCGACTATTTTGAAAAAAGTTACATAAAAATGGCTATAACTTTAAAACGATGAAATCTATCAAAATTTCACTAGAGTACTTTTTGATTGCAAATTCAATTTTACATCAAAAAATTAAATTGAAAAAAAATTGCGACCAATATTTCGATTTTTTGGAAAAAAATGTATTGATTCAAAAAATTATAACTCGGTCAAAGATTTTTTGCCCATTCTGGAAATTTCTGAAAAGTTGGCATTTGATGTCTTTTAAAACATATATATAAATAAAATTAAAAATAGTTTTTTTTTTGCAAACCAAGTTTGAGTGACAAAAAGTGAAGTTAAAAATCACAAAAAAAATTTTACCGTGTACCATTTTTTTCAGTGTGGTCCATATCCATACCTACAACTTTGCCGAAGACACCAAATCGATCAAAAAATTCCTTCAAAAGATACTGATTTTTGAATTTCACATATCATTTTTGTATGGACAGCTGCCAAATTTGTATGGAAAATTATATGGACAAACTAATGGTGCAAAATGGTTTTTTTTGGGCATACCGAAGGCACCAAAATAGTTTCAACTGGATTAAAAAAAAAAACCAAAAATTCAAATTAAAGAAAAAGACCGATTCCGTGGAGAACTGCTCTTTATGCTTTGTGTTGAATTTTAGATAACCCCGACTCTGACTGCACGTTATCAAAAAATTTCGACTCCGACTCCGACTCTGAGTGTTTTTGTTCAACTGAAAAAAGTGTCGAAAAATTTTACTTTTTGCAACAAGTCTCAAAAAGTTGAACTTTTCAGCACTCAAATGAGTGTTATGATGAACTTTTCAGCACTTTTTTTATGTGAAGTAGGCCATTTCAGTGCAAAATTTTCAAAATGCCAAATCAACTAGGAACATGTGCGTCTATGTAATAACTAACTTTGCTTTTGTATGAATTTTTACTTATTCTTAATTTAGAAAACATTCTCAAAATAAACAGTGATTCGCTGCATCAAATCTTTATCGCCTTCCATTTTTCTAAATGTTTAAAAGTTTACGAAATGGCAAGTTTGCTCTTACGAATAATTTCGCTCTGAGTGTTATTGAATCTTTTACTGGAATTTATAAGGAATTTGATTAGAACAATTATTGATATTCAACTTTGAACTGAAGCAAACCCACAAAACTATTCAAATAATCCTTTTGAATACAAACTAACAGTTAAATACAATTTGCATATAAGCAAAAGTTTTGGCCAAATCTAAAAAGGAAATCAAATTGTCATTGTCACATTAAATTCCGTACAAATCCTTATTAAAAAAAACCGTACGAAATACTTGCCTGTTGAAAATCCGCTAAGTGGGTCGTCAATGTCATTGAAAATTTAAAAGGGATGCTAAGACTACTGTATATTGATCGTTTTGCCTGAAATAACTTTTATTGGGGTGAAAAATTTCGAGATTTCTGGATTCCCACTGCCAAATAAAACTTGCAAAACGGATCACCACCCTGTGCAGCAGAAGATGCTAGTTTCCAGCGTCGAGAAAATGAAAGCGACTAGCATAAAACGCGTCGTCCGTTTTTTTTTGTGGGTGTGTGTGAGCCCCTCCTGAACAGTGCCACTTTGGCCGCGATGGGTATCTCGACCGGGGGAAAGTACTTTGACTCCTTGGAGCGTAATAATGGGTGGTAACAAGTAGCTGGAATAATGCCCCACACCGACAACGACATAACGAGAACACGAAAAATCCATGTTGTAAGAGGTGAAACTTGGCAAGGGTCCGTCGTGACTTGGCCGGATTTCAATTACGACAACGCGTGAAGAGAGTATCAAAACAATCCAAAACGAGTGCTGACGACGGGCACTTTTCGGATAATTGCTTGGCTCGTGTTGGCCATCTCGAGTGCTTCTTCTACGAAAGTTCTTCCTCAAGAGTTTACTGGACCGCATATGGCACCGGGCACTATAAATATCGATTAAGTAATCACTATTATCATACTAGGATGATTCATGCGAGGAGAACGGAGAACACGCCAGCCGCCCAGTTCAGTCCGGTCTCTAGAACCACGTGTGACGACCATGACGACCGACGATATCGACCGCAAGAATTCAGGCCAGCTGGTTCCACAGCTGCTCTGGAAGGGGGGTTGGGCCTCCTAGGCTTATCCTCTGTCAGAAAAGCTCTTTTTGTGGCTGGTGGCGTGTGGTACGTGAGCAAATTGCTTTACACCCACCGACACCATAGGGTGGATTCGGAGGGAGAGAACTGGAGAGTACTGCGTACAAAAAAGTGTGATTAATCATATTTACTGTCTGGTAGAAGGGAAAAGTTGAGCAGAATTCGTTACTTTTGTTGTAGCATTATTCTCATGCAGATTTCTTACGAAAATTCTGTATTAATGTTGATAAAATCGAGCTTTAATGTACTTATGAGTTAAATTTGTTGGAAAATCGCCAGACAGTTTGATAAATGGAACCTTTGGCAACCCTTGCAAAGTTATGAGCACTCAACTGTTAATTGCAGAGTTTTTCGAGGTCGGATCGCAAATATATTTTGGAATTGTTAACATGTTGTATCAAATGATGCCTTATTCGTGCTTTCGTAATCTGACGCGCTATTCTCCAGAGTTTGACCAAATTTTTAGAATTGGCAACCCAGTACCTTTGCGTCAGACGTTATTTGACGTCAAAAATTGATATTGATATAAGTGTCATGATTTTTATACAAAACTAATACATTTGCTGCTTCTGCTGATTCTCTCTTTCGCCTGGTTTCAACCAATTTTGAACCCACCCTCTCACATCTAATCTTGATATTCAAATGATACGACAATACAATGCAGAACTTGGCAGTTTCTGAGCTTAATGCCCAAGGCTGCTGTCTCTCGGAGATTTATGATGTCTGCGATGAAATTAGCTAATTAATTCCGCTCCATTACACCCGAAGAAGTCACCAAGCTCCTGCTAGTGTCACCCACTATCAACCCCGATGAGTAAATCAATTTTGGTAAAAGCATAACTCCTGTCTCTCTCTCTCCCACCGAGACTGAAGCCACCATTAAATGGAAATAATAATATTCGCGCCAGGGTAGAGAAAGACCCAAGTAAACAACAGCCCCCATCGAAAAGGTTAATTATTTATAGAAACACTCGTCGGCCCAAAGTCTGCCAGCCAACAGCCACCTCGAATCGATTTTCTTTGGTGCTACACCCCATCCAATACAGTTTTGCTTGGGGGCAGGTGTGGTGCTTTCTTTTCAAGGTGAGTTGTTTTCAATCGATTACCTCTGAACTACTTTTGGTACGGTGTATTCTATGGCATTCTGGAAGAATTTCATACAGTTTGGTTAAATTTGAAACAAATGTTAGATTTATTTGAGAAAAGGTTCAGATTTCATGGGTTCAAGTAAAAGAATAAACGTTTTTGCTAAATATGTTCTTCGCCCCCGATTAAGCCCCTGTACTGCACAACATGCCGTGCCAAGTTAGTATCAATTATCTCATAATTGGCCATTTTCGTGCGGACTCACGCCCCGTTGATCTTGGTTAGTTTTTTTTTGTTCTGAGTGCGCGCTATCGCTGGCCCAAAAGTTTTGCTCGTATAATAAATTATTGCAGTAAGAGGAACTTGTGCGCCCACTTTTTCTTTTTTTTTTATCCAGCACCGAACTTCAGCCCCAACGATAAGCCAAATAAAGCAAAACTTTTATCCAATTGGACTTTCGCTTTTCCGTGGACACCCGAAGCCAGATGATACTGGTTATAGTTGGAGTTCATTCATAGAGCTGGAGCCGGACGCAGAGGTGGAAGAATTGCTTTCAAAGTTTTGTTTATTTTGTATTCTTACGATCTGTTCAAATACACAGTTCGACATTTTTGAAGTTGATGTCAGTAAACGCTTCAGTTTTGTCAAGATATGATAGGTTAAGACTCACTGAACACGCTACAATTGAATGAAATATTTTTTTGAGAATTTTCTGCCAATAAATAAAATTTTAAATTTCAAGTATAAATTATATGGAATTATCTTAAGCAACCATGCGCATCCACGTGTATCTGTAGGGGTAGCAAAAATAAGGTGGTGCGAATAGTTGCTTAAGATGATTCCATAGCGTTTATATTTGTATCGAAAAATACCACGGCCTCGTTGCACACGGCCACCTGGCGCGTCGTTTGGGTATTTTTTCGCCAAATGTGCTTTATAAATCATTAAATCAAATATTTCCGTTCTTTTTTTAGTACAGTTATTTAAAAAAAAATGTATTAATTCATGAGTTTTTGTGTAACACACTTTTTATACAAATCACTTCTTGTTTAGCACATTTCCGTAGTAACTGTTCAATAGGGCGTATCCGCGATTGTAAAAAAAAGCAGTCCATCCTTTTTGCTCAAGTGACAGTTCACGTCAAGTAATTGGGGGATAGACTGCTTGTTTACAATCGCAGATACGCCCTATTGAACTGTTACTATGGATTTTATAGTAAAAGATTTCCTCTAAAGAGCAAAGTGATCACTCGAAATCCTGATCGTTGGGGGTTCGGCTAGCAGCGTACTGGACTTCCAATTCTGAGGTCGTGTGTTCGAGACCCATACACGTATGATAAAGGTTCAGATTCAAAAATGCATAAACGTCACATCACTTCACTTTTTTTTTAAAAAAAAGGGGCCAAAGATAATGCGTAAACAAACAATATCCTGTTAATATATCGTACGAGCAAACAATATCCTGATACATCGTACGAGCAAGATGGATTGTTTGTTTACATTCGTGCCCCATTCTCTTAAGAGCGAGTCCACGAACAGGGCATACCCCTTTGTATGGGACGTCGTTTGGACCTCACCAATCTGACTGAAATTTTCAGGGGTTGTTTATACATATAAAACTAGCATCTGGCCAAAATATGAGCACTCTAGGTCAACGGGAAGTGGGGCAAATCGGGACAAAAAGTTTGAAGGTTCAAAAACGTCAAAAATCGTAAAAAAGCTGTAACTTGGGCAAAATTCAATTTAATTTAAAAATTCAAAATGCATCTGAAAGGGCTTATAAAATGCAACAAAATGCAGGGTAGAGCATCCCAATTGGTTGAATCTAAAGGGAGTTATTGGCATTTTAGTGAAAAAATAGCACAATTTTCAAACTCAAATAAAAAAGTGTTCCATCCAGATATCAACTCGTTTCGACCTGCAGCTTGTAGGGGACATCTGGGACTACCATCTGAGACTGAGAACGCTTTGGGTAAGGCAGTTTAACATATTAAATAGACACTTTTACTTTTAGTGAATTTTTTGGTTGTAAATTTTTGCTCGGGGGACCCCTTAGATCCCATTTAATGGTGAAAATTTTATCATATCCGTGTTCCTGAGATAATTTCACAATAGAAACATACATAAAAATGTATATTATCATCCATTTTAACCGTTTAAAAAATGAAAGTTAAAAAAAATCTTCGATTCACATTTATTGAAATTCAAGTTCGTTTCCAAGGATACTAGATGACACCAGAAAAAAAGCAGCATCTAATTTTTTTAACTTTCTTTTTTCAAAGGGTTAAAATGGATGAAAATAAACATTTGTATGCATGTTTCTATTGTGAAATTGTCTCAGGAACACAAATATGATAAAATTATCATCAGAAAATGGGATCTAAGGGGTCCTCCGAGCAAAAATTTACAACCAAAAAATTCACTAAAAGTAAAAGTGTCTATTTAATATGTTAAACTGCCTTACCCAAAGCGTTCTCAGTCTCAGATGGTAGTCCCAGATGTCCCCTACAAGCTGCAGGTCGAACCGAGTTGATATCTGGATGGAACACTTTTTTATTTGAGTTTGAAAATTGTGCTATTTTTTCACTAAAATGCCAATAACTCCCTTTAGATTCAATCAATTGGGATGCTCTACCCTGCATTTTGTTGCATTTTATAAGCCCTTTCAGATGCATTTAGAATTTTTAAATTAAATTGAATTTTACAGACGATTTTTGACGTTTTTGAACCTTCAAACTTTTTGTCCCGACTTGCCCCACTTCCCGTTGACCTAGAGTGCTCATATTTTGGCCAGATGCTAGTTTTATATGTATAAACAACCCCTGAAAATTTCAGTCAGATTGGCGAGGTCGATGCGAGATGGGTATGCTTTGCTCGTGGACTCGCTCTTAAAGAAGGGAAGAATCCTTATCAAATAATACTTTTTCGCCAATTGAGCCATTTCGCTTTTTGAGTTATTTCGCCTAACGTGGTGGGTCTACTTTTTCGCCTTTTGAATTTTGGCCTTTTGAGATCTCGCCTATTGAGTTATTGCCTTTTGAGGCTATCCCCCTTTTTCATTGTAACTTAGGATACACGCATCTGTTTTGGATCTCTTTTGTTGCAAGTGATTCTTGACATTCTTCCGGATCGAATGAAAGAAGAATCATCCAAATCGGTTAAGTTTTCGCCGAGATACAGCCGGTTGAAGTTGCATTTCCTACTTTTTTGACCCCCCTTGGTGCTTCGCGTAAGTTTTGACCAGAGCTGAAAATGTCAGGAGTCATGACGCGAAAATCGGTGACGCTGACTCGAATTTTTGAGATCCATTCACTAAACCGCAAAACCGTGACATAAACAAACCCGACTCAGTCGTGAGTGCCCCAACTCACTGAGCAGCTGCAATGCGAGGCAGTAGTCGACCAACGCTCATTCGACGTTGCACGCACACACATAAAGAAACAAGTTTTTACACAAAAAGTTGGTATTTATGCGTGGAAATGTAACTTTGATTATAAGTAATGGTTGTTTTAAGTGTTTTGCACAGTCTGGAACCATTCGATTGTTTAAAAATAGTCAAAATAGTGTTTAGAGAGGATTTTACGAGTCGGTCAAACGACACGAATTGAGTGAGTGTAGCTCATTTTTTCACGTCTCTCATTCTCCAGCAGCCGACCGGCACGAGTCAGGCGGCAGTGGTTGAACGGACACAATAGGCTTACAGTCAGATGCTAGCAGTGAACTGACATTTTGGTTTGCTTCATGTGTACGCTGGGTTGGAAACATTTTGCAGGCCTGGTTTTGACCCCGTTGTTGCTACAAGTGTTATTGTACGATCAGTATCTTGCTGGACTCGGTCGTTGGAAACGACCGTCGGCTCAACGACCGACGAAATAGGCGGCGGGCCAGATGCGGGCATAAAAATGTCAAAACCTCTCCCCCCTCACTTCGATTCGCTATCCAGCTGCGCATTGTTGACAAACAAACGGAGCACGCGGTCGCACGATGGCGGCATCGAGCCAGCATTAGGAGTGATCATTATGGATAACAATGAAACTTTATTCAATGAAAAATATTATTTTTCCGACTGAATGAGCATGTTCAAACAATTATTCATGATGTCGGAGAAGTGATTTTTTTTATAAATTGAACATTTTCATTCCAATTGGGAAACCCCAAGTCTCTCCACGACCGTTTCCAATGACCGTGAGAAGATGCTAGAAAATCCAGCTACCAGCTAAATCCACAATATTTGTAACGAAATATAAAAAATTTCAAAACTTTTCTTGAGTTTGACACTTACAGCTTACAGTACTTGTTCAGTAAATGGGTATTGTTCAGCTGGGCTGTTCACTTCGCTAGGAGACGGGGATTTTGACGGATTGCAGACTTGATTTTTGACATTTGATGTGATGATCGTCTAAGCCAAAGTTCCCATCTCCACCGCGCACCAGGGACCAGCGTTGCCACATGTACAGATATTTTTGGCACAGACCAAACACTCAAAATAATTATTTTTACAGTTAAAATACACTTGAGTAGTTTTTGTAAACTGCACTAAAAAGATAAACATTTTTTGCATCTTTTTACTTGTTTAGTTTTTGATAAAAATGTTTTTCTTTAAAGTTATACTTGATTGAGTGTTTGGTCTGTGCCAAAAATATCTGTACGTGTGGCAAGCCTGTCAGGGACAAGGAAATGAATTTGGAAAACGGGACGTGCTAGTGCTCTACTTTTTTCAGAGTTTTAATGAAAAATCTCCACGGTACCCTCAAATAAACTTCGCTTGGAGTTGGACGGTTTTTGGGATGGTGAATGAATGATCTCAGGATTCACCCTAGGCGAGTGGTAACGACTGGTTGCACTGTTGTTTTAAATTCTTCGTGTGTTCTCATTTCTAATGGGAAAGCTTCAAATTTTTCTCATCTCTTATTGGGAATTTTACAAGTCATCATGGCTATTTTTAGCGAGGTAATTTTGTATTCTTGTTTACTTCTGAAAAAATCATGCATTCAAACTATTATTTTAATCCGATTCAGATGGGATTTGAACCCAGGACCATTCGCTTAGTAAGCAAACATCGTAACCATTCAGCCACGACCGATACCTTGTTGTTCAGTAACTGGGTGTTGTTTAACTGAGTTGTTGAACGTCAAAAAACAATAACAAAGCAAAATGATCGAGGGGTCAGTGAATGCAAAAATAAAAAATCATTTTTAGGCATTCATAAAATTGCATATTTAAAGACAATTAAAACATTCCTTTAGTTTACTTTTTGTAGAGAAAATATTTTGCATCGATGTTATCCTCGTCATTTTTCTATCAGCCCAGTTAGTGAGCAGCATTTCAGTTACGTTGTTCGGTAACTGGGCGTTTTTAAACTGGGCTGCTTTTTAACTGGGCGCTCGATAACTGGGCCGTAGCCCAGTTTAAAAGCAGACAAACGTCAAAAAACCAAAACAAACCAAAATGACCGAGGGGTTAGTGGATGCAAAGATCATATTCAATAAATAAAAATACTTTTTTCAAACTTTTGTTCAATTTCATGTTACAATTCAAGCAATATGAAAAGTAAGCATTGTAAATAAATTTGAGTAACTTTTATTTTTATATTTCATCTGAAAAATAATATGAATCGGTGGTCCCCTCGTTATTTTTTGTTCAGCCCAGTTAACGAGCAACATTCGGTGATAGGACTTCGTTCTCAGCTCAGTTACCGAACAACTACTGTAGTGTTTTCGATGCAAACCTGATTTTTTCAGCACTTGTCGAATTTATCCAACTCGTAAACCTGGTTGGCTAAATTGGAAAGAAGTATTTTGGAAAATTGTACTATTTTAAGTATTTCCTCAGTGACGAATGTAATGATACTAATTTCTTCTATTTTCCCTAGCAAATCATTTTTGGACTGAAAACCACGAATCGATGCAATTCCCACCCCTGGAACTGGATTCATTTCTGTCCGATTGCCAAAAACCAGGCTCCATTTATAGCGATATGGTAGGACATTTGTGAAGATGTAACCACTCAACCCCGGAGGGCACCCTCTTATCAGAATTCTTCTGACTTGCAGCCACTCTGCCAACCATCACCACCATCATTGCGATGCTAATCCCATACGAAGCAGAAAAAGCTGTGTTCATTAATATTCACAATTTGATTTTTCCATGTCGAGGCGCATACCATATAGAGCATAGATAGGCGATGGAATCACATTTTTCCAATTTCCTCTCGTATGGCGAACGATTCCGGGGGGCGATGCGAGCGGAATTATCTGCTTAATGTCGTTATTCGTTCCTTCCCGTTTTCCCGTAATGGGAAATCTATACATGATCCAAAGTTAGTCGCAGTCGCTATTTTTGGTGTTGAGCCAAAAAGGGCACCAGAAATAGTTCGATGGATGCGGAACCCTATGCTTTCAAATTATAGTAATGGTGTTATATATTTCTCTCATGATACGTATCAATTCGGTCGCCGTCGTTGGAGAAGTCGAGTCCCTCAACTTTTTCGACCACCCTCTTACTATCGACCACCTTCAACTTGGTTAGATTTTGAATGCTCAAGTGCTCGAAAATAGGCGTCTCCCTGAACGAGTAGTCCATCTTGGCGTCGTGGACGAACCCTGCCCGATAGCCGTACGGGAACACTTCGGGCTTGATGATCGGATCCTCCAGCGGTTGGCCGTACGTCTCCACGGCTTCCGTCCGCCGCCGTTCGCTAGCCTCTTGCAGAATCCGACTCTTCAGCTTGATCGCACGCTCGCCACCCCGCAGCACCTGGGCCGTCGTGAAGCTTACCTCCCGCTGCAGATCCGGTGGGATACGGTAGCCGTACTCCTTGGGAATTGGAACGTCCGCATCGATGGTGGCCCACTTGACGGGACTTCCCAGCAGTCCGATGTAGCGTCCGGCTAGCGACCAGATGCGGATCGTGTGGTCGCTACTTGCTCTGAATTGAATCATAAATATTTAAGGTGCATTTGAAGTTGATCTCACGATACTCACGACAACAGCAGTTTCGTTGCGGGTATGTACGAAAGTGCCGTAATACAGTTCCGATGGGCTTGGTACGAGTTCAGCAGCCAGGGCAAGGGTTGGTTAGCAACGGAACGCTTCGCCCGACCTGGAATTATGTCGTCCAGCAGAAACGGAAATTGCATCTTCAAAGCGGCTCGGTTGAAGCTGACCCGATCTTCCGCTGAAACGCTAAGTTTTAATTTGTAGATGTGTTCAGAACAGAAATATGCGTACAGCTTACAAGTAACCTTCCAGTAGCCAAGTCTTGACGTATCCCAGATAAGATCCAGTGAACAGAAACTTGTTGTACGGATCGGTGGTCATCGACACTACTCGATCGCCGGCCATGTGTACCGCATTAAACGATCCCAGGAATCCTCCGTCCACGTGGTGCGAGTAAACCTGGATCACTCCAGTGTCCAGCGAACTCAGCAACGTTCCAACTTCCGGGTGCATCGGACGTGATTCCAGGAACAGCAACTCATGGATCGTCAGCTGCCTCAGCTGTTCGGCCTTCACCGGCATCACGATCCTTGTGAGACGGCGCTGGCGTAACTGCTCTTGCGGCATGAAAACCGACATTCTTGATCTCCGTTTTGGTTGACCGGTCTTTGTAGTCACTGCGTTGACGGGAATCTTCTGCTGTGGCTTGGCTGCATTGAATCTCTGGTACGGTTGACCTGTTTCCATCAACCAGAACACAATTTCCCCCGTATAGCTGCAGGTTGCAATGGCTTTCGGTTCGCTGTGGGTCACCGATGCGCACAGGATATCGTCCGAGTGGAGTTTTTGCCAGTCGATACCTCGCGGGAAGTCCATCCCGGTGGTTCCCACGGGAAACTCGACCACAACGTGGTTCCAACCCATCGCCAGAATGCTGGTTGGTTCCCAAAACACGGCCGTGACTTCACAACCCTCCTGGATGCTCATCGAGCTCATGCAAGATCCGCTGTTGAAGTTCCAGACCTTTAGGGTGCCATCGCGAGCACCGGTTAGAAGCAGCTGAAGCTTCGGATCGAAGCAAGCAGCGGTGATCTGAACCTGTTCCAGTAAGCCGTTGACGACCTGGGTGTGGGCATCGGTGATGATCGTTAGCTTGCGGTTCATGGTGTGGTCCCAAACGATGATGTAACTGTCCAGACCACAACTGATCAATACTTTGAACAGTGGATTGTAAAGCAGCACCGAAATAGGCTGGGTATGACTCTCGCCATCCGTTACTTCCAACGGGATTTTGGGACAACACGGTGCCGACAATACCTTGTTTGCTCCAATCACAAGTTCCCGGTTGAGATCGTTGTAGTAAGCACAAGCTGGGACCGTCTTGTACAAAGTCGTTGAGAACTGGCTGTAAGTTTGAATCAAAATTCTGTTGAGAACATCCCAGATTTTGACGATCTTCTTGGTGTCCATGCTGTAGATCTTCTGGGATCCATCCTGGAGGAACATAAACACAACGCCGGCGTTGTGCCCGGACAATGATGCTACAGGATTCTCCGGACGGCGAATGTCCCACATTCTAAGTTCCCCGTCCGGACCACCAGTTACCAAAAAGTCTTTGACATGATCATACGCGAAGCAGGTAACTCCCTTGGGAACCTTAATCTTCGTGATCTTATCCAGCTTGGTGAGATGCTGGATGATGACCGACGTGTACAACTTCTTTCTGGAACCACTCGGCGCTAGAGGATCATTCTCCGAGCATGCCAGAAAGCTGTAGGTCGGTTCCACAAACTGTAGCTGCCGAACGATATCCGGCAGCAGACGACCATAGTCCACACACTCCATCTGGGGATACGACCCATTCAATAGATCCCGAAAGCTCAACCGCGTTACGGTGGATGCCGCGTCGAACTTGAACGGTTCCTTCCGCTCGGGGTAGAACTCCACCACTCGGAGCACACCCTTGTAGTCTCCCATGATCAGCTTGCTGCGGGTGGATGCTGAGAAGTGGTACTTCAGCGCGTTGATCGGGTTCGGGATGCGGTTGACGATTATCTTGAGCGTGAAGCCGGACCCGATGATGTCGTAGATGCGCAGCTCGTGCTCCAGACAAGCCACGCAGAAGTAGTTCAGATCTGGCAGGACGGCCGTGTCCAGGATCCAGGTTTTGGCACGTTTGAGATCGACTGGAAATCGGAACTATTAAGATTTGGTATAGCTAAAATGTATTGATTGTACCGCTGAAGGCCTTCCCAGTTTTCTCATGCTTCCAGTCTCGCTTCCAAAAGTTGATCACGGCTTCTTGCGTCGAGGTGACCCAGAATCCCTGTGACCAGTTGACTGTTCCATCCTGAAAGCGCGTAACAATCTTAAAGTAAGCACATCACACCAGATCTCAAAACAGTCCCTTACATACGACACCATCGGGCTGTACTCGATCTTGATCACCGGGTACGTTTGCCGGCCCAGCTTGACGCTCATGTCCAGCGAAATGGGCAGATCGAGCGATTCCTGCACCGCCAGCGGGTCATCGTTGTGGAAGCCCAGGATCAGGTAGCTGATCAGCTCGTCCCACTGGCAAAAGTTGTCCCGATCCGTGTTGATCTTCATGAACAGCGTTTCGAACTCTTCGTCGCTGAACCGAACGCCGGTCAGGACGAACAGCTCGGCGCGCAGCTCGTCCGGCAGAAGCTGCTTGCGCTGGTCGAACAGCTGGTGCAGATGTTGGACATTTTCGCGGGTCAGGTAACGATGCAGGAGCTGGGGTTGCGAGTAGTCGACACTCTCGAGGGAAGAACCTGGGGAGCTGAGGGTTGATTTCCTCTCCATGGTTTACGGGTGACGTTCCATACAGTGGTTCCTTGGATGAAATTGTACCAGGGTAATTCTCTACCAACTCACACGAAATCGGGAAAAGTTGCCCCGACCCCTCTTCGATTTGCGTGAAACTTTGTCCTAAGGGGTAACTTTTGTCCCTGATCACGAATCCGAGGTCCGTTTTTTGATATCTCGTGACGGAGGGGCGGTACGACCCCTTCCATTTTTGAACATGCGAAAAAAGAGGTGTTTTTCAATAATTTGCAGCCTGAAACGGTGATGAGATAGAAATTTGGCATCAAAGGGACTTTTATGTAAAATTAGACGCCCGATTTGATGACGTACTCAGAATTCCGAAAAAACGTATTTTTCATCGAAAAAAACAATAAAAAAGTTTTAAAAATTCTCCCATTTTCCGTTACTCGACTGTAAAAAATTTTGGAACATGTCATTTTATGGGAAATTTAATGTACTTTTCGAATCTACATTGTCCCAGAAGGGTCATTTTTTCATTTAGAACAAAATTTTTCATTTTAAAATTTCGTGTTTTTTCTAACTTTGCAGGGTTATTTTTAGAGTGTAACAATGTTCTACAAAGTTGTAGAGCAGACAATTACAAAAATTTGATATATAGACATTAGGGGTTTGCTTATAAACATCACAAGTTATCGCGATTTTACGAAAAAAAGTTTTGAAAAAGTTACTTTTTGCGTTTCTCTTTGTTTCGTCGTCCGTGTCTGTCGCGGGTGACCATGAACGGCCATGATCGATGACGACCAACTTACATTTGTAATAATAACTCGGGACTCCAGCAACCAAATTCAACCAAACTTTGGGACAATGCACAGAATGGTCGGCCAAACAGAACGTGTTTGTTATTGTTTATATTGCGTGCTTTCGTTTTTGTTTATTCAAACATTAAAATGTGTTTTTTCTCGAAACGTCGAAATGGCGGGTGCGACAATATAGCACGACGACGTCGATTTGAGGGTGGATTTTTCTCTGTAACGAGTTTTTGTTTCCACCAACACTGAAGCTGACTCCGTTGGAAAACAAAGAAATGTCTTTATGAAGCAACAATTTTCATGTAATGATCCGTGAATGAGCACAAAGAACTCTTTGGCGTCTCAACGAACAAACAATCTGCGTTTGGATTGCAAAGCAAATAATGCTTTTCCCTTTTCCTGTGATGGCGGTGAGTCTCTAGGGATAGTCACAATAGCTCCAAGAACTGCTTCCTGTAGAACACAGGCTTGAAAGAGTTGTCACTCAATTTTGTTTTCAACAAGGAGCTACATCAAAAGGCACAACAGTCTGGGCCCTGGCTGGAAAGTGTTGGTTGTGGTAATAGAAATCCTTTTTTCTGAGTTTTTTAGTTTTCTTCAAAAATTAGTAAAGTTTCAAAATGCAAGCAAAAAAAAATTCAATACCCTTATAACCTTTAAGTTATTTAAAAATAGATTTTGATCCAGTTTTAAACGTCTTTCATCCACGTGGTGGTGGAACGGAAGCAACGACATCTTGCACAGTATTGCCAGTGTGCTGCTGCCGAACGAAAGCTTCCGTCCCGAGCCAGGAACATCCGTAGGAAGTTCGATAACACCGACCGTCGTCGTTCCTGCATCGAAAGGAAAGAGTCGAAGTATCGACACAAATTTCGTAACTTCGTTCTGAGGAATCATTTCCTGCTGCTGCTGGCGTTCCTAAAGAGTACATTTAGTTATTTAAAATAACTGAAAATTTGTTATTTAACTTTTATTTTTAACAATTTACTATTTTTAAGAATAATTGTTTTGGATATTGAATGCTTTAAGCAACTATAAATCTATTAATATTAAAAGCTACAGAAAAAATGCCCTTAAAATGTAATGGGCAAAGTCAAAGACTGAATTTTTTTTAGTTTTTCTTTAAGTTTGACAAAAAAAAATTTCAAAAAAAATCTGCAAAATATTTTAAGCTTTCGGATGGACTTTGAAATTGGCTCCCTACCATGCCACTGAGTGTTATAAAGTTGCTGTCATCGCCTTCTTAAAATGTATTGAATATTGAACAAGACTCAGTTAATGGAGCAAGTTTTTTTGGCTTTGCATTCCCATCTTGGATGCAACGATGTTTGGTTATGTAAAATTTGGTATAGGTTGCTTCATTTAATTGTTTTTTAAACCATATTTTGTTTACAAGCGTTTTTAATTTATTTCTAAATAATCTTTTTGTTTTCACTCATATTATAATTTTTTTTAAACGAGCAAAAGAACACCCTATTAGTCAAATTTTAACACCTTTCCAAACATTTCCCAGTTAGTCCACATCCCCGCTTACACAAACTTTGCATCAACGAGCCAAAGTAAAGAAGCTGAAGCCGTGCGACGAAAGGTGCTTTTAAAATCAGGCACTTTATATCGTTCCAGTGAGAGCGGTTAGCAACACGGCGGGGGTCGGGGGCTGCCTACAGCTGAAGAAAGGTCCAGAGCCTTGTTTTCGACCAAAATAAATAGATTGGCCCTTTTTCCTTTCTATGTGCCAACCGGATGGTCACTCTGGGAAATCCAGCTCTTTCTACCCATGTTGAGACAATGGATTTTTGCTCCAAAATTGTGTTCGTGTATGTGAGTGTGTGAGGATGGTGGGCATGTTTGCATTTTTTTTAGAAATCGTCGTAGATGTGCTATCTCGTCAAATGTTGCTTTTTGATGTTCTTTAAAAAATAAAAGCGTTTTAATGTTTCAACTTGAATAAATAAAAAAAGAGAGGAAAAATGAGAACATTCGTAGGGTTTTTTTGGTGACCATGCTGTGCATTTTATCAATTTGGTGGCCGGAATCCTGTGTTACTAGAAAAAATGTAAACAGTAAACGTGCATGCAAGAGTGACAAAATGGCCAAAATTAGTCAAAATTTTCATCCAATTGATACGCTTCTCGTTTACTTTTAACATGTACCGCTTGCTCAAACCCCAATTCCTCTCTAACGTACTTTATGGATGACGCCTTAGGCAAGTTTTTGCACTGTCAGGTTGTGTCAAAATAGCACGATCTGATCACCACCACGTGGGTGAAAGACTGACAACCTTTCACGGGATTTGAAGGGTTTTTATATAATATTTTAGGATAATAATCTAGTTTTTGGGTTTTTTGAACAAAAAAGGTGCGGCACTGAAAGCTACAATTAAACGGCGTCCTTAATTAAATTTGACCAAAAATCAACTTGCGTCAAAATAGCACGATCACGACAAAATTACGATAACCATAGAAGTTGGTAGCTATTTTACATATAATGTTGATCAGGGAGTTTGAAACCATATGTGGCTGAATTAGTTTGTCATGGTTATGAAAGGAAGTTTTTTATTTTCGATTTTACGTGATATATGAAAGGTTTTTGGTCTTTGATTGCATTGAATTGAATTAAATTAAATTGAATTTTTATTCAGTTTGAATCCCGGGGTGGATGGAAACTAAGGTGTAAAAAGAGGTTTGAAATTGCCTCAACAATCAAGCCTTCGAACAGTAGGAATCTCGCAATCAAGAACGCCAAGGCAATACTGTAGAGCGAATAATTTGATTTTGATTTTTTTTGAATAAAAATGCTTTTCAATACAAGCTCTGAAAAGTTCAACCTTTTAGCACTCAAATGGGAGCTATTTAGGTGAACTTGTCATCACTTGTATTCATAATTTTAAACATTAATGTAAAATTAGTAGTTCTGTAGTTCTGTAATTTCCCATTTTGGTTTCGATATTTTTAATTTTTAATTTTTTATTTGAAGGAAACTTTTCCAAACAATGAAGCCGTTTTGCATAATATTTTCTTTCTATCCAAAGCCTTACATAATTTCGCCGATTGCTCTTATAAAATGAGAATTTGAATATTACAAAGTTTGCATTTTGAGAAATTCTGAACCGATTTAGTGTCTCTGGCAAAGTTGTAGGTTATGATTAATACTAAAGGAAATAAGAGTACGGAATTTTGGTTTGAATTTGCTACTTAAAATTGAATTCAATTTTTTTAAATTTAATATTATCATTTTCTTGAATGTTAAGGATGGTTCAATTTGTCCAATCTCATGCCAAAGATATTAAAAATCGAAAAAACTATCAATTTTCATTCTCAGACCATGTTTAAATGGAATTCAAATTTGCAATCTAAATTGATCATTTTAAGTTAGAGTCATTTAAAATATTTTTTTCAAATGTTTTTTTTTGAAAATCTGTTGATTTTTTGCAATTCAAACTTTAATTTAGTGAATGTTGTATACATTTTTTCCGACTTTGTTGATCAGAATGCTTTTTGCTTATATAAAACCTCCTAAAGTTGCAAATTTGAAAAATGATTTTTTAGTATCATTAATTTACCCCTAATTTTTTCAATATCTTTAAAATATCTTTAAAAATACGATAATAGACTTGTTTTTCAATATTTTGCAGCCAGAAATGGTGATGGTTTAGTAGCTTGGTTTCAATAGGTCTTTGATGCGAAATTGGACGCCCGATTTGATGGCTTACTAAGTTTATGCAACAAGTGGCGAAAACAAGATTTTTTCGAATCATAAACCTCGTTGGATAAATACGACGAGTGCTGAAAATATCAAGTTTTGCAACGAGCTGCTTACTATATTTTTTGCAATTCCGAAAAACGCTTTTTGAATGGAATTGTATGTCAAACATTCATGTGATAAGTAAATTCACCGTTCAAAAACAATATTGAAAAATGTTACTTTTCGATACAAGTGTGATAAGTTCAACATTACAGCACCCATTTCAGTGCTGAGAAGTAGGACTTTTCGGCACTGGTACTAAAAAGTATTGATTTTCAAATCTGTTATTTTTGGTAGTTAAAAGTAGGCCATTTCGTTTCTTCAGAAGGACTGGAAAAAATGAAATTTTCACAGCGGTATTCCAGAAACATATTTTTGCAATACCGTTGTGAAACTAGTAACTTTTCCTGTCATTCTCGCATAACGATCCGGCCTACTTTTCTTTACTAAAAATAAGGGAATCGAACAGTAATACCTTTCGTTACAAGTGCAGAAAAGTTTTACTGTGCAGCACTGAAAAGATTTCAACTTTTCAGTACTTGTGTCGCAAAAGTAATACTTTTTAATATCGTTTTGATTTTATCGATGAATGTACTAAACACATATACAGATAACTTAAAATTCAATTCAAAAGGTATTTTTAAGGAATTGCGAAAAAAGTGGAATGAAACTCGTTGCAAAATTTGATTTCCAGCGCTCATTTAAAATTTACGACTCGTGCTGAAAAATCTACTTTTTGAAACTTGTTGCCTAAACTACTATTTCATAATAAAAAAATAATGGTCTCAAAAATTTATACAAAAATGGACTGTAAAATTTTTTGGAAATCATCCATTTAGAACAACATTTTTCATTTTGAAATTTCGTGTTTTTTAACTTTCCTGTGTTACTTTTTGTTCTACAAAACTGTATAGCAGACAATTACATAAATTTGATTTATAGACAAAATGGGTTTGCTTTCAACCATCTCGAGTTATTACAATTTTACAAAAAAAAAAAGTTTTTAAAGGGTTACCGTTTTTCTCTTTGTCTTGTCTCTTGTGTCTGCCGCAAGTGACCTTGCACGGACAATATCAACGACGACCAACTTTTTCAAAACTTTTTTTTTTCGTAAAATCAGGTGATCAGGTAAAAGCAGGTTATTATACTTTATAAATATAAATATTTCACACCAAGTCAATGTTTCTCCACAAGCAACTTGAAATAACCAGGGCTGTGGAGTCGGAGCCGGAATCGGTGGAGTCGGGTCTTTTGGAAAGCCTGGAGTCGGAGTCGGAGTCATAAAAACTCGAACAGCTGGAGTCGGAGTCGGCTAAATTTTATTAGCTGGAGTCAGAGTCGGAGTCGGAGCCGAAAATTTCTGATTATCCGGAGTTGGAGGCGGAGTCGGAGTTATCTTAAATTCAACAAAAATTATGTATATTTTTAATTTTTAGTATTTGTTATAATACAGATTAATTTACAAAACTTCTTATATTTTTAATTTTTTTCAAGTTGCATGCACTGCGTTGCCATTTTTATTTTTTTTAGAGATCACTAAATGATAACCTGTTAATCAGCTCTTACCCAATTATGTAGTATCATCATAACTCAAAAAAAAAAAAACAGTATTGGTTTTGTAGTCAGAAATATTTAATTGAATTTTGACTGCATCCTTTTGCCAATATTTATGTACCCTTTTAACTCAAATTTGACCAAATTTAATTTAGTTCTTTCTGAAAAAAGTACACACACAGTCATCTTATACCCCGATAGCGAATGTTTTAAGTAAATCAATGTTCAGGAAAAAAGTTACGAGGTACATCAAAAAATATAAATAATAATCACTATTTATGGATATCAAATACAAAAAAAATCACTGACAGGATCACTCTTCCAACAAATATTCAACGATCTAATCATTATCAACAATCTAATACTTGGAACTCAACATGCGCATTTTGTTTATAACTTTGTACAAAAAATTAAAAGTATCTGAGATCGTTAGGCAAACTATTTTGATATTGTTACAAATTATCGTTGAACAAATCTCAAGATTTCAGGATAGGACAAGATTTCAAGATAAAACAATATCCGTGACCTAGAAAATATTCATCCTGTGGATTTTTGTTTTTAATCCAATTATAAGTATTTTCATATATTTTCATGGAGGCGCACGACCATTCATAAAGCTTCGTTTTAGGTGAAGATGCAAGAAGTATTGCGCGCCTCCTTTTAAATATATATAAAAAAATAAAATTCAAATAAATCCAAAATTCCGAGGTAAAATATTTTCTAGGTTCTTCTTCAGCCTTGGCTTGATTTCCATGTACGTCTGAAAAATTGCAATGGAGCTTTGAAAAATAGTTTCGTTTCAAATTGTTATTTAAAAATACAAGGTGACTATGATAGTCACTGTGCTTCTTACAAATGTCAACTTAAATGTGAGCAAATTGAATTTATATGATAAATCAATCATTAAGGCCAGCTTTTTATTAATGATCATTGAAAAAATAGCAATTTAATATTTTAGCTTTTAATCAATTTAATAAAAATTTGAGGTTAAGTAAATAAAGCCAAATTTACTTACCAAACTGTTCTTCTGAAAATGCTTTCAAAACTGGCGTTTTTTTATTTCTGTTTCAATAACGTCTAATACTTGTAAAACTAAAAACTTTTTCCGGTTTTTTACACTTAAAGAGTTTTTAAATAATCCCATTTATCAATGTTTTCGAAATAATAGTAAACTAATTTTTGAAATATTTGAAAATATGTAGAGTCGGAGTCGGAGTAGGAGCCAACCATTTTTTGGAAGCTGGAGTCGGAGTCGGCTAGAGTTGGTGGGCCGGAGTTGGAGTCGGTGTCGGAGTCGGTTGGATCTGAAAGCCGGAGCCGGAGTCGGAGTCAGAGTCGGCTAATTCCAGAAAGCCGGAGTCGGAGTCGGAGTCGCTTAAAATATGACTCGACTCCGCAGCCCTGGAAATAACAAAAAAAAAAAAAACGTTTCCTCCGTCCAACCACCACCCAACTCATAAACAGTGCTCAACGATTCATGAAATTTGTTATTGCTTCATAAAAAAATGTGCCTGTTGAAGAGGAACCGAACAAAGTGAAAAACTACATCAAAGGCCAAAAATTACAATCATTTTGACATTTCGAGCCCCACGTCGGGAACGAACTGGTCGTCGGTGACAGACATGAAAAATGGGGAAAAAGCTTTCCTTTTGTGTGTGACAGTGCTTTCGGGGGGAAGAGAAAAATGTTTCCTCTCAGTTTGCCCGGTTGGGTGGCCTTAATTTATATTTTCTTCGTTTCTTTTTTCAGCTATTCCAGACCATCATTGGTCTTATCGCAACGCAATTATCTTCATCTAAAAATGGAATCCCTCCAATGTTGGGAGGATATTTTGGAAATTTTCCAATGGGAAAGTTATCCATTTTGAAAAGGGTCGTAATGTCTCAATTGGTATTGTTTTAAGGTGTTTTATCTTGGTTGGAATGGTGCTGATCCAGATGATAAGGCACATTAATTTGAGGGTTGCGATTTATTTTCTTGCAGATTAACTGATCACAGGGATTGAGCTTGAATTTTTGAACTTACGAACCCATTCCTGAAAGAAGAATAATTAAATTTTGGAAGAGTGTAATTTAGAGGACGAGTATTTTTTTTTGGATAACAATCGTAATTCTTGAAATACTAAAATATTTGAAGCAATCAACCAGTTTTTTCATGTAAAAATAAATCTATTTCATCATTAAAATCAGAGTCAAAAAGTACCAGTGATGTTCACCAAAAGAATCATTCAATTCAGCACACTTGCTGGAGTCGATTCGCATGAATTTTTCATGGAAAAATATTTTACGAGTAATAAACGGTGAACTTTCACCCGGCATTGTTCCTCCCGCACATTTCCCGCGGTTTACCACACGGAAAATTCCAGTTTAAACCCCACATCAACGCTGAGTCAGCAACATTTTCCACCCCTTGCAAACCCCCCTCTCAACCAGGATTTAAGCGGATTCAATTTAATATTAATAGCGTTTTACGATCGAACACATTTTCGCGGATAAATCTGCTTCCCAAATGAGCCGCTAATAAAACGTTGTGGCTCCTTTTGGTACTTTTGGAGGGAGGGAAGGTCTCGGGTTTGTGACGAGTTCTGTGGGCCAACGATATCGAAGCCATCATCATCAGTCTGTGGCGGTGGGACTGAGACCGATTCTGAGGTGAAAAGGATTTGCTAACGATTTTCCACGTGGGAGCACATTTTCACGAGCGCGCGAAAAGTGGGCGGAAAAATTCTTTCACTGGGTTTTCAAACAACTGACGTTTGATGGAGATGAAGAAGAAGCTGCTTTCACACCCAGAAACCAAAGGTCGTAATCATAACAGTAATAATATATTCTGGTATCGATTTTCCGCTGGTTTTTTAGAAAACATCTAGTGGGGTGGGTTGGAGAATTGGTACCATGTTGATTGGGCTGATTTATTGTACCCTATGAAGTTTTATTAGCTAGAACATTTCTGTACTGTTCTTTTGTGGTACTAGAGTACTGAATACAAGAATACAATAGCCTACGGTGTGTATTTGTTAATCCGCTCGATTAGGAGAAAATGAGGTAGCGACCGACGATTGTCGAACCTGACCAAGTCCAGGATGAGGTCAGGTTACAAGTTCTTGAAGATCCCCTAGACTCTAATGTTGATTGTTTTAAATTTATTCCTTTGAAATTTCAAATTTCTATGATGGTTTACAATAATATTTAAATTTGAAGGGCTACGGAATGTAAAATTCAAAAATGGATAGTTTCAGGATAATTATTTCTATATAAAGATTGGTTTAGATAAATCATAAAAAATTTAACTTGTGTCTAATCCAGAATCAATGTTTAAATCATTTCAGAATGAATGATTTAATTATGTAAACTACACTGAACTATTTGTTATCTTCCTATTGAATTATAGTTCCATCACAAAACCATTATTTAAACCTTTGATGAAATATTGTGAGCAAAAATCACTTTAAAATATAAAGCAATTACAAAACCAGGTTGAAGGGCAAAAACATGCTCAAAAAATCAAATGATAAACTTATTCTCCAACATGTGTCCAAATTACACCACAAAAGGTGTCCATATTACCCCACAAGGTATGTTTTTATTATCCCACAAGGCATGTCCAAATTACCCCACAAGGCAAGTCCAAATTACCCCATAGGGGTGTTCAGATTACCCAGGGCTGTGGAGTCGGAGTCGGAGTCGGAGCCGGAGTCGTTGGAGTCGCGTCTTTTTGGGGACCTGGAGTCGGAGTCGGTTAAATTTTATGAGCTGGAGTCGGAGTCGGAGTCGGAGCCGAAGATTTCTGATAACCCGGAGCCGGAGTTATCTTAAATCCAAGAAAAAATATGTTTTTTTATTGTTCAGTATTTCCTACATTCCTTAATTTACAAAACAACGTATATTTTTTTTTTTTTGATTTATCAGATGCCATTATTTATTTGAAGCTTTTTATTGTGATTGAAAAGCTCTAATTGGGTTATTACACTATAATCACTAAATGATAGCCTCTTACCCAAGTATGTAGTATCATAATTAAAAAATAATAAAAAAAAATATTGGTTATGAAGTCAGACTACATTTATGTGCCCTTTCAATTCCAATTTGACCAAATTTCATCCAGTTATTTCTGAAAGAAGTAAACACAAAGTCATCTTTTACTCCGATAGCGAATGTCTTAGAGGTTTTAAGCTAAATCATTTTTTAGGAAAAATTTACGAGGTACATAAAAAGATTATAAATAGTAATCACTGTTTTTGCAGATCGAAAAAGAGTCACTGACAGTTTAACTTTTGTATCAAATAATCAACGATAATAACAATCTCTTACTTGAAACTCAACATGCGCATTTTGTTTATAACTGAGTACAAGAAATCAAAGTGTTGCATTTAAATTAATTGAAATTAACAAAAAATGTCAAAAGAAGTTGCAACAAATTAGAAATAATCATTGATTGTTGATGTTGATATTGATTTTAGGTAAATCGTTGAACAAATCTCAAGAATTCAGTACAAAAATGAACTAATAAAAAAATGTATAGAACTAAATATAGGATTTAAATTTATTTTTCAAATATTATAAATAAAAAAACAGAATCAAAATATTATCTACTGGTACGAATTTTCTCATACTGTATGTCTCACGCCAATATGATGGAAAGTGATAATCATTGCAAATCAATGTAAAAAACGAAACGAAACTATTGGCACTACGCCCCCCGGGGCATGGCCTTCCTCTAACGTGGGATTTCTGCTCCAGCGCCTCTGACGAGACAGGAGAAACCGGGACCGACGTTTTACTTCACCATCCGATAGAAGCTCAGTGGATAAGGCGGGAATCGAACCCGCGTCTCATAGCATCATCGGGGTCGGCAGCCGAAGCCGCTACCCCTGCGCCACGAGACCCACAAATCAATGTACCTTAAACAAATGAAATATTTGTGACCTAGAAAAAACAAAAAAAAAAAAGTTTCGTTTCAAATTGTCATTTAAAAAACAAGGTGCCTGTCACTGTGCTTCTTACGAATGTCAGCCTGAAAGTGAGCAAATTGAATTTAAATGTTCAATAGATCATTAAGGCCAGGTTTCTTTTAATAATACATTCAAAAATAACAATTTTATATTTAAATTTATTAGCTTTGAAAAAAATATTTTCAAATTTGAGGTTAAGCAAATAAATCCAAATTTACTTACTGTTAGCTTAGCTTAGCTTAGCTTGGTTGACCGTACTCTAGCCGAGCATAAAGCTTGCAATAGCTAGGTTGGCGCCGATAAGGAAAATAAATGCGTCAGGAATGTGCCGAATGACACATCACCACTCATTTGTCCTTTTGGTCGACTCCTCACGATCAACGGGGGAGGTGGGGAGGGATTTGATGATTGGATACCCTATAGAGATGCCTAAGAACTTAGACGACCTCCAAGATATCCGGATTTGAAAGGGGAAAGGGTTTGATGGGATACTTCACCGACGAATGAAGTAGTGGGCATTGGTTGATAAATATTATGAACATTAAAATGCAGTAATATAATAAGATATAAATTAGAATGCTCTCACCTAATTCAGTTCCAGGATCATCCAACCAGCTCCCGACTGCGATGTAAACCTCTTCCGTGGTAAATTCCAAAAGCACTGCACTTATGATGCCATTGTTCAATTATACTAACCAATCACCCCATGCACACAAATAGCGACCAATAAATCCAAATTTACTTACTGTTCTTCTCAAAATGCCTCTAAAACTGAAGATATTTTTTGATTTCTGTTTCCATAACGTATAAAACTTGTAACCTAGAAACTTTTTTTCCGTTTATTTGCTTTACTTTACTTTTACTTACCTTATTTTTCTTGAGAAAAACATGACGCTTAGAAAGTATTTAAATAATCCTATTTATCAATGTTTTAAAAATAATTAACCAATAATAGTTAACTAACGTTTGAAACATTAAAAATATGTGGAGTCGAAGTCGGAGCCAACCATTTGTTGAAAGCTGGAGTCGGAGTCGGAGTCGGCTAGAGTTGGTAGGCCGGAGTTGGAGTCGGAGTCGGAGCCCACCATTTGTTCACAGCCGGAGCTGGAGTCGGAGTCGGAGTCAGCTAATCTGAGAAAGCCGGAGTCAGAGTCGGAGTCGTTTGAAATATGACCCGACTCCGCAGCCCTGCATACAACTAAATACCTTTTTTCCGAAATCAAACATAATATCAATTATCCGAAATCAAAAATAATATCAACAAAACTGAAGGAAAACTGTCATTTTCCGTTTTCTATTATATTTCAATTACGAAAATGTTAAAAAAGATAAATTTTAAGAATAAATGTATTTTTTAGTCTTTTAAATTTGTAAATCGTTTTTCTTTCATTATATATAAAATAACAAATTTTGTACACATGGCAAGCTCATTTGAGCTTCAAATTTGGCCCGGCATCCAAAAAAATTGAGCACCCCTGCCTTAGGGTGTCTAAATTACTCCACACTCCCCTACTATTAGGAGGCATTAAAGGGTTAAAATTTAATTTTAATGGAATTTCTTGGATTGCACCCTGTAGATAGTTTTTTATTTAAATAGTTGCAAAATTAAGATTAAAAGAAAAAAAGTTTTTTAGAAAATCGTCAAAAAACAAGTCAGAGCCAAAAATAGAGGGATGGTCCAATCAGCACCAAATTTGTGATTTCTGTTAACTATCGATAGACAAACTTTCCCTCCAAGTTTGGTTCAAATTGGTGGAAGTCGAGTCCAAAAGTGTACCCAGTTGACCTGGAATGACCTATATTCTTTTATAGAAATTTTCAATTCGTTATAAAACGATTTCTCGATTTTAAAACCAGAAATGCTTATTTCTTGAAAAATCAAGTAAAAATTTTAAGTCATTTTCAATTGCAATTTTAACGTTGACTTTAAAAATCATTTTGAAAATTCCGTATGACTGTATGTTCGACGTGATGTGACGTGATGGTTACTAGCAAACTCTTCATGATAGTGAATATTTTTTTTAAATTGTCTGCTCTACAACTATTACTACACTCCCTGCAAAGTTACAAAGAATACAAAATTGTAAAATGAACATTTTGATCATGACCCTTCATTTAAGGGGCATGACCCTTCTGCGTTATTGTAGATTACGTTAAATTTCCCATAAATGACAGATTTAATACTATTTTTGTATTTTTTTTTTCAATGCAAGATAGATTTTTTTTTTAAATTTTGAGTACGCCATATAATTGGCCGTTCAAATTTAAATTTCTAAATTAACACCATTTCAGGCTACAACTAATTGAAAAACACATTTTTTAAACGTTTAATAACAAATATTCTTACATAACGTCATGATTCGAAATCCGGACACTTAGTAGCATATCATTTTTGTTATAGCTGACAAAAAAACATGTAATAAGTTGGAAATGTAGAAATATCATCAGGATGTAGTATAAACAGTCAGTTTTAAGCGAATGCATGCAAAATATGTATTTTCTAACAATTTTTCATCAAAATTTGAAAATTAAAATGACTTGTTGTGCTTCGAATTCCGGACACTGATAAAAGCTGATTCGAAATCCGGACACTTTTGCTTCGAATTCCGGACACTCGTTTTTGCAAATGAATCGCACAAATTTGGACTGAAATGTTAGTGAATGGTAATCTTTAGGTCTCAAATAAGCCGTTAACATCAAAACAATCTATAGTTTATATAAAAATTTGCTTGAATTTAAGGAAATCAAAACCATAAATTTCTGCTTTGCCTTCCCGTGGCTTCGGACGCCTATGAAATATTTCACGTGAAATGTTTCGCATTTTTGGTAATATTATAATTTTATTTTATTCAATTGTTTTGACATTAACTACAGCGTTCAAACAAACTTTAAATGAAAGTTGATGTTAGAATTCATCAAATAACCCATTTTTGACATTTATAATGCGAACTTATATCCAAATAATTGATAAAACAAGATGAGGTGTCCGGGTTTCGAAGCGTCCGGGAATTCGAATCATGACGTTACCTACATTTAGGAAAATGAAAAAAAGACCACTCAGCGTGGAAAAGTTGATACTCATAATATGGTTGAAATATTTCATATCTTCTTAAAAAATCTCCGCAGCCCGTTACGTGCCATTACTTGAAACTGCAGCTAGTATTTATTCAGCTTTTGTAAGCAGTTTTAGTGTCCGGGTGCCGGTGCTTTCCACGCCAACGCGAATCTGTTACAGTCGTGGACACTGTGGGTAGTTTAGAAGTGACTTTGCGAAATTTGTATTTTTTTTTTATTTAAAGATTTTAAACACTTTAAATCACAGGTTCAAAGAAGAAGTTCGATTTTGAGCCGAACTTTTATTACTTGACTTTTTTTACTAAACTTTCCCAATGTTCAAAACACAGCATCATGCTGCACCAAGCTCTAACCGGGCTCAACCAAACAACGGGTAGCTTCAACGGGAAAATTCCGTTTGAGGAAGGGTGGCCAGGATAACTTTAGCACCTGCGATCCCCGACTGCACAGCACGAGATAAACAATATTTGCCTCTAATTTCATGCCGTGATTTGATATGTTTGTGTGTTTATATTTTTCGCCAGTTTACATTTAAGAATGCTTTTTTTTTCGCTCGCTCGTTTTCATTTTCATGCTGCCATGCTGAGGCTTTTCCAGTGAAACCAACTCAGTGCAAAGCGCGACCATTTTTGGAAAATGTGCATAAATGAGAGTTGAATCCTGCGCCTTCTCAGTTTGAGAACGAAACTTTTTCGGTGTCCTTTTTCTGCTTTTTAAATTTTTTATGTTCCCCCTCCCCCTCCCAAAACAAACGCCATCATAATGGCGCAGGGGGCATGTTTGAGGGGGACGAAAAAAAACTTTGTAATTTACGCTGTCAACCTTTATTGTGCGTTGTAAAGTGATATTCTTGAGCAAAAAAATATATAAACAGACTCGCGACAGCCGCACACATTTCACGTGTAAAAAAATGGGCAAGAAGATTTTTAATCAAAATTCTCGTCACCGTTGTTGGATGGTTGCCAGATCCCCGAACAGAGGGGGCTTCTCCACGTGGGGTCCATTCTTTTTTTCCTGTTGGATTGGTGTTTGTTTGCTCGTTAGGGGGTGGAAATTATGGACGCCTATAAAATTGGACCAAATATTCACTTCGCAACAGAGATGGGTTTTCAATGTTGTTACAACAGGTGTAATTGAAAACTCGGCGGATGATGGACTGGAGAGATGTTTGAACTTCAAGCAATGAATTCAACATTGATTATACACCGAGCCTTCGATAAAAGCATTAAATAATACACAAAATGCGAAATATATTATGTTAGAATTTCATTTTTTTTCTGTCAATTTATAGTGTTCAAAATGAAATAGCGCAAAACGTCGAAGTTTCAACACTTGTAACAATAAATCAAACTTTTCGACACTGTTTTGATACTTAAGGTGACCAGTGCACGGACGCCAAACTAATGCGGAGAAATTAGAAATAAAAATCACTGAAAATCCTATTTAAAAATGCTTTTTTTCGAAGGTGCAGGTGCGGTAAACCGAGGTGACATTGATAAGTTGAAGATTCTCTTCAAAATAAAAAAAAATATTAATTTAATACAATCATATTGCTTTAAAATCATACTGAGCTTGATCGAGAACGGTTCAAAGTTCATCAAGAAGTAGTTTTTGACAAATTTTAAAAAGTTCAATAGTTTGTTAAATGAAATTTAATTTTTTTCCCGAAAATGCTTTTTTTGTAAGGTCGGATGTCTCAGTCAATTTCACATTACAATCAGATATCATTAGTTTTTATGTTACAAGTTTTACTCCTCTAAATGTATTTTCTTAAGTAGAAAATGTGAAAATCAAGCAAAAATATCAAAAAGTGACAGTAAAAACATGAATAAACTAGAAAGGCAAAAGCTAATAATATGAGGTTGAATTTTTACAACAAGAATTTAAAATATCTTCTGATTTATAGGCACTTTCTTTTAAATAATTTAGCATATTCAGATTTTTTTAGTTATGCTTCAAAATTGATTTATGGTACAGACAAAATTGATATCTCCAAGAAAAAAAAAACACAAATAGTTTCTTATGATAATGATATAAATTTTATCAAACATTTATTAACTAAGTTAAACACACATTTTATTCATCAAAGTCAAGGGATTTTTCTAAAACGCTATTGACAACAATTTTTTTTTGGATTCGCTTAAAAACTAATTTAATACAAACGTAATGCTGATTTTGATGTGATGTGATGTGATTTGAATGATTTCAAATCGAAAAACAATCAATTATAATTACCGTAAAACGGTGTGACTTTAATAGGTTCGCGTTTTTTCCGCAAAATGAAGAGTACAATTAAAATACGTATGGAATGGTTTAGAATCATACTGATCGTGGTAGAGAAGTGTTCAAAGTACATCAAAAAGAACTTTTTATATATTTTTTTAAACTTTCATAAGTTAGTTAACTAAAGTTAAGAAAATGTTGATGCAAGTCATTATTTTAATCTTCTCAAAGTGTCTTAATTTTCTCAATGAACATGATTTTGAATCGGAAAACGAAATTCATTTTCGTATTCTTTGGACAATTTTCCACTAGGAGAAGGGTAAATAAGTTAGAAATAATAAATATATGTGTTTTTGAAACACAATTTAAAAAAATCTACAAATTTATAGGTAATTTCAAACTTCATGTAAAATTTGAAAACTTGTGATTCGTGCTTCGAATTCAGATTCAGACAATTTTTCCTTAAATTTAAATGATTTAAAAAAAGTTTAAGCGTGTGCTTTAACCAACCTCTGAAATTTGTGCCGATTATGTATGTAACCCCTTAACTAAATAGAAACGTTTTTTTTCTTAAAAACTATATTAGCTACTTTAGTGATGGTACATTTAACGTACAAACAAAGTTTGAACATCTTAAATATGATTTTAACAAGAAAAACTATAACTATCAAAGTCACCACGGAATTTAAACTAAGAATTTTCAATGTAACTATTTTTCTAAACACTATAATTTTTTTTCCAAAATAGTGCATGGGCTTTGTGTGGTCTACCCCAGTATATGTTTAAAAAATAATAATGTTGAGAAAAACCTTACATGTTGGAAAATATTTTAAAAACTAATTGAAATCCTATCAAAGTCACCCCGGTTTACGGTAGTTTATTAGTTATTTTTTGGGGTGTTATTTCTACAGGAATCAAAACTATCTTCGATCAATGTGCATTTTTAGTAGAATAAGTTTGTTATGAAATGTGGATTTTTTTTTAATTAAGGCTGTTGCAAATATTTTTCAAAAGTAATGTTACCTTCCATTAATATTGACCCGAAAAATAAGGGGCAGAGAAATATTTTTTCAACTATAAGATTTCAATGGAAATAGACGTAAAATCAGCTGAAAACAATTTAAAATGTATTTTCTAGCGTTGACATATTTTTTGAAATTAAATATGGGTCATTCCACCTGAAGTGTGCAAGAAAAAATGCAAATTTGAAAATTACCGTCTCCGATTCTGCTCAAATTTGGCAGAGCTGTTGAGACTATCAAAACATGCAAAAATCCCGAATTTCATCCAAATCGGACCACCCCCTCCATTTCTGTACCCTCCCAAAAAATCGACTTTTTGGCGATTTTTGAGCGAAACCCCTATCTTCAAACGACGATAACTCAGGAACCACAATTCTTAGAGGGTCGGTCTTAGACTCAATTTTGAAGGAAATTGGACGTAGAATTCATTTCTGTGATCAAAATTTAGATTAAAATATGTTTTCTAACTGTATTGCGCAATTGAAAACTTTAAATGGCCGTATCTCAAAACAGCCCTATTTATTTTTTAAATTTGACCTCACCATCGTATTTCCCGTCCGATTTTACATAAGAAACACTTATCGACAGAAAGGAATATGTTTCGTTCCAGAGATATCAAATTTTAAAGTTTTGAGTATTTGAGATTACCTAAATTAGCTACACTCGCCGCCTCTGCTAGAAGCACTAAGTCGTGCTGATGAATAATTACTACCTGGTGTTCTGTAAGATGAATTATTTTTTATAATTTTATACGATTTTGAGATAATCAATACCTTGAACAATCTATTTTTTGTTTAAGGAATATTTATTGGGTAATTTTCAATGCACTGATCTTCGTGATCTCAGTGTCATTAAACCATATTAAGTAAAATTTAAACTTTGAATATTTATTTGCAAATGCTACAGAGTTTTTACAATACAATTTTCAAAAAAAATTCTATCATTTTTATATTTTTCCTTATTCCTCATTTCTTCCCACTTTATCAATTTTATTTCTTTTATTTAAAGTGAGAACAAATGTAGAGCTGGCTGTGGTAGATGAAATAACTCTCATGGGGTCTAGGGGGTCGTGCATAAACCACGTGGTCTCCTTAGGGGGGGGGGAGGGGGTCCGAAATCCGACCGAAAAAAACCATGAAAAGCCATGGGGGGGAGGGGGGTGGGGTCGGCGGCTGACCACGTGGCCTTTAAAGAAAAATCTTTTCTTAAAAAAAAAAACAAAGAAATACGCGCTTTGAATTTACTTATATGCATACATTTTTTGTTACACTTCAAAACCATACAATTATTGTGTTTAAAATTATTACTTATATTTCAATGTCATAATATTTTCCAATTCAGTATTGAATTATATATATCAATACTTTGAGCCTGTAATTGAATGTACACTTTTTAATACTCATGTAACTACGTTTTGCAAAAGTTTAAAAGCTGTTAAAAAATAAAGTGACAGTATCCAAAGTTAATATAAAGTAGATGTAGTCTTCGATAGTTCTATTTTAGAACAACTTAGAAAATAAATATTGTTGACAATTTTATAAGATTTTCGTAACAAGGCAAAAAACTAAATATAATACAATGAAGTGTCTAAAAATGATTCTCTGCGAAAAAAAAAAATTCAAAATCTCAGATCTTAGCTAATTACCGTAGCTCGAAGAATCTTAATCGAAAGATTTCCTTTTGACACTTAAAACAAACTCAAGATATCTTGTATCTCCTCCTCATGCAATATTTTTTTAAGTTCAAAGAAACTAAAAACCCCAATTTCAGGATTATCCCGCAAAATTTCAGTTTCACTACCTCATTTGCAAGTGAAACGTCTAACATTAAAAAATAACCAGTAACGAAAACACGAACGAGACATACTTTAAGATTCACCAAAAAATTTGATGAATATTTTGGTCTAAAATATATTCCTTATTTCATGGGTTACACAATTCAGATTGTAATATTACATAACATTTCATAAAATACCGTCAAAGTTGCAGGTATTTTTTTTATTTTAATAGGGACCATCTCTTGAGCCAAAGAGAAACATGGGCAAACATTTTAGATTTTTAGAGAAAAAAACGAGCTTCAAGCAAACATTGTTTTTGTTTCTCAATTAATTTGAAGATTAAAAAAATAGGGGCCTTAGGTGCCCTTTCCTGAAAATATTAGTTTTTCTTTAAGCTGAGAAAATATACTTTACCCTCAACTTCATATTTGAGATAAAACCACTCAAATATATTGACACATTAAAATAATTTAAGTTTGAAAGAGTCACCTAATTTTCAAATGCCGATATCAATTTGTGAAATAAATTTCAATACAATGCCGTCAAGATCAACATAAATAAAACTCCTTAAAAAAGATGGACCGGTATTTTCAACTTGCTGGTTCTCGGGCATACCTCAACTAACCGGGACATTTATTTTTTGAGTGAATTATAAGGATGTCTAGATGATCCTTAAACTTTGCAGAACTCGATATGATCAAATCTGTAATTTATGCGATCAAAAACGTCGTTCCAACTTTTGTTTGCTCTAGTAAAAAATCGCTCGGAAATCCGCGGAGACAAGCCCGAAAACCTGTGAGTTGAAGTTACCGTTCCAACGTTTTAGGGAGGCTTTGGCATCCGTGGGACATGCGTTGGAAGATATTGCGTTCAAAGATATTGAAAAGATTGAAAAATTAACTTATTTAATTTTTTTTTTGTATTTATTTTGAGGTAATATCTCCAACCAAAAGTTGGATCAAAAATCTTAAATAATTGCCTATTTAAACAACTGACAAAAAAATGTAAAATAAATTCCAAATTTTAGCTTAATCTTTTTCAAATTTATCAACTACGTGAGTCGATAGCAAAATCAAAGTAAGAGTAAGACTTAAACAATTTGGATGTCCATGACTAAAAGAATGATTTTTAGCGCGTTGTCTACAACTTTTCCAAAGACACGAAATCGGTTTTCGAGCAATTCTATACAAAATCGGTCTTTATTCTTAAATTTTAATTTTTTGATTTTTTTAATTCGTCTGAAACCTTTTTTGGTGCCCAAGCCATATTGTATCATTAGTTTGTCCATATAGTTTTCCATACAAATTTGGCAGCAATGAAAATTAAAAAAATCTGTATCTTTTGAAGTTGTAGGTATGGATAAGGACTACACTGAAAAAAATGATAAATGGTAATTTACTTTGCTGATTTTTAATTTCACTTGTCACTAAAACATGATTTGCAAAAAAACACTATTTTGATTTTTTTTAATTTTGCCAACTTTTCAGAAATTTTCAGAACGGGCAAAAAATTGTTGTTTGAGTTATGAATTTTTGAATCAATACTGATTAAAAAAAATCGAAGTAATGACCGCAACTTAATTTCAATTTTATTTTTCGATGTAAAATAGAATTTGCAATCTAAAAGTACATTAGTGAAATTTTCATAAAGTGCACCGTTTTCAAGTTATAGCTATTTTTAGGTAACTTTTTTTTAAATTAGTTTCAGTTATTAATTTAAAAAAATTAGTGCCCATGTTTGCCTAATTTTGAAAAAAAAAAATATTTTTGAAATGCTGAGAAAATTCTTTGTTACTTTGTTGCTAAGATATTGCCATGCAAAAATTTTAAAACAGAAAAATGGATGTTTACTACCCAAACAACCCATAATTTTATTATGTCGATATCTCAGCAACTAATGGTGCGATTTTCAATGTTTATAAATAAAACTTTCGTGAAATTTTCCGATCTTTTCGAAATCAATATTTTCAAAAAAAAAAAATAAGACTGACATTTCAAAAGGTCGTAATATTGAATGTTTGTCCCTGTCTCTGATTCTTGTTTGTAGAAAAAAATTAAACAGCTCTACTTTTTTGGACACACGGAATCATTGGAATCAATCTTGCTTAATTAAAAAGAAAAGTTGCTTTAGTTTGGATTTTTATGAATGTTTTGAATAAAATAAATATTAACTAGGAGCTTTCATAACTAGATATTTTCCTTAAAATTAAATGAACATATTTTTTTCCTAAAACAAAACTTTTCTATTTAATTAATTTCGATTTTAGGAAAATATTTTAAAGCGCATTTAAATTAAATCATGAATGCTATTTATATATCAAAATAGTTTAATTCTTAAAGCATATTTATTCTGGATGCAATTAGTTGCACTGCAATTCCATAATTTTGAATACATATGTTTTACTAAGTTGCTTGTTTTGTTGAGAGTATTTTTTACTTTCTGTACCATTTCAATAAATTGTTATACTGTTATTATTTACCTTAAACTTTGTGATATCATACTTTTTTCAAACTTTTAAGTGAATTTCTGTTTTTTTATATATTATTAAATTGGTATTAATGGTGTTACAGCACCTACACAAATTAAAATGTTTTCTGTTTGACCCAATGTGAGTTTGAGTTAATTTTAAAACGATTGACATTTATGAACGGTGTGATTATACTAGCCATATTCTGGGAAAATGTTGGTAAATTCAGGAGCATTCCCCAACAATATTTATTTCGATATAATTTTTATTGTGTTAAAATAACAACAGCAATATCGTTTTTTGACCAAAAGTCACCACCACTGACGGTACATCATTTGTGGATAAACATTTTTGAAATCTATACTTATTTTGTTTTTTTTTTTAAGGATTTTCACCTGGGAGGAAAAAGCCACGTGGCCATATAGGGGGGGGGGGGGGTTGGCGTGAAACCACGAAAAACCATGAGGGGGGAGGGAGGGGTCAAAAATTCTCCAAAAAAAGGCCACGTGGTTTATGCACGACCCCCTAGAGCTATTGCCATGTGCGGTAGCGAAATAGTGCCATTCAGCAAAAACCCCAAAATCTGCCTTACGGTTTGAAAGGTTGATCATATTAAACCGATTTTTATATTGTGAGCTAGTTTCATCTAAATAATTGATGATTTTTTTCAATTCTGCTACATGTGGACAGCAGCTTTATCGTCTTTCAAAATTTCTAAATGATTGACGAACAAAAAAAAGATTATTGTTCGGACGGTGTCGAAATCAACACAACTGAATTTGATCTTAATCAGATAATAAATCAGATTAATCTTTGTGATTTACTTACATTTTTCAGTTTTATACTTTCCAGAAATCCTCCTCCTTAATCATGCTTCACGAGAGTTTTATTCATGTTAATTCATAATTTTTAACACGATAATGTATCGTACAAAATTGAGTCTAAGACCGACCCTCTAAGATTTGTGGTTCCTGAGTTATCGTCTTTTGAAGATAGGGGTTTCGCTCAAAAATCGCCAAAAAGTCGATTTTTTGGGAGGGTACAAAAATGGGAGGGGTGGTCCGATTTGGATGAAATTCGGGATTTTTGCATGTTTTGATAGTCTCAACAGCTCTGCCAAGTTTGGGCAGAATCGGAGATGGTAATTTTCAAGTTCTGTTCCGCTTCAGATGGAATGACCCATATGTCTTTATTGAACTTTCTTATAATAATTACATTTCTTTTACATGCTAAGTGCTAAGGCTTAGTGCTCTTCATTTTTGTTGTATTTTTCGTTTTATTTTTAACTGTTCACATTCATTTATTTACTTCAAATTGTTGTACATTTTTGCATAAAATTGAAAGCGTTGACAATTATTTTTCGCATGTTTCGACTCTGGTCAGAGTCGAGGGACATAAATTGAAAAAAATACGGCAATGGCCTTATTTATCTTTGTCTAATTTTGTCATAATTATTACATTTCATGCACATGTCAAGTGGATACTAAATGAGAAAGTATTTGGATTCATGCTACTATATCAGTATTGGTGAGAACAAAAATTCAAACTTCGAGCTTTTTTTTCTGTTTGAGTATCAAGACACGGAATCCTGATTACAAGGACTATTGTATCGTGTTACCCATTTTTACTGTTATTAAGCATTTCCAGATCTATAACACAGTCCCTATTGAGAGGAATAGTGCTGTTCCAACTTCGAGTTTGTTTACACAGCTTTGTCAGATTTTTTCGGATGTTTTATGGAAGCTACTTTGCCCCTGATGGAAACTGTAAGCGACTTGCTTGTACGCTTCCAACCACTCCCATTTGGCCCTTCATACGGCTGTAATGTGAAAATTAACTCTTATGTGATAAATAAGTACCTTCTTTGACTGATTAAAAGTGTAAACTAAGAAGTTGTCGTATCCAGTAAAACAACAATTACAATTTAAATTTCAAACAACTTTTCCAATGACCAACGATTTTGGGTTGTTTTTTTTTTTTAGAAAAACAGTAAATGTCATAGAGGGAGCGGCCGTGGCTGACTGGTTACGGTGTTCGCTTTGTAAACGAATGGTTCTGTGTTCGATTCCCATCTGCTCCCAACGAGAAAGTTAAGAACACATAAATTTGAAATGATGAATATGAACGAAAAATTAAAGTCGCTCGAGGCGGGGTTCGATCCTCCGTCCTATGGATTGGTAAGCAAAATTGCTAACCACTAGGCTATGACGACTTGGTGAGCTTGGACTGGAAATTGGAATACTGTTACAGAGAGCGAGTTGTGGCGCTATAACCACGGCAAATAGTGTCCAGGGCATTCGTGGAAATACAATGTCCCATCCCAGAGGGTCCCGGAGTACCAAACCTTCTTAGCATGGTGCTCCCAACGAATACAACCACATCTCGGAGCGTATGGTGGTGTGTCCCCACGCTTCTTCCTCCCCTGTCGATTCAGAATTGTGTTGTTGTTCGAACACTCTGTGCTCAAACTCAACCCAATTACGAGTCATCTCTGTGATACGGCTTTACGCAGTAGGCCTGGCCGCTTTAACGCTTGTGATGTTTCAATGCATTCTAATGCAATGGCGCACTGCAAATGTTAATAAATGACAAGAAGAGTGCTAGGCGTCATCTAACCTAAGGCACTCTCCAGGATCCCTTCGAAAGATTGGCTGCGCTAGGGTCTGATTAGATTAGATTAGAATTGTTGTACATTTTTGCATTGAATTGAAAGGGTTGACAATTTTTTTCGAATGTTTGGACTTTGGTCAGAGTCGAGGGACATAAATAAAAAAAAAAAATACGGCAATGGCCTTATTTATCTTTGATGAATTTTGTCATAATTATTACATTTCATGTACATGTCAAGTGGATACTTAACAAGGGGTTGAAAACTCTTAGAGCTATAATTATTATGTTACCCAGTATATCAAAATATATGTTAGTACCGTAAACCGGGGTGACTTTGATAGGATTTCAATTTGTTTTTAGAATATTTTCCAACAGGTAAGGTTTTTCTCAAGATAATTATTTTTAAAACATGTACTGGGGTAGGCTACACAAAGTCCATGCACTATTTTGGAAAAAAAGTTTTTTCAATAGTATTTAGAAAAATAGTTACGTTAAAAATTCTTGGTTTTAATTCCGGGGTGACTTTGATAGTCATAGTTTTTCTTGTTAAAATCATATTTAAGATGTTCAAACTTTATTTGTACGTTAAATGTACCATCACTAAAGTAGCTGATATAGTTTGTAAGAAACAAATCAATGTTTATATTAAGTTAACTAAGTTTATAAGCTTTTTAACAAAATACATATAAATTTTAGATAAAATTGTTAAAAAGTCGGAATTTCGCCTGAAATTTGTTAAAAATAGTTTTGTTTATAAAATTATCGATTTATATTGCATTTTAAATTGAATTCGAAGCACGAATCACAAGTTTTCACATTTTACATGAAATTTGTTCAACTGAATTTGCCTATAAATTTGGAGTTTTTTTTAATTGTGTTTCAAAAACACATATTATTTATTATTTACAAACTTATTTAACCTTCTCCTAGTGGAAAATTGTCCAAAGAATCCGAAAATGCAATCCGTTTTCCGATTAAAAATCATGTTCATTGAGAAAATCATGACACTTTGAGAAGTTTAAAATAATGACTTTTATCCACATTTTCTTAACTATAGTTAACTAACTTTATAAACTTTTCAAAAATTTATGAAAAGTTCTTCATGAGGTACTTTGAACACTTCTCTACCACGGTCAGTATGTTTCTGAACCATTCCTTACGTATTTTAATTGTACTCTTCATTTTGCGGAAAAATCGCAAACCTATCAAAGTCACCCCGGCTATCAAAGTCTCCCCGTTTTACGGTATACTTATTATTTCCTTTACATATTTCCAGTATACTTACCAATATACTGAGAGTATCTTAATATACTAACCGTTTATTGCTTTTCGGTTAGTATACTAACAAGTATACTGGAATATTGTTAGTATACTCAGTATTCCTAAGTAATATTAGAGTTCCCAGCCCCTTGATACTTAATGAGAAAGTATTTTGATTCATGCTTCTATATCGGTATTTGTGAGAACAAAAATTCAAACTTCGAGTTTATTTGCTGTTTGACTGTTAAGACACGGAATACTGATTACAAGGACTATTGTATCGTGTTACCCATTTTTACTGTTATTAAGCAATTCCTGATCTATAACACAGTCCCTATTGAGAGGAATAGTGCTGTTCCAACTTCGAGCTTGTTTACACAGCTTTGTCAGATTTTTTCGGATGTTTTATGGAAGCTACTTTGCCCCTGATGGAAACTGTAAGCGACTTGCTTGTACGCTTCCAACCATACGGCAGTAATGTGAAAATTAACTCTTATGTGATAAATAAGTACCTTCTTTGACTGATTAAAAGTGTAAACTAAGAAGTTGTCGTATCCAATAAAACAACAATTACAATTTAAATTTCAAACAACTTTTCCAATAACCAACGATTTTGGGTTGATTTTTTTTAGAAAAACAGTAAATGTCATAGTCACTCTGATTTTCAATATATCATTATTTGACGAAGCATTTTTTTACAGCACTATTTAAAAAAAAACTGTTTTTAAGAAACCTTGCATGGAAATTGTATGGCCCTACCCCAGTTCAGAAAATAGAAGCAAAAGCAATAGAATTATTATAAAAAAAAATGGAGACAAGATGAAGTTTGCTGGTTTCAAGTCATTGGATCTTTGTGTTGAATGGGCATAAGATTTCAAATTGATATGCCTTTTGTGCTTTTATTTGGGTCAATAATCCAACAGTAAATCCCAACCAGTCAGCTATCCCCAGAAAAACAAACTTGTTCAATAATTCAGCAGTTGTGATTAGCAATTAATGAGTTTTTCCCCCTGACCATTGCTCGCTCACATTCCGCGGGACCGGGACCGTAATTGAAAAACTTTTCCCATCGGTTGTGACGCGCACAATCTGATTAGCCTTGTACCATAATTGGGCCAATTTCCATACAGCTCCTGTGTCTGTTGCGATGTTGGTGCGCGATCGCGCAAGTATTTACGACCTGCCAAAAATGTACGCCAACACCCCACCTTAGCTCCCGGTAATTGGTCCAGTTAAATTAGACTCGACACGCGGAATGATACATGGGGTGTCATTTAGCAACGGCTTAACCCTTAACTTTCGCATGTTTTGGGCGATTGTGTAGCATTATGCTTCAAGGTTTGGAAACTAAGGACTTAATGGAACTGAAATTGGTTCACGGCCAGATTTCGGACATTTAAGGGTTAAGCAGGCTCAATCAAGGGCTGTCACCGTAAATTTAACCTGGCCTACGGCAGGGTTAGCTGCTCGGCTTAGGAACGTGGCTGGAATTTATTTGACTGACAATCTCGTGACGGGAATGTCGACGAGGCCACATGCAACAGGACATCATCGGGCGGGATGAGCAAACTTGGAAATGGTGGCGATGTTCTTTGGCATTCCGGTGGCGATGCTCTAATGGGTTGAATATGCAAATGTCATTATACGCTTTCTTTGAATGTAAAATTAAGGGATGCTGGTGATGATTTTTCGGGAAGAAGACGAGCGCGTAAACTCATTAGCAAGTTGTTGCCAAGGTTTGCAAGTTTTACACAGCTGCCCTAATTGCCATCCCTGCCACATCATAACCCTGTTTCAGGGTCTACTAATAATGTTTCATCCAATTAAAACACATTCCAATTAATGTTGAATCAGATTATTCCATTTCCAGTTACAATTTTATGACTGTTTCGGAAAAGTTTTCTCTCCAACCTCGAATTTAATTTCACTTTTATCTGAACACATCGGGGTACATCATAAAATCTTTCCCTTTCTGTTCAGCACACGTGTTCCAACCGTGCCTTTGTAAGCCACACACGTGTAGCCAAAATTTGGTTAAAACTGTAACCAACACATTGGAAAAGTGTAGTCACAATACGTGCCTAAACCATCGGGATCAGCTCGGAGGAAAGCCATAAAAGGACGAATCCCGCCGA